>NC_082720.1:4392141-4705891 GCF_030144855.1 Hypanus sabinus
TCTTCCACACGTTCTTCTTTATTGAAAACTCTCTTCATCACGTTCTCCGTGAATGGGGACTCTCTTCCTCTGGTTCTTCGTGACCTGGGACTCTCTTCCGCACGTTCTTCGTGACTGGGGACTCTCTTCCTCAGGATCTTCGTGACCGGGGACTCTCTTCCTCACGTTCTTCGTGAATGGGGACTCTCTTCCTCTGGTTCTTCGTGACCTGGGACTCTCTTCCGCACGATCTTCGTGACTGGGGACTCTCTTCCTCAGGATCTTCGTGACCGGGGACTCTCTTCCTCACGTTCTTCGTGAATGGGGACTCTCTTCCTCTGGTTCTTCGTGACCTGGGACTCTCTTCCGCACGATCTTCGTGACTGGAGACTCTCTTCCTCACGTTCCTCGTGACTGGGGACTCTTCCTCAAGTTCTTCGTGACTGGGTACTCTCTGTCTCACGTTCTTCATGACTGGAGACTCTCTTCATCACGTTCTCGGTGAATGGGGACTCTCTTCCTCAGGATCTTCGTGACTGGGGACTCTCTTCCTCACGTTCTTCGTGACTGGAGACACTCTTCATCACATTCTCCGTGAATGGGTACTCTCTTCCTCACGTTCTTCGTGACTGGTGACTCTCTTCATCAAGTTCTTCGTGACTGGGTACTCTCTGTCTCACGTTCTTTATGACTGGAAACTCTTTTCATCACGTTCTCCGTGAATGGGGACTCTCTTCCTCACGTTCTTCGTGACAGGAGACTGTCTTCCACACGTTCTTTGTGACTGGAAACACTCTTCATCACATTCTCCGTGAATGGGGACTCTCTTCCTCACGATCTTCGTGACTGCAGACTCTCTTCCTCACGTTCTTCGTGACTGGGTACTCTCTGTCTCACGTTCTTTGTGACTGGAAACTCTTTTCCTCACGTTCTTCGTGACTGGGGACTCTCTTACTCACGTTCTTCGTGACTGGAGACTCTCTTCCTCACGTTCTTCGTGACTGGGGACTCTCTTACTCACGTTCTTCGTGACTGGAGTCTCTCTTCCTCACGTTCTTCGTGACTGGAGACTCTCTTCCTCACGTTCTTCGTGACTGGAGACTCTCTTCATCACGTTCTCCGTGATTGGGGACTCGCTTCCTCATGTTCTTCGTGACAGGAGACTCTCTTCCTCACGTTCTTAGTGAATGGGGACTCTCTTCATCACATTCTCCGTGACTGGAGACTCTCTTCCTCACGTTATTCATGATTGGGGACACTCTTCGTCACTTTCTTCGTGACTGGAGACTCTCTTCCTCACGTTCCTCGTGACTGGGGACTCTTCCTCAAGTTCTTCGTGACTGGGTACTCTCTGTCTCACGTTCTTCATGACTGGAGACTCTCTTCATCACGTTCTCGGTGAATGGGGACTCTCTTCCTCAGGATCTTCGTGACAGGGGACTCTCTTCCTCACGTTCTTCGTGACTGGAGACTCTCTTCATCACGTTCTCCGTGATTGGGGACTCGCTTCCTCATGTTCTTCGTGACAGGAGACTCTCTTCCTCACGTTCTTAGTGAATGGGGACTCTCTTCATCACATTCTCCGTGACTGGAGACTCTCTTCCTCACGTTATTCATGATTGGGGACACTCTTCGTCACTTTCTTCGTGACTGGAGACTCTCTTCCTCACGTTCCTCGTGACTGGGGACTCTTCCTCAAGTTCTTCGTGACTGGGTACTCTCTGTCTCACGTTCTTCATGACTGGAGACTCTCTTCATCACGTTCTCGGTGAATGGGGACTCTCTTCCTCAGGATCTTCGTGACTGGGGACTCTCTTCCTCACGTTCTTCGTGACTGGAGACACTCTTCATCACATTCTCCGTGAATGGGTACTCTCTTCCTCACGTTCTTCGTGACTGGTGACTCTCTTCATCAAGTTCTTCGTGACTGGGTACTCTCTGTCTCACGTTCTTTATGACTGGAAACTCTTTTCATCACGTTCTCCGTGAATGGGGACTCTCTTCCTCACGTTCTTCGTGACAGGAGACTGTCTTCCACACGTTCTTTGTGACTGGAAACACTCTTCATCACATTCTCCGTGAATGGGGACTCTCTTCCTCACGATCTTCGTGACTGCAGACTCTCTTCCTCACGTTCTTCGTGACTGGGTACTCTCTGTCTCACGTTCTTTGTGACTGGAAACTCTTTTCCTCACGTTCTTCGTGACTGGGGACTCTCTTACTCACGTTCTTCGTGACTGGAGACTCTCTTCCTCACGTTCTTCGTGACTGGGGACTCTCTTACTCACGTTCTTCGTGACTGGAGTCTCTCTTCCTCACGTTCTTCGTGACTGGAGACTCTCTTCCTCACGTTCTTCGTGACTGGAGACACACTTACTCACGTTCTTCGTGACTTGAGACTCTCTTACTCACGTTCTTCGTGACTGTAGACTCTCTTCCTCACGTTCTTCGTGACAGGGGACTCTCTTCCTCACGTTCTTCGTGACTGGAGACTCTCTTCATCACGTTCTCCGTGATTGGGGACTCGCTTCCTCATGTTCTTCGTGACAGGAGACTCTCTTCCTCACGTTCTTAGTGAATGGGGACTCTCTTCATCACATTCTCCGTGACTGGAGACTCTCTTCCTCACGTTATTCATGATTGGGGACACTCTTCGTCACTTTCTTCGTGACTGGAGACTCTCTTCCTCACGTTCCTCGTGACTGGGGACTCTTCCTCAAGTTCTTCGTGACTGGGTACTCTCTGTCTCACGTTCTTCATGACTGGAGACTCTCTTCATCACGTTCTCGGTGAATGGGGACTCTCTTCCTCATGTTCTTCATGACTGGAGTCTGTCTTCCACACGTTCTTCGTGAATGCGTACTCTCTTCCACACGTTCTTCTTTATTGAAAACTCTCTTCATCACGTTCTCCGTGAATGGGGACTCTCTTCCTCTGGTTCTTCGTGACCTGGGACTCTCTTCCGCACGTTCTTCGTGACTGGGGACTCTCTTCCTCAGGATCTTCGTGACCGGGGACTCTCTTCCTCACGTTCTTCGTGAATGGGGACTCTCTTCCTCTGGTTCTTCGTGACCTGGGACTCTCTTCCGCACGATCTTCGTGACTGGGGACTCTCTTCCTCAGGATCTTCGTGACCGGGGACTCTCTTCCTCACGTTCTTCGTGAATGGGGACTCTCTTCCTCTGGTTCTTCGTGACCTGGGACTCTCTTCCGCACGATCTTCGTGACTGGAGACTCTCTTCCTCACGTTCCTCGTGACTGGGGACTCTTCCTCAAGTTCTTCGTGACTGGGTACTCTCTGTCTCACGTTCCTCATGACTGGAGACTCTCTTCATCACGTTCTCGGTGAATGGGGACTCTCTTCCTCAGGATCTTCGTGACTGGGGACTCTCTTCCTCACGTTCTTCGTGACTGGAGACACTCTTCATCACATTCTCCGTGAATGGGTACTCTCTTCCTCACGTTCTTCGTGACTGGTGACTCTCTTCATCAAGTTCTTCGTGACTGGGTACTCTCTGTCTCACGTTCTTTATGACTGGAAACTCTTTTCATCACGTTCTCCGTGAATGGGGACTCTCTTCCTCACGTTCTTCGTGACAGGAGACTGTCTTCCACACGTTCTTTGTGACTGGAAACACTCTTCATCACATTCTCCGTGAATGGGGACTCTCTTCCTCACGATCTTCGTGACTGCAGACTCTCTTCCTCACGTTCTTCGTGACTGGGTACTCTCTGTCTCACGTTCTTTGTGACTGGAAACTCTTTTCCTCACGTTCTTCGTGACTGGGGACTCTCTTACTCACGTTCTTCGTGACTGGAGACTCTCTTCCTCACGTTCTTCGTGAATGGGGACTCTCTTCATCACATTCTCCGTGACTGGAGACTCTCTTCCTCACGTTATTCATGATTGGGGACACTCTTCGTCACTTTCTTCGTGACTGGAGACTCTCTTCCTCACGTTCCTCGTGACTGGGGACTCTTCCTCAAGTTCTTCGTGACTGGGTACTCTCTGTCTCACGTTCTTCATGACTGGAGACTCTCTTCATCACGTTCTCGGTGAATGGGGACTCTCTTCCTCAGGATCTTCGTGACTGGGGACTCTCTTCCTCACGTTCTTAGTGAATGGGGACTCTCTTCATCACATTCTCCGTGACTGGAGACTCTCTTCCTCACGTTATTCATGATTGGGGACACTCTTCGTCACTTTCTTCGTGACTGGAGACTCTCTTCCTCACGTTCCTCGTGACTGGGGACTCTTCCTCAAGTTCTTCGTGACTGGGTACTCTCTGTCTCACGTTCTTCATGACTGGAGACTCTCTTCATCACGTTCTCGGTGAATGGGGACTCTCTTCCTCAGGATCTTCGTGACTGGGGACTCTCTTCCTCACGTTCTTCGTGACTGGAGACACTCTTCATCACATTCTCCGTGAATGGGTACTCTCTTCCTCACGTTCTTCGTGACTGGTGACTCTCTTCATCAAGTTCTTCGTGACTGGGTACTCTCTGTCTCACGTTCTTTATGACTGGAAACTCTTTTCATCACGTTCTCCGTGAATGGGGACTCTCTTCCTCACGTTCTTCGTGACAGGAGACTGTCTTCCACACGTTCTTTGTGACTGGAAACACTCTTCATCACATTCTCCGTGAATGGGGACTCTCTTCCTCACGATCTTCGTGACTGCAGACTCTCTTCCTCACGTTCTTCGTGACTGGGTACTCTCTGTCTCACGTTCTTTGTGACTGGAAACTCTTTTCCTCACGTTCTTCGTGACTGGGGACTCTCTTACTCACGTTCTTCGTGACTGGAGACTCTCTTCCTCACGTTCTTCGTGAATGGGGACTCTCTTCATCACATTCTCCGTGACTGGAGACTCTCTTCCTCACGTTATTCATGATTGGGGACACTCTTCGTCACTTTCTTCGTGACTGGAGACTCTCTTCCTCACGTTCCTCGTGACTGGGGACTCTTCCTCAAGTTCTTCGTGACTGGGTACTCTCTGTCTCACGTTCTTCATGACTGGAGACTCTCTTCATCACGTTCTCGGTGAATGGGGACTCTCTTCCTCAGGATCTTCGTGACTGGGGACTCTCTTCCTCACGTTCTTAGTGAATGGGGACTCTCTTCATCACATTCTCCGTGACTGGAGACTCTCTTCCTCACGTTATTCATGATTGGGGACACTCTTCGTCACTTTCTTCGTGACTGGAGACTCTCTTCATCAAGTTCTTCGTGACTGGGTACTCTCTGTCTCACGTTCTTTATGACTGGAAACTCTTTTCATCACGTTCTCCGTGAATGGGGACTCTCTTCCTCACGTTCTTCGTGACAGGAGACTGTCTTCCACACGTTCTTTGTGACTGGAGACACTCTTCATCACATTCTCCGTGAATGGGGACTCTCTTCCTCACGATCTTCGTGACTGCAGACTCTCTTCCTCACGTTCTTCGTGACTGGGTACTCTCTGTCTCACGTTCTTTGTGACTGGAAACTCTTTTCATCACTTTCTCCGTGATTGGGGACTCGCTTCCTGATATTCTCCGTGACTGGAGACTCTCTTCCACACGTTTTCGTGACTGGAGACTCTCTTCCTCACATTCTTCGTGACTGGAGACTCTCTTCCTCACGTTCTTCGTGACTGGAGACTCCCTTCATCACGTTCTCCGTGATTGGGGACTCGCTTCCTCATGTTCTTCGTGACAGGAGACTCTCTTCCTCACGTTCTTCGTGACTGGAGACTCTCTTCCACACGTTTTCGTGACAGGAGACTCTCTTCCTCACGTTCTTCGTGACTGTAGACTCTCTTCCTCACGTTCTTCGTGACTGGGGACTCTCTTACTCACGTTCTTCGTGACTGGAGACTCTCTTCCTCACGTTCTTCGTGACTGGGGACTCTCTTACTCACGTTCTTCGTGACTGGAGTCTCTCTTCCTCACGTTCTTCGTGACTGGAGACTCTCTTCCTCACGTTCTTCTTGACTGGAGACACTCTTACTCACGTTCTTCGTGACTGGAGACTCTCTTACTCACGTTCTTCGTGACTGTAGACTCTCTTCCTCACGTTCTTCGTGACAGGGGACTCTCTTCCTCACGTTCTTCGTGACTGGAGACTCTCTTCATCACGTTCTCCGTGATTGGGGACTCGCTTCCTCATGTTCTTCGTGACAGGAGACCCTCTTCCTCACGTTCTTAGTGAATGGGGACTCTATCCATCACATTCTCCGTGACTGGAGACTCTCTTCCTCACGTTATTCATGATTGGGGACACTCTTCGTCACTTTCTTCGTGACTGGAGACTCTCTTCCTCACGTTCCTCGTGACTGGGGACTCTTCCTCAAGTCCTTCGTGACTGGGTACTCTCTGTCTCACGTTCTTCATGACTGGAGACTCTTCATCACGTTCTCCGTGAATGGGGACTCTCTTCCTCATGTTCTTCATGACTGGAGTCTGTCTTCCACACGTTCTTCGTGAATGCGTACTCTCTTCCACCCGTTCTTCTTTATTGAAGACTCTCTTCATCACGTTCTCCGTGAATGGGGACTCTCTTCCTCTGGTTCTTCGTGACCTGGGACTCTCTTCCGCACGTTCTTCGTGACTGGAGACACTCTTCATGACATTCTCCGTGAATGGGTACTCTCTTCCTCACGTTCTTCGTGACTGGTGACTCTCTTCATCAAGTTCTTCGTGACTGGGTACTCTCTGTCTCACGTTCTTTATGACTGGAAACTCTTTTCATCACGTTCTCCGTGAATGGGGACTCTCTTCCTCACGTTCTTCGTGACAGGAGACTGTCTTCCACACGTTCTTTGTGACTGGGTAATCTCATCCTCACGTTCCTCGTGACTGAAGACTCTCTTCCACTCGTTCTTCGTGACTGGAGGCTCTCTTCCTAACGTTCTTCATAACTAGGGACTCTCTTCATCACGTTCCTCGTTACAGGGGACTCTCTTCCTCACGTTCATCGTGACTGGAGACTCTCTTCCTCATGTTCTTCGTGACAGGAGACCCTCTTCCTCACGTTCTTCGTGACTGGAGACTCTCTTCCTCACGTTCTTCGTGACAGGGGACCCTCTTCCTCACGTTCTTCGTGAATGCATACTCTCTTCCTCACGTTCTTCGTTATTGAAGACTCTCTTCATCACGTTCTCCGTGAAAGTGGACTCTCTTCCTCTGGTTCTTCGTGACCTGGGACTCTCTTCCGCACGTTCTTCATGACTGGGGACTCTCTTCCTCAGGATCTTCGTGACTGGGGACTCTCTTCCTCACGTTCTTCGTGAATGGAGACACTCTTCATCACATTCTCCGTGAATCGGGACTCTCTTCCTCACGATCTTCGTGACTGCAGACTCTCTTCCTCACGTTCTTCGTGACTGGTGACTCTCTTCATCAAGTTCTTCGTGACTGGGTAATCTCATCCTCACGTTCCTCGTGACTGAAGACTCTCTTCCACTCGTGCTTCGTGACTGGACTCTCTTTCTAACGTTCTTCATAACTAGGGACTCTCTTCATCACGTTCCTCGTGACAGGGGACGCTCTTCCTCACGTTCATCGTGACTGGAGACTCTCTTCCTCATGTTCTTCGTGACAGGAGACTCTCTTCTTCACGTTCTTCGTGACTGGAGACTCTCTTCCACACGTTTTCGTGAATGGAGACTCTCTTCCTCACGTTCTTCGTGACTGGAGACTCTATTCATCACGTTCTCCGTGATTGGGGACTCGCTTCCTCATATTCTTCGTGACTGGAGACTCTCTTCCACACGTTTTCGTGACTGGAGACTCTCTTCCTCACGTTCTTCGTGACTGGAGACTCTTTTCCTCACGTTCTTCGTGACTGGAGACTCCCTTCATCACGTTCTCCGTGATTGGGGACTCGCTTCCTCATGTTCTTCGTGACAGGAGACTCTCTTCCTCACGTTCTTCGTGACTGGAGACTCTCTTCCACACGTTTTCGTGACAGGAGACTCTCTTCCTCACGTTCTTCGTGACTATAGACTCTCTTCCTCACGTTCTTCGTGACTGGGGACTCTCTTCCTCACGTTCTTCGTGACTGGGGACTCTCTTACTCACGTTCTTCGTGACTGGAGACTCTCTTCCTCACGTTCTTCGTGACTGGAGACTCTCTTCCTCACGTTCTTCGTGACTGGAGACACTCTTACTCAAGTTCTTCGTGACTGGAGACTCTCTTACTCACGTTCTTCGTGACTGTAGACTCTCTTCCTCACGTTCTTCGTGACTGGGGACTCTCTTCCTAACGTTCTTCATAACTAGGGACTCTCTTCCTCACGTTCTTCGTGACTGGAGACTCTCTTCCTCATGTTCTTCGTGACAGGAGACCCTCTTCCTCACGTTCTTCGTGACTGGAGACTCTCTTCCACACGTTTTCGTGACTGGAGACTCTCTTCCTCACGTTCTTCGTGACTGGGGACTCTCTTCCTCACGTTCTTCGTGACTGGAGACTCTCTTCATCACGTTCTCCGTGATTGGGGACTCGCTTCCTCATGTTCTTCGTGACTGGAGACTCTCTTCCACATGTTTTCGTGATTGGAGACTCTCTTCCTCACGTTCTTCGTGACTGGGGTCTCTCTTCCTCACGTTCTTCGTGACTGGAGACTCTCTTCATCAAGTTCTCCATGATTGGGGACTCGCTTCCTCATGTTCTTCGTGACAGGAGACCCTCTTCCTCAAGTTCTTCGTGAATGGGGACTCTCTTCATCACGTTCTCCATGATTGGGGACTCGCTTCCTCATGTTCTTCGTGACAGGGGACTCTCTTCCTCACGTTCTTCGTGACTGGAGACACTCTTCATCATATTCTCCGTGAATGGGGACTCTCTTCCTCACGATCTTCGTGACTGCAGACTCTCTTCCTCACGTTCTTCGTGACTGGTGACTCTCTTCATCAAGTTCTTCGTGACTGGGTACTCTCTGTCTCACGTTCTTTGTGACTGGAAACTCTTTTCATCACGTTCTCCGTGAATGGGGACTCTCTTACTCACGTTCTTCGTGACAGGAGACTGTCTTCCACACGTTCTTCGTGACTGGGTAATCTCATCCTCACGTTCCTCGTGACTGAAGACTCTCTTCCACTCGTTCTTCGTGACTGGAGACTCTCTTCCTAACGTTCTTCATGAATAGGGACTCTCTTCATCACGTTCCTCGTGACAGGGGACTCTCTTCCTCACGTTCTTCGTGACTGGAGACTCTCTTCCACACGTTTTTGTGACTGGAGACTCTCTTCCTCACGTTCTTCGTTACTGGAGACTCTCTTCATCACGTTCTTCGTGACTGGGGACTCGCTTCCTCATATTCTTCGTTACTGGAGACTCTCTTCCACACGTTTTCGTGACTGGAGACTCTCTTCCTCACGTTCTTCGTGACTGGGGACTCTCTTCATCACGTTCTTCGTGACTGGAGACTCTCTTCCTCACGTTCCTCGTGACTGGGGACTCTTCCTCAAGTTCTTCGTGACTGGGTACTCTCTATCTCACGTTCTTCATGTCTGGAGACTCTCTACATCACGTTCTCCGTGAATGGGGACTCTCTTCCTCATGTTCTTCATGACTGGAGACTGTCTTCCACACGTTCTTCGTGAATGCGTACTCTCTTCCTCACGTTCTTCGTTATTGAAGACTCTCTTCATCACGTTCTCCGTGAATGTGGACTCTCTTCCTCTGGTTCTTCGTGACCTGGGACTCTCTTCCGCACGTTCTTCATGACTGGGTAATCTCTTCCTCACGATCCTCGTGACTGACGACTCTCTTCCACTCGTTCTTCGTGACTGGAGACTCTCTTTCTAACGTTCTTCATAACTAGGGACTCTCTTCATCACGTTCCTCGTGACAGGGGACTCTCTTCCTCACGTTCATCGTGACTGGAGACTCTCTTCCTCATGTTCTTCGTGACAGGAGACCCTCTTCCTCACGTTCTTCGTGACTGGAGACTCTCTTCCACACGTTTTCGTGACTGGAGACTCTCTTCCTCACGTTCTTCGTGACAGGGGACTCTCTTCCACACGTTTTCGTGACTGGAGACTCTCTTCCTCACGTTCTTCGTGACTGGGGACTCACTTCCTCACGTTCTTCGTGACTGGAGACTCTCTTCATCACGTTCTCCGTGATTGGGGACTCGCTTCCTCATGTTCTTCGTGACAGGAGACACTCTTCCTCACGTTCTTCGTGAATGGGGACTCTCTTCATCACATTCTCCGTGAGTGGAGACTCTCCTCCTCACGTTATTCATGATTGGGGACACTCTTCGTCACTTTCTTCGTGACTGGAGACTCTCTTCCTCACGTTCCTCGTGACTGGGGACTCTCTGTCTCACGTTCTTCATGACTGGAGACTCTCTTCATCACGTTCTCCGTGAATGGGGACTCTCTTCCTCATGTTCTTCATGACTGGAGACTGTCTTCCACACGTTCTTCGTGAATGCGTACTCTCTTCCACACGTTCTTCTTTATTGAAGACTCTCTTCATCCCGTTCTCCGTGAATGGGGACTCTCTTCCTCTGGTTCTTCGTGACCTGGGACTCTCTTCCGCACGTTCTTCATGACTGTAAGCTCGCTTCATCACGTTCTTCGTGACTGTGGACTCTCTTCCACACGTTCTTCTTGACTGGGGACTCTCTTCCTCACGTTCTTCGTGACTGGAGACACTCTTCATCACATTCTCCGTGAATGGGTACTCTCTTCCTCACGTTCTTCGTGACTGGTGACTCTCTTCATCAAGTTCTTCGTGACTGGGTACTCTCTGTCTCACGTTCTTTATGACTGGAAACTCTTTTCATCACGTTCTCCGTGAATGGGGACTCTCTTCCTCACGTTCTTCGTGACAGGAGACTGTCTTCCACACGTTCTTTGTGACTGGAGACACTCTTCATCACATTCTCCGTGAATGGGGACTCTCTTCCTCACGATCTTCGTGACTGCAGACTCTCTTCCTCACGTTCTTCGTGACTGGGTACTCTCTGTCTCACGTTCTTTGTGACTGGAAACTCTTTTCATCACTTTCTCCGTGATTGGGGACTCGCTTCCTGATATTCTCCGTGACTGGAGACTCTCTTCCACACGTTTTCGTGACTGGAGACTCTCTTCCTCACGTTCTTCGTGACTGGAGACTCTCTTCCTCACGTTCTTCGTGACTGGAGACTCCCTTCATCACGTTCTCCGTGATTGGGGACTCGCTTCCTCATGTTCTTCGTGACAGGAGACTCTCTTCCTCACGTTCTTCGTGACTGGAGACTCTCTTCCACACGTTTTCGTGACAGGAGACTCTCTTCCTCACGTTCTTCGTGACTGGTGACTCTATTCATCAAGTTCTTCGTGACTGGGTACTCTCTGTCTCACGTTCTTTGTGACTGGAAACTCTTTTCATCACTTTCTCCGTGATTGGGGACTCGCTTCCTGATATTCTTCGTGACTGGAGACTCTCTTCCACACGTTTTCGTGACTGGAGACTCTCTTCCTCACGTTCTTCGTGACTGGAGACTCTCTTCCTCACGTTCTTCGTGACTGGAGACTCTCTTCCACACGTTTTCGTGACAGGAGACTCTCTTCCTCACGTTCTTCGTGACTGTAGACTCTCTTCCTCACGTTCTTCGTGACTGGGACTCTCTTACTCACGTTCTTCGTGACTGGAGACTCTCTTCCTCACGTTCTTCGTGACTGGGGACTCTCTTACTCACGTTCTTCGTGACTGGAGACTCTCTTCCTCACGTTCTTCGTGACTGTAGACACTCTTACTCACGTTCTTCGTGACTGGAGACTCTCATACTCACGTTCTTCGTGACTGTAGACTCTCTTCCTCACGTTCTTCGTGACAGGGGACTCTCTTCCTCACGTTCTTCGTGACTGGAGACTCTCTTCATCACGTTCTCCGTGATTGGGGACTCGCTTCCTCATGTTCTTCGTGACAGGAGACCCTCTTCCTCACGTTCTTAGTGAATGGGGACTCTCTTCATCACATTCTCCGTGACTGGAGACTCTCCTCCTCACGTTATTCATGATTGGGGACACTCTTCGTCACTTTCTTCGTGACTGGAGACTCTCTTCCTCACGTTCCTCGTGACTGGGGACTCTTCCTCAAGTTCTTCGTGACTGGGTACTCTCTGTCTCACGTTCTTCATGACTGGAGACTCTCTTCATCACGTTCTCCGTGAATGGGGACTCTCTTCCTCATGTTCTTCATGACTGGAGTCTGTCTTCCACACGTTCTTCGTGAATGCGTACTCTCTTCCACACGTTCTTCTTTATTGAAGACTCTCTTCATCACATTCTCCGTGAATGGGGAGTCTCTTCCTCTGGTTCTTCGTGACCTGGGACTCTCTTCCGCACGTTCTTCGTGACTGGGGACTCTCTTCCTCAGGATCTTCGTGACTGGGGACTCTCTTCCTCACGTTCTTCGTGACTGGAGACACTCTTCATCACATTCTCCGTGAATGGGTACTCTCTTCCTCACGTTCTTCGTGACTGGTGACTCTCTTCATCAAGTTCTTCGTGACTGGGTACTCTCTGTCTCACGTTCTTTATGACTGGAAACTCTTTTCATCACGTTCTCCGTGAATGGGGACTCTCTTCCTCACGTTCTTCGTGACAGGAGACTGTCTTCCACACGTTCTTTGTGACTGGGTAATCTCATCCTCACGTTCCTCGTGACTGAAGACTCTCTTCCACTCGTTCTTCGTGACTGGAGGCTCTCTTCCTAACGTTCTTCATAACTAGGGACTCTCTTCATCACGTTCCTCGTTACAGGGGACTCTCTTCCTCACGTTCATCGTGACTGGAGACTCTCTTCCTCATGTTCTTCGTGACAGGAGACCCTCTTCCTCACGTTCTTCGTGACTGGAGACTCTCTTCCTCACGTTCTTCGTGACAGGGGACCCTCTTCCTCACGTTCTTCGTGAATGCATACTCTCTTCCTCACGTTCTTCGTTATTGAAGACTCTCTTCATCACGTTCTCCGTGAAAGTGGACTCTCTTCCTCTGGTTCTTCGTGACCTGGGACTCTCTTCCGCACGTTCTTCATGACTGGGGACTCTCTTCCTCAGGATCTTCGTGACTGGGGACTCTCTTCCTCACGTTCTTCGTGAATGGAGACACTCTTCATCACATTCTCCGTGAATCGGGACTCTCTTCCTCACGATCTTCGTGACTGCAGACTCTCTTCCTCACGTTCTTCGTGACTGGTGACTCTCTTCATCAAGTTCTTCGTGACTGGGTAATCTCATCCTCACGTTCCTCGTGACTGAAGACTCTCTTCCACTCGTTCTTCGTGACTGGACTCTCTTTCTAACGTTCTTCATAACTAGGGACTCTCTTCATCACGTTCCTCGTGACAGGGGACGCTCTTCCTCACGTTCTTCGTGACTGGGTAATCTCATCCTCACGTTCCTCGTGACTGAAGACTCTCTTCCACTCGTTCTTCGTGACTGGAGGCTCTCTTCCTAACGTTCTTCATAACTAGGGACTCTCTTCATCACGTTCCTCGTTACAGGGGACTCTCTTCCTCACGTTCATCGTGACTGGAGACTCTCTTCCTCATGTTCTTCGTGACAGGAGACCCTCTTCCTCACGTTCTTCGTGACTGGAGACTCTCTTCCTCACGTTCTTCGTGACAGGGGACCCTCTTCCTCACGTTCTTCGTGAATGCATACTCTCTTCCTCACGTTCTTCGTTATTGAAGACTCTCTTCATCACGTTCTCCGTGAAAGTGGACTCTCTTCCTCTGGTTCTTCGTGACCTGGGACTCTCTTCCGCACGTTCTTCATGACTGGGGACTCTCTTCCTCAGGATCTTCGTGACTGGGGACTCTCTTCCTCACGTTCTTCGTGAATGGAGACACTCTTCATCACATTCTCCGTGAATCGGGACTCTCTTCCTCACGATCTTCGTGACTGGAGACTCTATTCATCACGTTCTCCGTGATTGGGGACTCGCTTCCTCATATTCTTCGTGACTGGAGACTCTCTTCCACACGTTTTCGTGACTGGAGACTCTCTTCCTCACGTTCTTCGTGACTGGAGACTCTCTTCCTCACGTTCTTCGTGACTGGAGACTCCCTTCATCACGTTCTCCGTGATTGGGGACTCGCTTCCTCACGTTCTTCGTGACAGGAGACTCTCTTCCTCACGTTCTTCGTGACTGGAGACTCTCTTCCACACGTTTTCGTGACAGGAGACTCTCTTCCTCACGTTCTTCGTGACTATAGACTCTCTTCCTCACGTTCTTCGTGACTGGGGACTCTCTTCCTCACGTTCTTCGTGACTGGGGACTCTCTTACTCACGTTCTTCGTGACTGGAGACTCTCTTCCTCACGTTCTTCGTGACTGGAGACTCTCTTCCTCACGTTCTTCGTGACTGGAGACACTCTTACTCAAGTTCTTCGTGACTGGAGACTCTCTTACTCACGTTCTTCGTGACTGTAGACTCTCTTCCTCACGTTCTTCGTGACTGGGGACTCTCTTCCTAACGTTCTTCATAACTAGGGACTCTCTTCCTCACGTTCTTCGTGACTGGAGACTCTCTTCCTCATGTTCTTCGTGACAGGAGACCCTCTTCCTCACGTTCTTCGTGACTGGAGACTCTCTTCCACACGTTTTCGTGACTGGAGACTCTCTTCCTCACGTTCTTCGTGACTGGAGACTCTCTTCCTCACGTTCTTCGTGACTGGAGACTCTCTTCCACACGTTTTCGTGACAGGAGACTCTCTTCCTCACGTTCTTCGTGACTGTAGACTCTCTTCCTCACGTTCTTCGTGACTGGGGACTCTCTTACTCACGTTCTTCGTGACTGGAGACTCTCTTCCTCACGTTCTTCGTGACTGGGGACTCTCTTACTCACGTTCTTCGTGACTGGAGACTCTCTTCCTCACGTTCTTCGTGACTGTAGACACTCTTACTCACGTTCTTCGTGACTGGAGACTCTCATACTCACGTTCTTCGTGACTGTAGACTCTCTTCCTCACGTTCTTCGTGACAGGGGACTCTCTTCCTCACGTTCTTCGTGACTGGAGACTCTCTTCATCACGTTCTCCGTGATTGGGGACTCGCTTCCTCATGTTCTTCGTGACAGGAGACCCTCTTCCTCACGTTCTTAGTGAATGGGGACTCTCTTCATCACATTCTCCGTGACTGGAGACTCTCCTCCTCACGTTATTCATGATTGGGGACACTCTTCGTCACTTTCTTCGTGACTGGAGACTCTCTTCCTCACGTTCCTCGTGACTGGGGACTCTTCCTCAAGTTCTTCGTGACTGGGTACTCTCTGTCTCACGTTCTTCATGACTGGAGACTCTCTACATCACATTCTCCGTGAATGGGGACTCTCTTCCTCATGTTCTTCATGACTGGAGACTGTCTTCCACACGTTCTTCGTGAATGCATACTCTCTTCCTCACGTTCTTCGTTATTGAAGACTCTCTTCATCACGTTCTCCGTGATTTGGGACTCGCTTCCTTATGTTCTTCGTGACAGGAGTCCCTCTTCCTCACATTCTTCGTGAATGGAGACTCTCTTCCACACGTTCTTCTTAACTGGGGACTCTCTTCCTCACGTTCTTCGTGACTGGAGACTCTCTTCCTCACGTTCTTCGTAACTGGGGACTCTCTGTCTCACGTTCTTCATGACTGGAAACTCTTTTCATCACGTTCTCCGTGAATGGGGACACTCTTAGTCACTTTCTTCATGACTGGGTACTCTCTGTCTCACGTTCTTCATGACTGGAAACTCTTTTCATCACGTTCTCCGTGAATGGGGACTCTCTTCCTAAAGTTCTTCGTGACTGGGGACTCTCTGTCTCACGTTCTTCGTGACTGGAGACTCTCTTCCTCATGTTCTTCGTGACAGGAGACCCTCTTCCTCACGTTGTTCGTGACTGTAGACTCTCTTCCTCACGTTCTTCGTGACTGGGGACTCTCTTCCTAACGTTCTTCATAACTAGGGACTCTCTTCCTCACGTTCTTCGTGACTGGAGACTCTCTTCCTCATGTTCTTCGTGACAGGAGACCCTCTTCCTCACGTTCTTCGTGACTGGAGACTCTCTTCCACACGTTTTCGTGACTGGAGACTCTCTTCCTCACGTTCTTCGTGACTGGAGACTCTCTTCCTCACGTTCTTCGTGACTGGAGACTCTCTTCCACACGTTTTCGTGACAGGAGACTCTCTTCCTCACGTTCTTCGTGACTGGAGACTCTCTACATCACATTCTCCGTGAATGGGGACTCTCTTCCTCATGTTCTTCATGACTGGAGACTGTCTTCCACACGTTCTTCGTGAATGCATACTCTCTTCCTCACGTTCTTCGTTATTGAAGACTCTCTTCATCACGTTCTCCGTGATTTGGGACTCGCTTCCTCATGTTCTTCGTGACAGGAGTCCCTCTTCCTCACATTCTTCGTGAATGGAGACTCTCTTCCACACGTTCTTCTTAACTGGGGACTCTCTTCCTCACGTTCTTCGTGACTGGAGACTCTCTTCCTCACGTTCTTCGTAACTGGGGACTCTCTGTCTCACGTTCTTCATGACTGGAAACTCTTTTCATCACGTTCTCCGTGAATGGGGACACTCTTAGTCACTTTCTTCATGACTGGGTACTCTCTGTCTCACGTTCTTCATGACTGGAAACTCTTTTCATCACGTTCTCCGTGAATGGGGACTCTCTTCCTAAAGTTCTTCGTGACTGGGGACTCTCTGTCTCACGTTCTTCGTGACTGGAGACTCTCTTCATCACGTTCTCCATGAATGGGGACTCTCTTTTCAGGTTCTTCGTGACTGGGGACTCCCTTCCGCACGTTCTTCGTGACTGGGGACTCTCTTCCTCAGGATCTTCGTGACTGGGGACTCTCTTCCTCACGTTCTTCGTGACTGGAGACACTCTTCATCACATTCTCCGTGAATGGGGACTCTCTTCCTCACGATCTTCGTGACTGCAGACTCTCTTCCTCACGTTCTTCGTGACTGGTGACTCTCTTCATCAAGTTCTTCGTGACAAGGTATTCTCTGTCTCACGTTCTTTGTGACTGGAAACTCTCTTCCTCACGTTCCTCGTGACTGGGGTCTCTTCCTCAGGTTCTTCTTGACTGGGGACTCTCTTCCTCATGATCTTCATGACTGTAGGCTCGCTTCATCACGTTCTTCGTGACTGTGGACTCTCTTCCTCACGTTCTTCGTGACTGGTGACTCTCTTCCTCACGTTCTTCGTAACTGGGGACTCTCTTCCTCATGTTCTTCGTGACTGGAGACTCACATCATCACGTTCTCCGTGAATGGTGACACTCTTAGTCAATTTCTTCGTGACTGGGGACTCTCTTCCTCACGTTCTTCATGACTGGGTACTCTCTGTCTCACGTTCTTCATGACTGGAAACTCTTTTCATCACGTTCTCCGTGAATGGGGACTCTCTTCCTCACGTTCTTCGTGACTGGGGACTCTCTTCCTCAAGTTCTTCGTGACTGGTGACTCACTGTCTCACGTTCTTCGTGACTGGTGACTCTCTTCATCACGTTCTTCATGACTGGAGACTGCCTTCCACACGTTCTTCGTGAATGGGTACTCTCTTCCTCACGTTCTTCGTTATTGAAGACTCTCTTCATCACCTTCTCCGTGAATGGGGACTCTCTTCCTCACGTACTTCATGACTGGAGACTGTCTTCCACACGTTCTTCGTGAATGGGTACTCTCTTCCTCAGGTTCTTCGTGACTGGGGACTCCCTTCCGCACGTTCTTCGTGATTGGGGTCTCTCTTCCTCAGGATCTCCGTGACTGGTGACTCTCTTCCTCACGTTCTTCGTGACTGGAGACACACTTCATCACATTCTCTGTGAATGGGGACTCTCTTCCTCACGATCTTCGTGACTGCAGACTCTCTTCCTCACGTTCTTCGGTACTGGGGACACTCTTCATGAAGTTCTTCATGACTGCGTACTCTCTGTCTCACGTTCTTTGTGACTGGAAACTCTTTTCATCACGTTCTCCGTGAATAGGGACTCTCTTCCTCACGTGCTTCGTGAATGAAGACTCACTTCCACTCGTTCTTCGTGACTGGAGACTCTCTTCCTAACATTCTTCATAACCAGAGACTCTCTTCCTCATGTTCTTCGTGACAGGAGACCCTCTTTCTCACGTTCTTCGTGACTGGAGACTCTCTTCATCACGTTCTCCGTGAATGGGGAATCGCTTCCTCATATTCTTCGTGACTGGAGACTATCTTCTACACGTTTTCGTGACTGGAGACTCTCTTCCTCACGTTCTTCGTGACTGGGGACTCTCTTCCTCACGTTCTTCGTGACTGGAGACTCTCTGCATCACGTTCTCCGTGACTGGGGACTCGCTTCCTCATGTTCTTCGTGACAGGAGACACTCTTCCTCACGTTCTTCGTGAATGGGGACTCTCTTCATCACATTCTCCGTGACTGGAGACTCTCCTCCTCACGTTATTCATGATTGGGGACACTCTTCGTCACTTTCTTTGTGACTGGAGACTCTCTTTCACACTTTCCTCGTGACTGGGGACTCTTCCTCAGGTTCTTCTTGACTGGGGACGCTCTTCCTCACGTTCTTCATGACTGTAAGCTCGCTTCATCACGTTCTTCGTGACTGTGGACTCTCTTCCTCACATTCTCCGTGAATGGTGACACTCTTCATCACATTCTCCGTGACTGGGGACTCTCTTCATCAGGTTCTTCGTGACAGGAGACCCTCTTTCTCACGTTCTTCGTGACTGGAGACTCTCTTCATCACGTTCTCCGTGAATGGGGAATCGCTTCCTCATATTCTTCGTGACTGGAGACTATCTTCTACACGTTTTCGTGACTGGAGACTCTCTTCCTCACGTTCTTCGTGACTGGGGACTCTCTTCCTCACGTTCTTCGTGACTGGAGACTCTCTGCATCACGTTCTCCGTGACTGGGGACTCGCTTCCTCATGTTCTTCGTGACAGGAGACTCTCTTCCTCACGTTCTTCGTGACTGGTGACTCTCTTCATCACATTCTCCGTGACTGGAGACTCTCTTCATCACGTTCTCCGTGAATGGGGTCTCTCTTCCTCACGTTCTTCATGACTGGAGACTGCCTTCCACACGTTCCTCGTGAATGGGTACTCTCTTCCTCACGTACTTCGTTATTGAAGACTCTCTTCATCACCTTCTCCGTGAATGGGGACTCTCTTCCTCACGTACTTCATGACTGGAGACTGTCTTCCACACGTTCTTCGTGAATGGGTACTCTCTTCCTCAGGTTCTTCGTGTCTCGGGACTCCCTTCCGCACGTTCTTCGTGATTGGGGTCTCACTTCCTCAGGATCTCCGTGACTGGGGACTCTCTTCCTCACGTTCTTCGTGACTGGAGACACTCTTCATCACATTCTCTGTGAATGGGGACTCTCTTCCTCACGTTCTTCATGACTGTAAGCTCGCTTCATCACGTTCTTCGTGACTGTGGACTCTCTTCCTCACATTCTCCGTGAATGGTGACACTCTTCATCACATTCTCCGTGACTGGGGACTCTCTTCCTCAGGATCTTCATGACTGGGTACTCTCTGTCTCACGTTCTTCATGACTGGAGACACTCTTCATCACATTCTCTGTGAATGGGGACTCTCTTCCTCACGATCTTCTTGACTGCAGACTCTCTTCCTCACGTTCTTCGGTACTGGGGACTCTCTTCATGAAGTTCTTCATGACTGCGTACTCTCTGTCTCACGTTCTTTGTGACTGGAAACTCTTTTCATCACGTTCTCCGTGAATAGGGACTCTCTTCCTCACGTGCTTCGTGACTGAAGACTCACTTCCACTCGTTCTTCGTGACTGGAGACTCTCTTCCTCACGTTCTTCGTGACAGGGGACTCTCTTCCTCACGTTCTTCGTGACTGGAGACTCTCTTCATCACGTTCTCCGTGATTTGGGACTCGCTTCCTCATGTTCTTCGTGACAGGAGACCCTCTTCCTCACGTTGTTCGTGACTGGAGACTCTCTTCCACACGTTTTCATGACTGGAGACTCTCTTCCTCACGTTCTTCGTGACAGGGGACTCTCTTCCTCACGTTCTTCGTGACTGGAGACTCTCTTCATCACGTTCTCCGTGATTTGGGACTCGCTTCCTCATGTTCTTCGTGACAGGAGACCCTCTTCCTCACATTCTTCGTGAATGGAGACTCTCTTCCTCACGTTCTTCTTAACTGGGGACTCTCTTCCTCACCTTCTTCGTGACTGGAGACTCTCTTCCTCACGTTCTTCGTAACTGGGGACTCTCTGTCTCACGTTCTTCATGACTGGAAACTCTTTTCATCACGTTCTCCGTGAATGGGGACTCTCTTCCTCACGTTCTTCGTGACTGGAGACTCTCTTCATCACGTTCTCCGTGATTTGGGACTCGCTTCCTCATGTTCTGCGTGACAGGAGACCCTCTTCCTCACATTCTTCGTGAATGGAGACTCTTTTCATCACGTTCTCCGTGAATGGGGACACTCTTAGTCACTTTCTTCGTGACTGGGGACTCTCTTCCTCAAGTTCTTCATGACTGGGTACTCTCTGTCTCACGTTCTTCATGACTGGAAACTCTTTTCATCACGTTCTCCGTGAATGGGGACTCTCTTCCTCAAGTTCTTCGTGACTGGGGACTCTCTGTCTCACGTTCTTCGTGACTGGAGACTCTCTTCATCACGTTCTCCATGAATGGGGACTATCTTCCTCACGTTCTTCATGACTGGAGACTGTCTTCCACACGTTCTTCGTGAATGGTTACTCTCTTCCTCACGTTCTTCGTTATTGAAGACTCTCTTCATCACGTTCTCCGTGAATGGGGACTCCCTTCCGCACGTTCTTCGTGACTGGGGACTCTCTTCCTCAGGATCTTCGTGACTGGGGACTCTCTTCCTCACGTTCTTCGTGACTGGAGACGCTCTTCATCACATTCTCCGTGAATGGGGACTCTCTTCCTCACGATCTTCGTGACTGCAGACTCTCTTCCTCACGTTCTTCGTGACTGGTGACTCTCTTCATCATGTTCTTCGTGACTGGAGACTCACATCATCACGTTCTCCGTGAATGGTGACACTCTTAGTCACTTTCTTCGTGACTGGGGACTCTCTTCCTCACGTTCTTCATGACTGGGTACTCTCTGTCTCACGTTCTTCATGACTGGAAACTCTTTTCATCACGTTCTCCGTGAATGGGGACTATCTTCCTCACGTTCTTCGTGACTGGGGACTCTCTTCCTCAAGTTCTTCGTGACTGGTGACTCACTGTCTCACGTTCTTCGTGACTGGTGACTCTCTTCATCACGTTCTCCGTGAATGGGGTCTCTCTTCCTCACGTTCTTCATGACTGGAGACGGCCTTCCACACGTTCTTCGTGAATGGGTACTCTCTTCCTCACGTTCTTCGTTATTGAAGACTCTCTTCATCACCTTCTCCGTGAATGGGGACTCTCTTCCTCAGGTTCTTCATGACTGGGGACTCCCTTCCGCAGGTTCTTCGTGACTGGGGTCTCTCTTCCTCAGGATCTCCGTGACTGGGGACTCTCTTCCTCACGTTCTTCGTGACTGGAGACACTCTTCATCACATTCTCCGTGAATGGGGACTCTCTTCCTCACGATCTTCGTGACTGCAGAATCTCTTCCTCACGTTCTTCGGGACTGGTGACTCTCTTCATGAAGTTCTTCATGACTGGGTACTCTCTGTCTCACGTTCTTTGTGACTGGAAACACTTTTCATCACGTTCTCCGTGAATGGAGACTCTCTTCCTCACGTACTTCATGACTGGAGACTGTCTTCCACGCGTTCTTCGTGAATGGGTACTCTCTTCCTCACGTTCTTCGTTATTGAAGACACTCTTCATCACGTTCTCCGTGAATGGGGACTCTCTTCCTCAGGTTCTTCGTGAACTGGGGACTCTCTTCCGCACGTTCATCGTGACTGGGGACTCTCTTCCTCAGGATCTTCATGACTGGGGACTCTCTTCCTCACGTTCTTCGTGACTGGAGACACTCTTCATCACATTCTCCGTGAATGGGGACTCTCTTCCTCACGATCTTCGTGACTGCAGACTCTCTTCCTCACGTTCTTCGTGACTGGGGCTCTCTTCATCAAGTTCTTGGTGACTGGGTACTCTCTGTCTCACGTTCTTTGTGACTGGAAACACTTTTCATCACGTTCTCCGTGAATGGGGACTCTCTTCCTCACGTTCTTCGTGACAGGAGACAGTCTTCCACACGTTCTTCGTGACTGGGTACTCTCATCCTCACGTTCCTCGTGACTGAAGACTCTCTTCCACACGTTCTTCGTGACTGGAGACTCTCTTCCTAACGTTCTTCATAACTAGGGACTCTCTTCATCACGTTCCTCGTGACAGGGGACACTCTTCCTCACGTTCTTCGTGACTGGAGACTCTCTTCCTCATGTTCTTCGTGACTGGTGACTCTCTTCATCAAGTTCTTCGTGACTGGGTACTCTCTGTCTCACGTTCTTTGTGACTGGAAACTCTTTTCATCAGGTTCTCCGTGAATGGGGACTCTCTTCCTCACGTTCTTCGTGACTGGGGACTCTCTTACTCAAGTTCTTCGTGACTGGTGACTCACTGTCTCACGTTCTTCGTGACTGGAGACTCTCTTCATCACGTTCTCCGTGAATGGGGACTCTCTTCCTCACGTTCTTCATGACTGGAGACTGTCTTCCACACGTTCTTCGTGAATGGGTACTCTCTTCCTCACGTTCTTCGTTATTGAAGACTCTCTTCATCACCTTCTCCGTGAATTGGGACTCTCTTCCTCAAGTTCTTCGTTATTGAAGACTCTCTTCATCACCTTCTCCGTGAATGGGGACTCTCTTCCTCAGGTTCTTCGTGACTGGGGACTCCCTTCCGCACGTTCTTCGTGATTGGGGTCTCTCTTCCTCAGGATCTCCGTGACTGGGGACTCTCTTCCTCACGTTCTTCGTGACTGGAGACACTCTTCATCACATTCTCTGTGAATGGGGACTCTCTTCCTCACGATCTTCGTGACTGCAGACTCTCTTCCTCACGTTCTTCGGTACTGGGGACTCTCTTCATGAAGTTCTTCATGACTGAGTACTCTCTGTCTCACGTTCTTTGTGACTGGAAACTCTTTTCATCTCGTTCTCCGTGTATAGGGACTCTCTTCCTCACGTGCTTCGTGACTGAAGACTCACTTCCACTCGTTCTTCGTGACTGGAGACTCTCTTCCTAACATTCTTCATAACTAGAGACTCTCTTCCTCATGTTCTCCGTGAATGGGGACTCTCTTCCTCACGTTTTCGTGACTGGAGACTCGCTTCTTCACGTTCTTCGTGACTGGGGACTCTCTTCCTCACGTTCTTCGTGACTGGAGACTCTCTTCCACACGTTGTTCGTGACTGAGGACTCTCTTCCTCACGTTTTCCGTGACTGGAGACACTCTTCATCACAGTCTCCATGATTGGGGACTCTCTTCATCACGTTCTCTGTGAATGGGGACTCACTTCTTCACGTTCTCTGGGACTGGGGTCTCTCTGTCTCCCGTTCTCCGTGACTGCGGACTCTCTTCCTCACGTTCTCCGTGACTGGGGACTCTCTTCCTCACGTTCCTCGTAACTGGACACCCTCTTCCTCAGGTTCTTCGTGACTGGGAACTCTCTTCCTCACGTTCTTCAATGCTGTAGGCTCACGTCATCACGTTCTTCGTGACTGTGGACATTCTTCCTCACGTTCTTCGTGACTGGAGACACTCTTCCTCATGTTCTTCGTGACTGGGTACTCTCTTCATCAAGTTCTTCGTGACTGGGCACTCTCTGTCTCACGTTATTCGTGACTGGAGTCTCTCTTCATCACGTTCTCCGTGAATGGGGACTTTCTTCCTCATTTTCTTCGTGACTGGAGTCTCTCTTCATCACGTTCTTCGTGAATGGGGACTATCTTCCTCACGTTCCTCGTGACTGGAGACTCTCTGTCTCACGTTCTTCATGACTTGAAACTCTTTTCATCACGTTCTCCGTGAATGGGGACTCTCTTCCTCAAGTTCTTCGTGACTGGGGACTCTCTGTCTCACGTTCTTCGTGACTGGAGACTCTCTTCATCACGTTCTCCATGAATGGGGACTCTCTTTCTCAGGTTCTTCGTGACTGGGGACTCCCTTCCGCACGTTCTTCGTGACTGGGGACTCTCTTCCTCAGGATCTTCGTGACTGGGGACTCTCTTCCTCACGTTCTTCGTGACTGGAGACACTCTTCATCACATTCTCCGTGAATGGGGACTCTCTTCCTCACGATCTTCGTGACTGCAGACTCTCTTCCTCACGTTCTTCGTGACTGGTGACTCTCTTCATCAAGTTCTTCGTGACAGGGTATTCTCTGTCTCACGTTCTTTGTGACTGGAAACTCTCTTCCTCACGTTCTTCGTTATTGAAGACTCTCTTCATCACCTTCTCCGTGAATGGGGACTCTCTTCCTCAGGTTCTTCGTTATTGAAGACTCTCTTCATCACCTTCTCCGTGAATGGGGACTCTCTTCCTCACGTTCTTCGTGACTGGAGACTCTCTTCCACACGTTGTTCGTGGCTGGGGACTCTCTTCCTCAGGTTCTTCGTGACAGGAGACCCTCTTCCTCACGTTCTTCGTGACTGGAGACTCTCTTCCACACGTTTTTGTGACTGGAGACTCTCTTCCTCACGTTCTTCGTGACTGGAGACTCTCTTCATCACGTTCTCCGTGAATGGGGAATCGCTTCCTCATATTCTTCGTGACTGGAGACTATCTTCCACACGTTTTCGTGACTGGAGACTCTCTTCCTCACGTTCTTCGTGACTGGGGACTCTCTTCCTCACGTTCTTCGTGACTGAAGACTCTCTGCATCACGTTCTCCGTGACTGGGGACTCGCTTCCTCATGTTCTTCGTGACAGGAGACACTCTTCCTCACGTTATTCATGATGGGGGACACTCTTCGTCACTTTCTTTGTGACTGGAGACTCTCTTTCACACGTTCCTCGTGACTGGGGACTCTTCCTCAGGTTCTTCTTGACTGGGGACTCTCTTCCTCACGTTCTTCATGACTGTAAGCTCGCTTCATCACGTTCTTCGTGACTGTGGACTCTCTTCCTCACATTCTCCGTGAATGGTGACACTCTTCATCACATTCTCCGTGACTGGGGACTCTCTTCCTCAGGATCTTCGTGACTGGGGACTCTCTTCCTCACGTTCTTCGTGACTGGAGACACTCTTCATCACATTCTTCGTGAATGGAGACTCTTTTCATCACGTTCTCCGTGAATGGGGACACTCTTAGTCACTTTCTTCGTGACTGGGGACTCTCTTCCTCAAGTTCTTCATGACTGGGTACTCTCTGTCTCACGTTCTTCATGACTGGAAACTCTTTTCATCACGTTCTCCGTGAATGGGGACTCTCTTCCTCAAGTTCTTCGTGACTGGGGACTCTCTGTCTCACGTTCTTCGTGACTGGAGACTCTCTTCATCACGTTCTCCATGAATGGGGACTATCTTCCTCACGTTCTTCATGACTGGAGACTGTCTTCCACACGTTCTTCGTGAATGGTTACTCTCTTCCTCACGTTCTTCGTTATTGAAGACTCTCTTCATCACGTTCTCCGTGAATGGGGACTCCCTTCCGCACGTTCTTCGTGACTGGGGACTCTCTTCCTCAGGATCTTCGTGACTGGGGACTCTCTTCCTCACGTTCTTCGTGACTGGAGACGCTCTTCATCACATTCTCCGTGAATGGGGACTCTCTTCCTCACGATCTTCGTGACTGCAGACTCTCTTCCTCACGTTCTTCGTGACTGGTGACTCTCTTCATCATGTTCTTCGTGACTGGAGACTCACATCATCACGTTCTCCGTGAATGGTGACACTCTTAGTCACTTTCTTCGTGACTGGGGACTCTCTTCCTCACGTTCTTCATGACTGGGTACTCTCTGTCTCACGTTCTTCATGACTGGAAACTCTTTTCATCACGTTCTCCGTGAATGGGGACTATCTTCCTCACGTTCTTCGTGACTGGGGACTCTCTTCCTCAAGTTCTTCGTGACTGGTGACTCACTGTCTCACGTTCTTCGTGACTGGTGACTCTCTTCATCACGTTCTCCGTGAATGGGGTCTCTCTTCCTCACGTTCTTCATGACTGGAGACGGCCTTCCACACGTTCTTCGTGAATGGGTACTCTCTTCCTCACGTTCTTCGTTATTGAAGACTCTCTTCATCACCTTCTCCGTGAATGGGGACTCTCTTCCTCAGGTTCTTCATGACTGGGGACTCCCTTCCGCAGGTTCTTCGTGACTGGGGTCTCTCTTCCTCAGGATCTCCGTGACTGGGGACTCTCTTCCTCACGTTCTTCGTGACTGGAGACACTCTTCATCACATTCTCCGTGAATGGGGACTCTCTTCCTCACGATCTTCGTGACTGCAGAATCTCTTCCTCACGTTCTTCGGGACTGGTGACTCTCTTCATGAAGTTCTTCATGACTGGGTACTCTCTGTCTCACGTTCTTTGTGACTGGAAACACTTTTCATCACGTTCTCCGTGAATGGAGACTCTCTTCCTCACGTACTTCATGACTGGAGACTGTCTTCCACGCGTTTTTCGTGAATGGGTACTCTCTTCCTCACGTTCTTCGTTATTGAAGACACTCTTCATCACGTTCTCCGTGAATGGGGACTCTCTTCCTCAGGTTCTTCGTGAACTGGGGACTCTCTTCCGCACGTTCATCGTGACTGGGGACTCTCTTCCTCAGGATCTTCATGACTGGGGACTCTCTTCCTCACGTTCTTCGTGACTGGGGCTCTCTTCATCAAGTTCTTGGTGACTGGGTACTCTCTGTCTCACGTTCTTTGTGACTGGAAACACTTTTCATCACGTTCTCCGTGAATGGGGACTCTCTTCCTCACGTTCTTCGTGACAGGAGACAGTCTTCCACACGTTCTTCGTGACTGGGTACTCTCATCCTCACGTTCCTCGTGACTGAAGACTCTCTTCCACACGTTCTTCGTGACTGGAGACTCTCTTCCTAACGTTCTTCATAACTAGGGACTCTCTTCATCACGTTCCTCGTGACAGGGGACACTCTTCCTCACGTTCTTCGTGACTGGAGACTCTCTTCCTCATGTTCTTCGTGACTGGTGACTCTCTTCATCAAGTTCTTCGTGACTGGGTACTCTCTGTCTCACGTTCTTTGTGACTGGAAACTCTTTTCATCAGGTTCTCCGTGAATGGGGACTCTCTTCCTCACGTTCTTCGTGACTGGGGACTCTCTTACTCAAGTTCTTCGTGACTGGTGACTCACTGTCTCACGTTCTTCGTGACTGGAGACTCTCTTCATCACGTTCTCCGTGAATGGGGACTCTCTTCCTCACGTTCTTCATGACTGGAGACTGTCTTCCACACGTTCTTCGTGAATGGGTACTCTCTTCCTCACGTTCTTCGTTATTGAAGACTCTCTTCATCACCTTCTCCGTGAATTGGGACTCTCTTCCTCAAGTTCTTCGTTATTGAAGACTCTCTTCATCACCTTCTCCGTGAATGGGGACTCTCTTCCTCAGGTTCTTCGTGACTGGGGACTCCCTTCCGCACGTTCTTCGTGATTGGGGTCTCTCTTCCTCAGGATCTCCGTGACTGGGGACTCTCTTCCTCACGTTCTTCGTGACTGGAGACACTCTTCATCACATTCTCTGTGAATGGGGACTCTCTTCCTCACGATCTTCGTGACTGCAGACTCTCTTCCTCACGTTCTTCGGTACTGGGGACTCTCTTCATGAAGTTCTTCATGACTGAGTACTCTCTGTCTCACGTTCTTTGTGACTGGAAACTCTTTTCATCTCGTTCTCCGTGTATAGGGACTCTCTTCCTCACGTGCTTCGTGACTGAAGACTCACTTCCACTCGTTCTTCGTGACTGGAGACTCTCTTCCTAACATTCTTCATAACTAGAGACTCTCTTCCTCATGTTCTCCGTGAATGGGGACTCTCTTCCTCACGTTTTCGTGACTGGAGACTCGCTTCTTCACGTTCTTCGTGACTGGGGACTCTCTTCCTCACGTTCTTCGTGACTGGAGACTCTCTTCCACACGTTGTTCGTGACTGAGGACTCTCTTCCTCACGTTTTCCGTGACTGGAGACACTCTTCATCACAGTCTCCATGATTGGGGACTCTCTTCATCACGTTCTCTGTGAATGGGGACTCACTTCTTCACGTTCTCTGGGACTGGGGTCTCTCTGTCTCCCGTTCTCCGTGACTGCGGACTCTCTTCCTCACGTTCTCCGTGACTGGGGACTCTCTTCCTCACGTTCCTCGTAACTGGACACCCTCTTCCTCAGGTTCTTCGTGACTGGGAACTCTCTTCCTCACGTTCTTCAATGCTGTAGGCTCACGTCATCACGTTCTTCGTGACTGTGGACATTCTTCCTCACGTTCTTCGTGACTGGAGACACTCTTCCTCATGTTCTTCGTGACTGGGTACTCTCTTCATCAAGTTCTTCGTGACTGGGCACTCTCTGTCTCACGTTATTCGTGACTGGAGTCTCTCTTCATCACGTTCTCCGTGAATGGGGACTTTCTTCCTCATTTTCTTCGTGACTGGAGTCTCTCTTCATCACGTTCTTCGTGAATGGGGACTATCTTCCTCACGTTCCTCGTGACTGGAGACTCTCTGTCTCACGTTCTTCATGACTTGAAACTCTTTTCATCACGTTCTCCGTGAATGGGGACTCTCTTCCTCAAGTTCTTCGTGACTGGGGACTCTCTGTCTCACGTTCTTCGTGACTGGAGACTCTCTTCATCACGTTCTCCATGAATGGGGACTCTCTTTCTCAGGTTCTTCGTGACTGGGGACTCCCTTCCGCACGTTCTTCGTGACTGGGGACTCTCTTCCTCAGGATCTTCGTGACTGGGGACTCTCTTCCTCACGTTCTTCGTGACTGGAGACACTCTTCATCACATTCTCCGTGAATGGGGACTCTCTTCCTCACGATCTTCGTGACTGCAGACTCTCTTCCTCACGTTCTTCGTGACTGGTGACTCTCTTCATCAAGTTCTTCGTGACAGGGTATTCTCTGTCTCACGTTCTTTGTGACTGGAAACTCTCTTCCTCACGTTCTTCGTTATTGAAGACTCTCTTCATCACCTTCTCCGTGAATGGGGACTCTCTTCCTCAGGTTCTTCGTTATTGAAGACTCTCTTCATCACCTTCTCCGTGAATGGGGACTCTCTTCCTCACGTTCTTCGTGACTGGAGACTCTCTTCCACACGTTGTTCGTGGCTGGGGACTCTCTTCCTCAGGTTCTTCGTGACAGGAGACCCTCTTCCTCACGTTCTTCGTGACTGGAGACTCTCTTCCACACGTTTTTGTGACTGGAGACTCTCTTCCTCACGTTCTTCGTGACTGGAGACTCTCTTCATCACGTTCTCCGTGAATGGGGAATCGCTTCCTCATATTCTTCGTGACTGGAGACTATCTTCCACACGTTTTCGTGACTGGAGACTCTCTTCCTCACGTTCTTCGTGACTGGGGACTCTCTTCCTCACGTTCTTCGTGACTGAAGACTCTCTGCATCACGTTCTCCGTGACTGGGGACTCGCTTCCTCACGTTCTTCGTGACTGGAGACTCTCTTCCTCACGTTATTCATGATGGGGGACACTCTTCGTCACTTTCTTTGTGACTGGAGACTCTCTTTCACACGTTCCTCGTGACTGGGGACTCTTCCTCAGGTTCTTCTTGACTGGGGACTCTCTTCCTCACGTTCTTCATGACTGTAAGCTCGCTTCATCACGTTCTTCGTGACTGTGGACTCTCTTCCTCACATTCTCCGTGAATGGTGACACTCTTCATCACATTCTCCGTGACTGGGGACTCTCTTCCTCAGGATCTTCGTGACTGGGGACTCTCTTCCTCACGTTCTTCGTGACTGGAGACACTCTTCATCACATTCTCCGTGAATGGGGACTCTCTTCCTCACGATCTTCGTGACTGCAGACTCTCTTCCT
The DNA here is from genome assembly GCF_030144855.1 of Hypanus sabinus. Classification (NCBI taxonomy): domain Eukaryota; kingdom Metazoa; phylum Chordata; class Chondrichthyes; order Myliobatiformes; family Dasyatidae; genus Hypanus; species Hypanus sabinus. The sequence goes on from NC_082720.1 coordinate 4,422,087, forward strand.
CACGTTCTTCGTGACTGGTGACTCTCTTCATCACATTCTCCGTGACTGGAGACTCTCCTCCTCACGTTATTCATGATTGGGGACACTCTTCGTCACTTTCTTTGTGACTGGAGACTCTCTTTCACACGTTCCTCGTGACTGGGGACTCTTCCTCAGGTTCTTCTTGACTGGGGACTCTCTTCCTCACGTTCTTCATGACTGTAAGCTCGCTTCATCACGTTCTTCGTGACTGTGGACTCTCTTCCTCACATTCTCCGTGAATGGTGACACTCTTCATCACATTCTCCGTGACTGGGGACTCTCTTCCTCAGGATCTTCGTGACTGGGGACTCTCTTCCTCACGTTCTTCGTGACTGGAGACACTCTTCATCACATTCTCCGTGAATGGGGACTCTCTTCCTCACGATCATCGTGACTGCAGACTCTCTTCCTCACGTTCTTCGTGACTGGTGACACTCTTCATCACATTCTCCGTGACTGGGGACTCTCTTCCTCAGGATCTTCGTGACTGGGGACTCTCTTCCTCACGTTCTTCGTGACTGGAGACACTCTTCATCACATTCTCCGTGAATGGGGACTCTCTTTCTCACGATCTTCGTGACTGCAGACTCTCTTCCTCACGTTCTTCGTGACTGGTGACTCTCTTCATCAAGTTCTTCGTGACTGGGTACTCTCTGTCTCATGTTCTTTGTGACTGGAAACTCTTTTCATCACGTTCTCCGTGAATGTGGGCTCTCTTCCTCACGTTCTTCGTGACTGGGTAATCTCATCCTCACGTTCCTCGTGACTGAAGACTCTCGTCCACTCGTTCTTCGTGACTGGAGACTCTCTTCCTAACGTTCTTCATAAATAGGGACTCTCTTCATCACGTTCCTCGTGACAGGGGACTCTCTTCCTCACGTTCATCGTGACTGGAGACTCTCTTCCACTCGTTCTTCGTGACTGGAGACTCTCTTCCTAACGTTCTTCATAAATAGGGACTCTCTTCATCACGTTCCTCGTGACAGGGGACTCTCTTCCTCACGTTCATCGTGACTGGAGACTCTCTTCCTCATGTTCTTCGTGACAGGAGACCCTCTTCCTCACGTTGTTCGTGACTGGAGTCTCTCTTCCACACGTTTTCATGACTGGAGACTCTCTTCCTCACGTTCTTCGTGACTGGAGACTCTCTTCCACACGTTTTTGTGACTGGAGACTCTCTTCCTCACGTTCTTCGTGACTGGAGACTCTCTTCATCACGTTCTCCGTGAATGGGGAATCGCTTCCTCATATTCTTCGTGACTGGTGACTATCTTCCACACGTTTTCGTGACTGGAGACTCTCTTCCTCACGTTCTTCGTGACTGGGGACTCTCTTCCTCACGTTCTTCGTGACTGGAGACTCTCTTCATCACGTTCTCCGTGACTGGGGACTCGATTCCTCATGTTCTTCGTGACAGGAGACACTCTTCCTCACGTTCTTCGTGAATGGGGACTCTCTTCATCACATTCTCCGTGACTGGAGACTCTCCTCCTCACGTTATTCATGATTGGGGACACTCTTCGTCACTTTCTTTGTGACTGGAGACTCTCTTTCACACGTTCCTCGTGACTGGGGACTCTTCCTCAGGTTCTTCTTGACAGGGGACTCTCTTCCTCACGTTCTTCATGACTGTAAGCTCGCTTCATTACGTTCTTCGTGACTGTGGACTCTCTTCCTCACATTCTCCGTGAATGGTGACACTCTTCATCACATTCTCCGTGACTGGGGACTCTCTTCCTCAGGATCTTCGTGACTGGGGACTCTCTTCCTCACGTTCTTCGTGACTGGAGACACTCTTCATCACATTCTCCGTGAATGGGGACTCTCTTCCTCACGATCTTCGTGACTGCAGATTCTCTTCCTCACGTTCTTCGTGACTGGTGACACTCTTCATCACATTCTCCGTGACTGGGGACTCTCTTCCTCAGGATCTTCGTGACTGGGGACTCTCTTCCTCACGTTCTTCGTGACTGGAGACACTCTTCATCACATTCTCCGTGAATGGGGACTCTCTTCCTCACGATCTTCGTGACTGCAGACTCTCTTCCTCACGTTCTTCGTGACTGGTGACTCTCTTCATCAAGTTCTTCGTGACTGGGTACTCTCTGTCTCATGTTCTTTGTGACTGGAAACTCTTTTCATCACGTTCTCCGTGAATGGGGGCTCTCTTCCTCACGTTCTTCGTGACTGGGTAATCTCATCCTCACGTTCCTCGTGACTGAAGACTCTCTTCCATTCGTTCTTCGTGACTGGAGACTCTCTTCCTAACGTTCTTCATAAATAGGGACTCTCTTCATCACGTTCCTCGTGACAGGGGACTCTCTTCCTCACGTTCATCGTGACTGGAGACTCTCTTCCACTCGTTCTTCGTGACTGGAGACTCTCTTCCTAACGTTCTTCATAAATAGGGACTCTCTTCATCACGTTCCTCGTGACAGGGGACTCTCTTCCTCACGTTCATCGTGACTGGAGACTCTCTTCCTCATGTTCTTCGTGACAGGAGACCCTCTTCCTCACGTTGTTCGTGACTGGAGTCTCTCTTCCACACGTTTTCATGACTGGAGACTCTCTTCCTCACGTTCTTCGTGACTGGAGACTCTCTTCCACACGTTTTTGTGACTGGAGACTCTCTTCCTCACGTTCTTCGTGACTGGAGACTCTCTTCATCACGTTCTCCGTGAATGGGGAATCGCTTCCTCACGTTCTTCGTGACTGGAGACTCTCTTCATCACGTTCTCCGTGACTGGGGACTCGCTTCCTCATGTTCTTCGTGACAGGAGACACTCTTCCTCACGTTCTTCGTGAATGGGGACTCTCTTCATCACATTCTCCGTGACTGGAGACTCTCCTCCTCACGTTACTCATGATTGGGGACACTCTTCGTCACTTTCTTTGTGACTGGAGACTCTCTTTCACACGTTCCTCGTGACTGGGGACTCTTCCTCAGGTTCTTCTTGACTGGGGACTCTCTTCCTCACGTTCTTCATGACTGTAAGTTCGCTTCATCACGTTCTTCGTGACTGTGGACTCTCTTCCTCACGTTCTTTGTGACTGGTGACACTCTTCATCACATTCTCCGTGACTGGGGACTCTCTTCCTCAGGATCTTCGTGACTGGGGACTCTCTTCCTCACGTTCTTCGTGACTGGAGACACTCTTCATCACATTCTCCGTGAATGGGGACTCTCTTCCTCACGATCTTCGTGACTGCAGACTCACTTCCTCACGTTCTTCGTGACTGGTGACTCTCTTCATCACATTCTCCGTGACTGGAGACTCTCCTCCTCACGTTATTCATGATTGGGGACACTCTTCGTCACTTTCGTTGTGACTGGAGACTCTCTTTCACACGTTCCTCGTGACTGGGGACTCTTCCTCAGGTTCTTCTTGACTGGGGACTCTCTTCCTCACGTTCTTCATGACTGTAAGCTCGCTTCATCACGTTCTTCGTGACTGTGGACTCTCTTCCTCACATTCTCCGTGAATGGTGACACTCTTCATCACATTCTCCGTGACTGGGGACTCTATTCCTCAGGATCTTCGTGACTGGGGACTCTCTTCCTCACGTTCTTCGTGACTGGAGACACTCTTCATCACATTCTCCGTGAATGGGGACTCTCTTCCTCACGATCTTCGTGACTGCAGACTCTCTTCCTCACGTTCTTCGTGACTGGTGACACTCTTCATCACATTCTCCGTGACTGGGGACTCTCTTCCTCAGGATCTTCGTGACTGGGGACTCTCTTCCTCACGTTCTTCGTGACTGGAGACACTCTTCATCACATTCTCCGTGACTGGGGACTCTCTTCCTCAGGATCTTCGTGACTGGGGACTCTCTTCCTCACGTTCTTCGTGACTGGTGACACTCTTCATCACATTCTCCGTGAATGGGGACTCTCTTCCTCACGATCTTCGTGACTGCAGACTCTCTTCCTCACGTTCTTCGTGACTGGTGACTCTCTTCATCAAGTTCTTCGTGACTGGGTACTCTCTGTCTCATGTTCTTTGTGACTGGAAACTCTTTTCATCACGTTCTCCGTGAATGGGGGCTCTCTTCCTCACGTTCTTCGTGACTGGGTAATCTCATCCTCACGTTCCTCGTGACTGAAGACTCTCTTCCACTCGTTCTTCGTGACTGGAGACTCTCTTCCTAACGTTCTTCATAAATAGGGACTCTCTTCATCACGTTCCTCGTGACAGGGGACTCTCTTCCTCACGTTCATCGTGACTGGAGACTCTCTTCCTCATGTTCTTCGTGACAGGAGACCCTCTTCCTCACGTTGTTCGTGACTGGAGACTCTCTTCCACACGTTTTCATGACTGGAGACTCTCTTCCTCACGTTCTTCGTGACAGGGGACACTCTTCCTCACGTTCTTCGTGACTGGGGACTCTCTTCCTCACGTTCTTCGAGACTGGAGACTCTCTTCATCACGTTCTCCGTGACTGGGGACTCGCTTCCTCATGTTCTTCGTGACAGGAGACACTCTTCCTCACGTTCTTCGTGAATGGGGACTCTCTTCATCACATTCTCCGTGACTGGAGACTCTCCTCCTCACGTTATTCATGATTGGGGACACTCTTCGTCACTTTCTTTGTGACTGGAGACTCTCTTTCACACGTTCCTCGTGACTGGGGACTCTTCCTCAGGTTCTTCTTGACTGGGGACTCTCTTCCTCACGTTCTTCATGACTGTAAGCTCGCTTCATCACGTTCTTCGTGACTGTGGACTCTCTTCCTCACGTTCTTTGTGACTGGTGACACTCTTCATCACATTCTCCGTGACTGGGGACTCTCTTCCTCAGGATCTTCGTGACTGGGGACTCTCTTCCTCACGTTTTTCGTGACTGGAGACACTCTTCATCACATTCTCCGTGAATGGGGACTCTCTTCCTCACGATCTTCGTGACTGCACACTCTCTTCCTCACGTTCTTCGTGACTGCTGACTCTCTTCATCAAGTTCTTCGTGACTGGGTACTCTCTGTCTCATGTTCTTTGTGACTGGAAACTCTTTTCATCACGTTCTCCGTGAATGGGGGCTCTCTTCCTCACGTTCTTCGTGACAGGAGACTGTCTTCCACACGTTCTTCGTGACTGGGTAATCTCATCCTCACGTTCCTCGTGACTGAAGACTCTCTTCCACTCGTTCTTCGTGACTGGAGACTCTCTTCCTAACGTTCTTCATAAATAGGGACTCTCTTCATCACGTTCCTCGTGACAGGGGACTCTCTTCCTCACGTTCATCGTGACTGGAGACTCTCTTCCTCATGTTCTTCGTGACAGGAGACCCTCTTCCTCACGTTGTTCGTGACTGGAGACTCTCTTCCACACGTTTTCATGACTGGAGACTCTCTTCCTCACGTTCTTCGTGACAGGGGACTCTCTTCCTCACGTTCTTCGTGACTGGAGATTCTCTTCATCACGTTCTCCGTGATTTGGGACTCGCTTCCTCATGTTCTTCGTGACAGGAGACCCTCTTCCTCACATTCTTCGTGAATGGAGACTCTCTTCCTCACGTTCTTCTTAACTGGGGACTCTCTTCCTCACGTTCTTCGTGACTGGAGACTCTCTTCCTCACGTTCTTCGTAACTGGGGACTCTCTGTCTCACGTTCTTCATGACTGGAAACTCTTTTCATCACGTTCTCCGTGAATGGGGACACTCTTAGTCACTTTCTTCGTGACTGGGGACTCTCTTCCTCAAGTTCTTCATGACTGGGTACTCTCTGTCTCACGTTCTTCATGACTTGAAACTCTTTTCATCACGTTCTCCGTGAATGGGGACTCTCTTCCTCAAGTTCTTCGTGACTGGGGACTCTCTGTCTCACGTTCTTCGTGACTGGAGACTCTCTTCATCACGTTCTCCATGAATGGGGACTCTCTTTCTCAGGTTCTTCGTGACTGGGGACTCCCTTCCGCACTTTCTTCGTGACTGGGGACTCTCTTCCTCAGGATCTTCGTGACTGGGGACTCTCTTCCTCACGTTCTTCGTGACTGGAGACACTCTTCATCACATTCTCCGTGAATGGGGACTCTCTTCCTCACGATCTTCGTGACTGCAGACTCTCTTCCTCACGTTCTTCGTGACTGGTGACTCTCTTCATCAAGTTCTTCGTGACAGGGTATTCTCTGTCTCACGTTCTTTGTGACTGGAAACTCTCTTCCTCACGTTCCTCGTGACTGGGGTCTCTTCCTCAGGTTCTTCTTGACTGGGGACTCTCTTCCTCATGATCTTCATGACTGTAGGCTCGCTTCATCACGTTCTTCGTGACTGTGGACTCTCTTCCTCACGTTCTTCGTGACTGGAGACTCTCTTCCTCACGTTCTTCGTAACTGGGGACTCTCTTCCTCACGTTCTTCGTGACTGGAGACTCACATCATCTCGTTCTCCGTGAATGGTGACACTCTTAGTCACTTTCTTCGTGACTGGGGACTCTCTTCCTCACGTTCTTCATGACTGGGTACTCTCTGTCTCACGTTCTTCATGACTGGAAACTCTTTTCATCACGTTCTCCGTGAATGGGGACTCTCTTCCTCACGTTCTTCGTGACTGGGGACTCTCTTCCTCAAGTTCTTCGTGACTGGTGACTCACTGTCTCACGTTCTTCGTGACTGGTGACTCTCTTCATCACGTTCTCCGTGAATGGGGTCTCTCTTCCTCACGTTATTCATGACTGGAGACTGCCTTCCACACGTTCTTCGTGAATGGGTACTCTCTTCCTCACGTTCTTCGTTATTGAAGACTCTCTTCATCACCTTCTCCGTGAATGGGGACTCTCTTCCGCAGGTTCTTCGTGACTGGGGTCTCTCTTCCTCAGGATCTCCGTGACTGGCGACTCTCTTCCTCAAGTACTTCGTGACTGGAGACACTCTTCATCACATTCTCCGTGAATGGGGACTCTCTTCCTCACGAACTTCGTGACTGCAGAATCTCTTCCTCACGTTCTTCGGGACTGGTGACTCTCTTCATCAAGTTCTTCGTGACTGGGTACTCTCTGTCTCACGTACTTTGTGACTGGAAACTCTTTTCATCACGTTCTCCGTGATTGGGGACTCGCTTCCTCATGTTCTTCGTGACAGGAGACACTCTTCCTCACGTTCTTCGTGAATGGGGACTCTCTTCATCACATTCTCCGTGACTGGAGACTCTCCTCCTCACGTTATTCATGATTGGGGACACTCTTCGTCACTTTCTTTGTGACTGGAGACTCCCTTTCACACGTTCCTCGTGACTGGGGACTCTTCCTCAGGTTCTTCTTGACTGGGGACTCTCTTCCACACGTTCTTCATGACTGTAAGCTCGCTTCATCACGTTCTTCGTGACTGTGGACTCCCTTCCTCACATTCTTCGTGACTGGAGACACTCTTCCTCACGTTCTTCGTGACTGGAGACTCTCTTCCTCACGTTATTCATGATTGGGGACACTCTTCGTCACTTTCTTTGTGACTGGAGACTCTCTTTCACACGTTCCTCGTGACTGGGGACTCTTCCTCAGGTTCTTCTTGACTGGGGACTCTCTTCCTCACGTTCTTCATGACTGTAAGCTCGCTTCATCACGTTCTTCGTGACTGTGGACTCTCTTCCTCACGTTCTTTGTGACTGGTGACACTCTTCATCACATTCTCCGTGACTGGGGACTCTCTTCCTCAGGATCTTCGTGACTGGGGACTCTCTTCCTCACGTTCTTCGTGACTGGAGACACTCTTCATCACATTCTCCGTGAATGGGGACTCTCTTCCTCACGATCTTCGTGACTGCAGACTCTCTTCCTCACGTTCTTCGTGACTGGTGACTCTCTTCATCACATTCTCCGTGACTGGAGACTCTCCTCCTCACGTTATTCATGATTGGGGACACTCTTCGTCACTTTCTTTGTGACTGGAGACTCTCTTTCACACGTTCCTCGTGACTGGGGACTCTTCCTCAGGTTCTTCTTGACTGGGGACTCTCTTCCTCACGTTCTTCATGACTGTAAGCTCGCTTCATCACGTTCTTCGTGACTGTGGACTCTCTTCCTCACATTCTCCGTGAATGGTGACACTCTTCATCACATTCTCCGTGACTGGGGACTCTATTCCTCAGGATCTTCGTGACTGGGGACTCTCTTCCTCACGTTCTTCGTGACTGGAGACACTCTTCATCACATTCTCCGTGAATGGGGACTCTCTTCCTCACGATCTTCGTGACTGCAGACTCTCTTCCTCACGTTCTTCGTGACTGGTGACACTCTTCATCACATTCTCCGTGACTGGGGACTCTCTTCCTCAGGATCTTCGTGACTGGGGACTCTCTTCCTCACGTTCTTCGTGACTGGAGACACTCTTCATCACATTCTCCGTGACTGGGGACTCTCTTCCTCAGAATCTTCGTGACTGGGGACTCTCTTCCTCACGTTCTTCGTGACTGGAGACACTCTTCATCACATTCTCCGTGAATGGGGACTCTCTTCCTCACGATCTTCGTGACTGCAGACTCTCTTCCTCACGTTCTTCGTGACTGGTGACTCTCTTCATCAAGTTCTTCGTGACTGGGTACTCTCTGTCTCATGTTCTTTGTGACTGGAAACTCTTTTCATCACGTTCTCCGTGAATGGGGGCTCTCTTCCTCACGTTCTTCGTGACTGGGTAATCTCATCCTCACGTTCCTCGTGACTGAAGACTCTCTTCCACTCGTTCTTCGTGACTGGAGACTCTCTTCCTAACGTTCTTCATAAATAGGGACTCTCTTCATCACGTTCCTCGTGACAGGGGACTCTCTTCCTCACGTTCATCGTGACTGGAGACTCTCTTCCTCATGTTCTTCGTGACAGGAGACCCTCTTCCTCACGTTGTTCGTGACTGGAGACTCTCTTCCACACGTTTTCATGACTGGAGACTCTCTTCCTCACGTTCTTCGTGACAGGGGACACTCTTCCTCACGTTCTTCGTGACTGGGGACTCTCTTCCTCACGTTCTTCGAGACTGGAGACTCTCTTCATCACGTTCTCCGTGACTGGGGACTCGCTTCCTCATGTTCTTCGTGACAGGAGACACTCTTCCTCACGTTCTTCGTGAATGGGGACTCTCTTCATCACATTCTCCGTGACTGGAGACTCTCCTCCTCACGTTATTCATGATTGGGGACACTCTTCGTCACTTTCTTTGTGACTGGAGACTCTCTTTCACACGTTCCTCGTGACTGGGGACTCTTCCTCAGGTTCTTCTTGACTGGGGACTCTCTTCCTCACGTTCTTCATGACTGTAAGCTCGCTTCATCACGTTCTTCGTGACTGTGGACTCTCTTCCTCACGTTCTTTGTGACTGGTGACACTCTTCATCACATTCTCCGTGACTGGGGACTCTCTTCCTCAGGATCTTCGTGACTGGGGACTCTCTTCCTCACGTTCTTCGTGACTGGAGACACTCTTCATCACATTCTCCGTGAATGGGGACTCTCTTCCTCACGATCTTCGTGACTGCACACTCTCTTCCTCACGTTCTTCGTGACTGCTGACTCTCTTCATCAAGTTCTTCGTGACTGGGTACTCTCTGTCTCATGTTCTTTGTGACTGGAAACTCTTTTCATCACGTTCTCCGTGAATGGGGGCTCTCTTCCTCACGTTCTTCGTGACAGGAGACTGTCTTCCACACGTTCTTCGTGACTGGGTAATCTCATCCTCACGTTCCTCGTGACTGAAGACTCTCTTCCACTCGTTCTTCGTAACTGGAGACACTCTTCCTCCCGTTCTTCGTGACTGGGGACTCTCTTCCTCAAGTTCTTCGTGACTGGGTACTCTCTGTCTCACGTTCTTTGTGACTGGAAACTCTTTTCATCACGTTCTCCGTGATTGGGGACTCGCTTCCTCATGTTCTTCGTGACAGGAGACACTCTTCCTCACGTTCTTCGTGAATGGGGACTCTCTTCATCACATTCTCCGTGACTGGAGACTCTCCTCCTCACGTTATTCATGATTGGGGACACTCTTCGTCACTTTCTTTGTGACTGGAGACTCCCTTTCACACGTTCCTCGTGACTGGGGACTCTTCCTCAGGTTCTTCTTGACTGGGGACTCTCTTCCACACGTTCTTCATGACTGTAAGCTCGCTTCATCACGTTCTTCGTGACTGTGGACTCCCTTCCTCACATTCTTCGTGACTGGAGACACTCTTCCTCACGTTCTTCGTGACTGGAGACTCTCTTCCTCACGTTATTCATGATTGGGGACACTCTTCGTCACTTTCTTTGTGACTGGAGACTCTCTTTCACACGTTCCTCGTGACTGGGGACTCTTCCTCAGGTTCTTCTTGACTGGGGACTCTCTTCCTCACGTTCTTCATGACTGTAAGCTCGCTTCATCACGTTCTTCGTGACTGTGGACTCTCTTCCTCACGTTCTTTGTGACTGGTGACACTCTTCATCACATTCTCCGTGACTGGGGACTCTCTTCCTCAGGATCTTCGTGACTGGGGACTCTCTTCCTCACGTTCTTCGTGACTGGAGACACTCTTCATCACATTCTCCGTGAATGGGGACTCTCTTCCTCACGATCTTCGTGACTGCAGACTCTCTTCCTCACGTTCTTCGTGACTGGTGACTCTCTTCATCACATTCTCCGTGACTGGAGACTCTCCTCCTCACGTTATTCATGATTGGGGACACTCTTCGTCACTTTCTTTGTGACTGGAGACTCTCTTTCACACGTTCCTCGTGACTGGGGACTCTTCCTCAGGTTCTTCTTGACTGGGGACTCTCTTCCTCACGTTCTTCATGACTGTAAGCTCGCTTCATCACGTTCTTCGTGACTGTGGACTCTCTTCCTCACATTCTCCGTGAATGGTGACACTCTTCATCACATTCTCCGTGACTGGGGACTCTATTCCTCAGGATCTTCGTGACTGGGGACTCTCTTCCTCACGTTCTTCGTGACTGGAGACACTCTTCATCACATTCTCCGTGAATGGGGACTCTCTTCCTCACGATCTTCGTGACTGCAGACTCTCTTCCTCACGTTCTTCGTGACTGGTGACACTCTTCATCACATTCTCCGTGACTGGGGACTCTCTTCCTCAGGATCTTCGTGACTGGGGACTCTCTTCCTCACGTTCTTCGTGACTGGAGACACTCTTCATCACATTCTCCGTGACTGGGGACTCTCTTCCTCAGGATCTTCGTGACTGGGGACTCTCTTCCTCACGTTCTTCGTGACTGGAGACACTCTTCATCACATTCTCCGTGAATGGGGACTCTCTTCCTCACGATCTTCGTGACTGCAGACTCTCTTCCTCACGTTCTTCGTGACTGGTGACTCTCTTCATCAAGTTCTTCGTGACTGGGTACTCTCTGTCTCATGTTCTTTGTGACTGGAAACTCTTTTCATCACGTTCTCCGTGAATGGGGGCTCTCTTCCTCACGTTCTTCGTGACTGGGTAATCTCATCCTCACGTTCCTCGTGACTGAAGACTCTCTTCCACTCGTTCTTCGTGACTGGAGACTCTCTTCCTAACGTTCTTCATAAATAGGGACTCTCTTCATCACGTTCCTCGTGACAGGGGACTCTCTTCCTCACGTTCATCGTGACTGGAGACTCTCTTCCTCATGTTCTTCGTGACAGGAGACCCTCTTCCTCACGTTGTTCGTGACTGGAGACTCTCTTCCACACGTTTTCATGACTGGAGACTCTCTTCCTCACGTTCTTCGTGACAGGGGACACTCTTCCTCACGTTCTTCGTGACTGGGGACTCTCTTCCTCACGTTCTTCGAGACTGGAGACTCTCTTCATCACGTTCTCCGTGACTGGGGACTCGCTTCCTCATGTTCTTCGTGACAGGAGACACTCTTCCTCACGTTCTTCGTGAATGGGGACTCTCTTCATCACATTCTCCGTGACTGGAGACTCTCCTCCTCACGTTATTCATGATTGGGGACACTCTTCGTCACTTTCTTTGTGACTGGAGACTCTCTTTCACACGTTCCTCGTGACTGGGGACTCTTCCTCAGGTTCTTCTTGACTGGGGACTCTCTTCCTCACGTTCTTCATGACTGTAAGCTCGCTTCATCACGTTCTTCGTGACTGTGGACTCTCTTCCTCACGTTCTTTGTGACTGGTGACACTCTTCATCACATTCTCCGTGACTGGGGACTCTCTTCCTCAGGATCTTCGTGACTGGGGACTCTCTTCCTCACGTTCTTCGTGACTGGAGACACTCTTCATCACATTCTCCGTGAATGGGGACTCTCTTCCTCACGATCTTCGTGACTGCACACTCTCTTCCTCACGTTCTTCGTGACTGCTGACTCTCTTCATCAAGTTCTTCGTGACTGGGTACTCTCTGTCTCATGTTCTTTGTGACTGGAAACTCTTTTCATCACGTTCTCCGTGAATGGGGGCTCTCTTCCTCACGTTCTTCGTGACAGGAGACTGTCTTCCACACGTTCTTCGTGACTGGGTAATCTCATCCTCACGTTCCTCGTGACTGAAGACTCTCTTCCACTCGTTCTTCGTGACTGGAGACTCTCTTCCTAACGTTCTTCATAAATAGGGACTCTCTTCATCACGTTCCTCGTGACAGGGGACTCTCTTCCTCACGTTCATCGTGACTGGAGACTCTCTTCCTCATGTTCTTCGTGACAGGAGACCCTCTTCCTCACGTTGTTCGTGACTGGAGACTCTCTTCCACACGTTTTCATGACTGGAGACTCTCTTCCTCACGTTCTTCGTGACAGGGGACTCTCTTCCTCACGTTCTTCGTGACTGGAGACTCTCTTCATCACGTTCTCCGTGATTTGGGACTCGCTTCCTCATGTTCTTCGTGACAGGAGACCCTCTTCCTCACATTCTTCGTGAATGGAGACTCTCTTCCTCACGTTCTTCTTAACTGGGGACTCTCTTCCTCACGTTCTTCGTGACTGGAGACTCTCTTCCTCACGTTCTTCGTAACTGGGGACTCTCTGTCTCACGTTCTTCATGACTGGAAACTCTTTTCATCACGTTCTCCGTGAATGGGGACACTCTTAGTCACTTTCTTCGTGACTGGGGACTCTCTTCCTCAAGTTCTTCATGACTGGGTACTCTCTGTCTCACGTTCTTCATGACTTGAAACTCTTTTCATCACGTTCTCCGTGAATGGGGACTCTCTTCCTCAAGTTCTTCGTGACTGGGGACTCTCTGTCTCACGTTCTTCGTGACTGGAGACTCTCTTCATCACGTTCTCCATGAATGGGGACTCTCTTTCTCAGGTTCTTCGTGACTGGGGACTCCCTTCCGCACGTTCTTCGTGACTGGGGACTCTCTTCCTCAGGATCTTCGTGACTGGGGACTCTCTTCCTCACGTTCTTCGTGACTGGAGACACTCTTCATCACATTCTCCGTGAATGGGGACTCTCTTCCTCACGATCTTCGTGACTGCAGACTCTCTTCCTCACGTTCTTCGTGACTGGTGACTCTCTTCATCAAGTTCTTCGTGACAGGGTATTCTCTGTCTCACGTTCTTTGTGACTGGAAACTCTCTTCCTCACGTTCCTCGTGACTGGGGTCTCTTCCTCAGGTTCTTCTTGACTGGGGACTCTCTTCCTCATGATCTTCATGACTGTAGGCTCGCTTCATCACGTTCTTCGTGACTGTGGACTCTCTTCCTCACGTTCTTCGTGACTGGAGACTCTCTTCCTCACGTTCTTCGTAACTGGGGACTCTCTTCCTCACGTTCTTCGTGACTGGAGACTCACATCATCTCGTTCTCCGTGAATGGTGACACTCTTAATCACTTTCTTCGTGACTGGGGACTCTCTTCCTCACGTTCTTCATGACTGGGTACTCTCTGTCTCACGTTCTTCATGACTGGAAACTCTTTTCATCACGTTCTCCGTGAATGGGGACTCTCTTCCTCACGTTCTTCGTGACTGGGGACTCACTTCCTCAAGTTCTTCGTGACTGGTGACTCACTGTCTCACGTTCTTCGTGACTGGTGACTCTCTTCATCACGTTCTCCGTGAATGGGGTCTCTCTTCCTCACGTTCTTCATGACTGGAGACTGCCTTCCACACGTTCTTCGTGAATGGGTACTCTCTTCCTCACGTTCTTCGTTATTGAAGACTCTCTTCATCACCTTCTCCGTGAATGGGGACTCTCTTCCTCAGGTTCTTCATGACTGGGGACTCTCTTCCGCAGGTTCTTCGTGACTGGGGTCTCTCTTCCTCAGGATCTCCGTGACTGGGGACTCTCTTCCTCAAGTTCTTCGTGACTGGAGACACTCTTCATCACATTCTCCGTGAATGGGGACTCTCTTCCTCACGATCTTCGTGACTGCAGAATCTCTTCCTCACGTTCTTCGGGACTGGACACTCTCTTCATGGAGTTCTTCATGACTGGGTACTCTCTGTCTCACGTTCTTTGTGACTGGAAACACTTTTCATCACGTTCTCCGTGAATGGAGACTCTCTTCCTCACGTACTTCATGACTGGAGACTGTCTTCCACACGTTCTTCGTGAATGGGTACTCTCTTCCTCAGGTTCTTCGTGACTGTGGTCTCCCTTCCACTCGTTCTTCGTGACTGGAGACTCTCTTCCTAACATTCTTCATAACTAGAGACTCTCTTCCTCATATTCTTCGTGACAGGAGACCCTCTTCCTCACGTTCTTCGTGACTGGAGACTCTCTTCCACACGTTTTTGTGACTGGAGACTCTCTTCCTCACGTTCTTCGTGACTGGAGACTCTCTTCATCACGTTCTCCGTGAATGGGGAATCGCTTCCTCATATTCTTCGTGACTGGAGACTATCTTCCACACGTTTTCGTGACTGGAGACTCTCTTCCTCACGTTCTTCGTGACTGGGGACTCTCTTCCTCACGTTCTTCGTGACTGGAGACTCTCTTCATCACGTTCTCAGTGACTGGGGACTCGCTTCCTCATGTTCTTCGTGACAGGAGACACTCTTCCTCACGTTCTTCGTGAATGGGGACTCTCTTCATCACATTCTCCGTGACTGGAGACTCTCCTCCTCACGTTATTCATGATTGGGGACACTCTTCGTCACTTTCTTTGTGACTGGAGACTCTCTTTCACACGTTCCTCGTGACTGGGGACTCTTCCTCAGGTTCTTCTTGACTGGGGACTCTCTTCCTCACGATCTTCGTGACTGCAGACTCTCATCCTCACGTTCTTCGTGACTGGTGACTCTCTTCATCAAGTTCTTCGTGACTGGGTACTCTCTGTCTCATGTTCTTTGTGACTGGAAACTCTTTTCATCACGTTCTCCGTGAATGGGGGCTCTCTTCCTCACGTTCTTCGTGACTGGGTAATCTCATCCTCACGTTCCTCGTGACTGAAGACTCTCTTCCACTCGTTCTTCGTGACTGGAGACTCTCTTCCTAACGTTCTTCATAAATAGGGACTCTCTTCATCACGTTCCTCGTGACAGGGGACTCTCTTCCTCACGTTCATCGTGACTGGAGACTCTCTTCCTCATGTTCTTCGTGACAGGAGACCCTCTTCCTCACGTTGTTCGTGACTGGAGACTCTCTTCCACACGTTTTCATGACTGGAGACTCTCTTCCTCACGTTCTTCGTGACAGGGGACTCTCTTCCTCACGTTCTTCGTGAATGGAGACTCTCTTCATCACGTTCTCTGTGATTTGGGACTCGCTTCCTCATGTTCTTCGTGACAGGAGACCCTCTTCCTCACATTCTTCGTGAATGGAGACTCTCTTCCTCACGTTCTTCTTAACTGGGGACACTCTTCCTCACGTTCTTCGTGACTGGAGACTCTCTTCCTCACGTTCTTCGTAACTGGGGACTCTCTGTCTCACGTTCTTCATGACTGGAAACTCTTTTCATCACGTTCTCCGTGAATGGGGACTCTCTTCCTCAAGTTCTTCGTGACTGGGGACTCTCTGTCTCACGTTTTTCGTGACTGGAGACTCTCTTCATCACGTTCTCCATGAATGGGGACTAACTTCCTCAAGTTCTTCATGACTGGAGACTGTCTTCCACACGTTCTTCGTGAATGGTTACTCTCTTCCTCACGTTCTTCGTTATTGAAGACTCTCTTCATCACGTTCTCCGTGAATGGGGACTCTCTTTCTCAGGTTCTTCGTGACTGGGGACTCCCTTCCGCACGTTCTTCGTGACTGGGGACTCTCTTCCTCAGGATCTTCGTGACTGGGGACTCTCTTCCTCACGTTCTTCGTGACTGGAGACACTCTTCATCACATTCTCCGTGAATGTGGACTCTCTTCCTCACGATTTTCGTGACTGCAGACTCTCTTCCTCACGTTCTTCGTGACTGGTGACTCTCTTCATCAAGTTCTTCGTGACAGGGTATTCTCTGTCTCACGTTCTTTGTGACTGGAAACTCTCTTCCTCACGTTCCTCGTGACTGGGGTCTCTTCCTCAGGTTCTTCTTGACTGGGGACTCTCTTCCTCATGATCTTCATGACTGTAGGCTCGCTTCATCACGTTCTTCGTGACTGTGGACTCTCTTCCTCACGTTCTTCGTGACTGGAGACTCTCTTCCTAACGTTCTTCATAAATAGGGACTCTCTTCATCACGTTCCTCGTGACAGGGGACTCTCTTCCTCACGTTCATCGTGACTGGAGACTCTCTTCCTCATGTTCTTCGTGACAGGAGACCCTCTTCCTCACGTTGTTCGTGACTGGAGACTCTCTTCCACACGTTTTCATGACTGGAGACTCTCTTCCTCACGTTCTTCGTGACAGGGGACTCTCTTCCTCACGTTCTTCGTGACTGGAGACTCTCTTCATCACGTTCTCCGTGATTTGGGACTCGCTTCCTCATGTTCTTCGTGACAGGAGACCCTCTTCCTCACATTCTTCGTGAATGGAGACTCTCTTCCTCACGTTCTTCTTAACTGGGTACACTCTTCCTCACGTTCTTCGTGACTGGAGACTCTCTTCCTCACGTTCTTCGTAACTGGGGACTCTCTGTCTCACGTTCTTCATGACTGGAAACTCTTTTCATCACGTTCTCCGTGAATGGGGACTCTCTTCCTCAAGTTCTTCGTGACTGGGGACACTCTGTCTCACGTTCTTCGTGACTGGAGACTCTCTTCATCACATTCTCCGTGAATGGGGACTCTCTTCCTCACGATCTTCGTGACTGCAGACTCTCTTCCTCACGTTCTTCGTGACTGGTGACTCTCTTCATCAAGTTCTTCGTGACAGGGTATTCTCTGTCTCACGTTCTTTGTGACTGGAAACTCTCTTCCTCACGTTCCTCGTGACTGGGGTCTCTTCCTCAGGTTCTTCTTGACTGGAGACTCTCTTCCTCATGATCTTCATGACTGTAGGCTCGCTTCATCACGTTCTTCGTGACTGTGGACTCTCTTCCTCACGTTCTTCGTGACTGGAGACTCTCTTCCTAACGTTCTTCATAAATAGGGACTCTCTTCATCACGTTCCTCGTGACAGGGGACTCTCTTCCTCACGTTCATCGTGACTGGAGACTCTCTTCCTCATGTTCTTCGTGACAGGAGACCCTCTTCCTCACGTTGTTCGTGACTGGAGACTCTCTTCCACACGTTTTCATGACTGGAGACTCTCTTCCTCACGTTCTTCGTGACAGGGGACTCTCTTCCTCACGTTCTTCGTGACTGGAAACTCTCTTCATCACGTTCTCCGTGATTTGGGACTCGCTTCCTCATGTTCTTCGTGACAGGAGACCCTCTTCCTCACATTCTTCGTGAATGGAGACTCTCTTCCTCACGTTCTTCTTAACTGGGGACTCTCTTCCTCACGTTCTTCGTGACTGGAGACTCTCTTCCTCACGTTCTTCGTAACTGGGGACTCTCTGTCTCACGTTCTTCATGACTGGAAACTCTTTTCATCACGTTCTCCGTGAATGGGGACTCTCTTCCTCACGTTCTTCGTGACTGGAGACTCTCTTCATCACGTTCTCCGTGATTTGGGACTCGCTTCCTCATGTTCTTCGTGACAGGAGACCCTCTTCCTCACATTCTTCGTGAATGGAGACTCTTTTCATCACGTTCTCCGTGAATGGGGACACTCTTAGTCACTTTCTTCGTGACTGGGGACTCTCTTCCTCAAGTTTTTCATGACTGGGTACTCTCTGTCTCACGTTCTTCATGACTGGAAACTCTTTTCATCACGTTCTCCGTGAATGGGGACTCCCTTCCGCACGTTCTTCGTGACTGGGGACTCTCTTCCTCAGGATCTTCGTGACTGGGGACTCTCTTCCTCACGTTCTTCGTGACTGGAGACACTCTTCATCACATTCTCCGTGAATGGGGACTCTCTTCCTCACGATCTTCGTGACTGCAGACTCTCTTCCTCACGTTCTTCGTGACTGGTGACTCTCTTCATCAAGTTCTTCGTGACAGGGTATTCTCTGTCTCACGTTCTTTGTGACTGGAAACTCTCTTCCTCACGTTCTTCGTTATTGAAGACTCTCTTCATCACCTTCTCCGTGAATGGGGACTCTCTTCCTCAGGTTCTTCGTTATTGAAGACTCTCTTCATCACCTTCTCCGTGAATGGGGACTCTCTTCCTCACGTTCTTCGTGACTGGAGACTCTCTTCCACACGTTGTTCGTGACTGAGGACTCTCTTCTTCACGTTCTTCGTGACTGGTGACTCTCTTCATCAAGTTCTTCGTGACAGGGTATTCTCTGTCTCACGTTCTTTGTGACTGGAAACTCTCTTCCTCACGTTCTTCGTTATTGAAGACTCTCTTCATCACCTTCTCCGTGAATGGGGACTCTCTTCCTCAGGTTCTTCGTTATTGAAGACTCTCTTCATCACCTTCTCCGTGAATGGGGACTCTCTTCCTCAGGTTCTTCGTGACTGGGGACTCCCTTCCGCACGTTCTTCGTGATTGGGGTCTCTCTTCCTCAGGATCTCCGTGACTGGGGACTCTCTTCCTCACGTTCTTCGTGACTGGAGACACTCTTCATCACATTCTCTGTGAATGGGGACTCTCTTCCTCACGATCTTCGTGACTGCAGACTCTCTTCCTCACGTTCTTCGGTAGTGGGGACTCTCTTCATGAAGTTCTTCATGACTGAGTACTCTCTGTCTCACGTTCTTTGTGACTGGAAACTCTTTTTATCACGTTCTCCGTGAATGGGGACTCTCTTCCTCAAGTTCTTCGTGACTGGGGACACTCTGTCTCACGTTCTTCGTGACTGGAGACTCTCTTCATCACATTCTCCGTGAATGGGGACTCTCTTCCTCACGATCTTCGTGACTGCAGACTCTCTTCCTCACGTTCTTCGTGACTGGTGACTCTCTTCATCAAGTTCTTCGTGACAGGGTATTCTCTGTCTCACGTTCTTTGTGACTGGAAACTCTCTTCCTCACGTTCCTCGTGACTGGGGTCTCTTCCTCAGGTTCTTCTTGACTGGGGACTCTCTTCCTCATGATCTTCATGACTGTAGGCTCGCTTCATCACGTTCTTCGTGACTGTGGACTCTCTTCCTCACGTTCTTCGTGACTGGAGACTCTCTTCCTAACGTTCTTCATAAATAGGGACTCTCTTCATCACGTTCCTCGTGACAGGGGACTCTCTTCCTCACGTTCATCGTGACTGGAGACTCTCTTCCTCATGTTCTTCGTGACAGGAGACCCTCTTCCTCACGTTGTTCGTGACTGGAGACTCTCTTCCACACGTTTTCATGACTGGAGACTCTCTTCCTCACGTTCTTCGTGACAGGGGACTCTCTTCCTCACGTTCTTCGTGACTGGAGACTCTCTTCATCACGTTCTCCGTGATTTGGGACTCGCTTCCTCATGTTCTTCGTGACAGGAGACCCTCTTCCTCACATTCTTCGTGAATGGAGACTCTCTTCCTCACGTTCTTCTTAACTGGGGACTCTCTTCCTCACGTTCTTCGTGACTGGAGACTCTCTTCCTCACGTTCTTCGTAACTGGGGACTCTCTGTCTCACGTTCTTCATGACTGGAAACTCTTTTCATCACGTTCTCCGTGAATGGGGACTCTCTTCCTCACGTTCTTCGTGACTGGAGACTCTCTTCATCACGTTCTCCGTGATTTGGGACTCGCTTCCTCATGTTCTTCGTGACAGGAGACCCTCTTCCTCACATTCTTCGTGAATGGAGACTCTTTTCATCACGTTCTCCGTGAATGGGGACACTCTTAGTCACTTTCTTCGTGACTGGGGACTCTCTTCCTCAAGTTCTTCATGACTGGGTACTCTCTGTCTCACGTTCTTCATGACTGGAAACTCTTTTCATCACGTTCTCCGTGAATGGGGTCTCCCTTCCGCACGTTCTTCGTGACTGGGGACTCTCTTCCTCAGGATCTTCGTGACTGGGGACTCTCTTCCTCACGTTCTTCGTGACTGGAGACACTCTTCATCACATTCTCCGTGAATGGGGACTCTCTTCCTCACGATCTTCGTGACTGCAGACTCTCTTCCTCACGTTCTTCGTGACTGGTGACTCTCTTCATCAAGTTCTTCGTGACAGGGTATTCTCTGTCTCACGTTCTTTGTGACTGGAAACTCTCTTCCTCACGTTCTTCGTTATTGAAGACTCTCTTCATCACCTTCTCCGTGAATGGGGACTCTCTTCCTCAGGTTCTTCGTTATTGAAGACTCTCTTCATCACCTTCTCCGTGAATGGGGACTCTCTTCCTCACGTTCTTCGTGACTGGAGACTCTCTTCCACACGTTGTTCGTGACTGAGGACTCTCTTCCTCACGTTCTTCGTGACTGGTGACTCTCTTCATCAAGTTCTTCGTGACAGGGTATTCTCTGTCTCACGTTCTTTGTGACTGGAAACTCTCTTCCTCACGTTCTTCGTTATTGAAGACTCTCTTCATCACCTTCTCCGTGAATGGGGACTCTCTTCCTCAGGTTCTTCGTTATTGAAGACTCTCTTCATCACCTTCTCCGTGAATGGGGACTCTCTTCCTCAGGTTCTTCGTGACTGGGGACTCCCTTCCGCACGTTCTTCGTGATTGGGGTCTCTCTTCCTCAGGATCTCCGTGACTGGGGACTCTCTTCCTCACGTTCTTCGTGACTGGAGACACTCTTCATCACATTCTCTGTGAATGGGGACTCTCTTCCTCACGATCTTCGTGACTGCAGACTCTCTTCCTCACGTTCTTCGGTAGTGGGGACTCTCTTCATGAAGTTCTTCATGACTGAGTACTCTCTGTCTCACGTTCTTTGTGACTGGAAACTCTTTTTATCACGTTCTCCGTGAATAGGGACTCTCTTCCTCACGTGCTTCGTGACTGAAGACTCACTTCCACTCGTTCTTCGTGACTGGAGGCTCTCTTCCTAACATTCTTCATAACTAGAGACTCTCGTCCTCATGTTCTCCGTGAATGGGGACTCTCTTCCTCACGTTTTCGTGACTGGAGACTCGCTTCTTCACGTTCTTCGTGACTGGGGACTCTCTTCCTCACGTTCTTCGTGACTGGAGACTCTCTTCCACACGTTGTTCGTGACTGAGGACTCTCTTCCTCACGTTTTCCGTGACTGGAGACACTCTTCATCACAGTCTCCATGATTGGGGATTCTCTTCATCACGTTCTCTGTGAATGGGGACTCACTTCTTCACGTTCTCTGGGACTGGGGTCTCTCTGTCTCCCGTTCTCCGTGACTGCGGACTCTCTTCCTCACGTTCTCCGTGACTGGGGACTCTCTTCCTCACGTTCCTCGTAACTGGACACACTCTTCCTCAGGTTCTTCGTGACTGGGAACTCTCTTCCTCACGTTCTTCAATGCTGTAGGCTCACGTCATCACGTTCTTCGTGACTGTGGACATTCTTCCTCACGTTCTTCGTGACTGGAGACACTCTTCCTCATGTTCTTCGTGACTGGGTACTCTCTTCATCAAGTTCTTCGTGACTGGGCACTCTCTGTCTCACGTTCTTCGTGACTGGAGTCTCTCTTCATCACGTTCTCCGAGAATGGGGACTTTCTTCCTCACTTTCTTCGTGTCTGGAGTCGCTCTTCATCACGTTCTTCGTGAATGGGGACTCTCTTCCTCACGTTCCTCGTGACTGGAGACTCTCTTCCACACGTTGTTCGTGGCTGGGGACTCTCTTCCTCAGGTTCTTCGTGACTGGGGACTCTCTTTCTATCGTTCCTCGTGACTGGGGACTCTCTTCATCACGTTCCTCGTGACTGGGGACTCTCTTCCTCACGTTCTTCCTGACTGGAGACTCTCTTCCTCCTGTTCTTCGTGACTGGGGACTCTCTGTCTCACGTTCTTCGTGACTGGAGACTCTCTTCATCTCGTTCTCCGTGAATGGTGACTCTCTTCCTCACGTTCTTCGTGACTGGAGACTCGCTTCCTCAGGTTCGTCGTGACTGAGGACTCTCTTCCTCACGTTCTTCATGGCTGTAGGCTCACTTCATCACGTTCTTCGTGACTGTGGACTCTCTTCCTCACGTTCTTCGTGAGTGGAGACACACTTCCTCACGTTCTTCATGACTGGAGACTCTCTTCCTCACGTTCTGCGTGACTGGAGACTCTCTTCCTCAAGTTCTTCGTGTCTGGGGACTCTCTGTCTCACGTTCTTCGTGACTGGCGACTCTCTTCATCACGTTCTCCGTGATTGGGAACTCTCTTCATCACGTTCCCCGTGAATGGAGACTCTCTTCATCACGATCCTCGTTACTGGTGACTCTCTTCCTCACGTTCTTCGTCACTGGGGACTCTCTTCCTCAAGTTCTTCGTGACTGGGGACTCTCTGTCTCACGTTCTTCGTGACTGGAGACTCTCATCCTCAGGTTCTCCGTGAATGGGGACTCTCTTCCTCACGTTTTCGTGACTGGAGACTCGCTTCTTCACGTTCTTCGTGACTGGGGACTCTCTTCCTCACGTTCTTCGTGACTGGAGACTCTCTTCCACACGTTGTTCGTGACTGAGGACTCTCTTCCTCACGTTTTCCGTGACTGGAGACACTCTTCATCACAGTCTCCATGACTGGGGCTCTCTTCATCACGTTCTCTGTGAATGGGGACTCACTTCTTCACGTTCTCTGGGACTGGGGTCTCTCTGTCTCCCGTTCTCCGTGACTGCGGACTCTCTTCCTCACGTTCTCCGTGACTGGGGACTCTCTTCCTCACGTTCCTCGTAACTGGACACCCTCTTCCTCAGGTTCTTCGTGACTGGGAACTCTCTTCCTCACGTTCTTAAATGCTGTAGGCTCACGTCATCACGTTCTTCATGACTGTGGACTTTCTTCCTCACGTTCTTCGTGACTGGAGTCTCTCTTCATCACGTTCTCCGAGAATGGGGACTTTCTTCCTAACTTTCTTCGTGTCTGGAGTCTCTCTTCCTCCTGTTCTTCGTGACTGGGGACTCTCTGTCTCACGTTCTCCGTGACTGGGGCTCTCTTCCTCACGTTCTTCGTGACTGGAGACTCGCTTCCTCAGGTTCGTCGTGACTGGGGACTCTCTTCCTCACGTTCTTCATGGCTGTAGGCTCACTTCATCACGTTCTTCGTGACTGTGGACTCTCTTCCTCACGTTCTTCGTGACTGTGGACTCTCTTCCTCACGTTCTTCGTGACTGGAGACTCTCTTCCTCACGTTCTGCGTGACTGGGGACTCTCTGTCTCACGTTCTTCGTGACTGGAGTCTCTCTTCATCACGTTCTCCGTGAATGGGGACTCTCTTCCTGATGTTCTTCGTGACTGGAGACTCTATTCCACACGTTCTTCGTAACTGGGGACTCTCTTCCTAACGTTCCTCGTGAATGGGGACTCTCTTCATCACGTTCCTCGTGACTGGTGACTCTCTTCCTCCCGTTCTTAGTGACTGGGGTCTCTCTTCCTCAAGTTCTTCGTGACTGGGGACTCTCTGTCTCACGTTCTTCGTAACTGGAGACTCTCTTCATCACGTTCTTCGTGACTGGGGACTCACTTTCTCACGTTCTTCATGGCTGTAGGCTCACTTCATCACGTTCTTCGTGACTGTGGACTCTCTTCCTCACGTTCTTCGTGAGTGGAGACACTCTTCCTCACGTTCTTCATGACTGGAGACTCTCTTCCTCACATTCTTCGTGACTGGGGACTCTCTTCCTCACGTTCATCGTGAATGGAGACTCTCTTCCTCACGTTCTTCGTGACTGGGGACTCTCTTCATCACGTTCTCCGTGAATGGGGACTCTCTTCATCACGTTCCCCGTGAATGGTGACTCTCTTCCTCACGTTCTTCGTGACTTGAGACTCTCTTCCACACGTTCTTCGTGTATGGGTACACTCTTCCTCACTTTCTTCGTGACTGATGACACTTCCTCAAGTTCTTCGTGATTGGAGGCACTCTTCCTCACGTTCTTCATGACTGGAGACTCTCTTCATCACGTTCTCCGTGAAAGGGGACTCTCTTCCTCACGTTCTTCGTGACAGGAGACTCTCTTCCTCACGTTCTTCGTGACTGGGGACTCTCTTCATCAAGTTCTTCGTGACTGCAGACTCTCTTCCTCACGTTCTTCGTGACTGGTGACTCTCTTCATCAAGTTCTTCGTGACTGGGTACTCTCTGTCTCATGTTCTTTGTGACTGGAAACTCTTTTCATCACGTTCTCCGTGAATGGGGGCTCTCTTCCTCACGTTCTTCGTGACTGGGTAATCTCATCCTCACGTTCCTCGTGACTGAAGACTCTCTTCCACTCGTTCTTCGTGACTGGAGACTCTCTTCCTAACGTTCTTCATAAATAGGGACTCTCTTCATCACGTTCCTCGTGACAGGGGACTCTCTTCCTCACGTTCATCGTGACTGGAGACTCTCTTCCTCATGTTCTTCGTGACAGGAGACCCTCTTCCTCACGTTGTTCGTGACTGGAGACTCTCTTCCACACGTTTTCATGACTGGAGACGCCCTTCCTCACGTTCTTCGTGACAGGGGACTCTCTTCCTCACGTTCTTCGTGACTGGAGACTCTCTTCATCACGTTCTCCGTGATTTGGGACTCGCTTCCTCATGTTCTTCGTGACAGGAGACCCTCTTCCTCACATTCTTCGTGAATGGAGACTCTCTTCCTCACGTTCTTCTTAACTGGGGACACTCTTCCTCACGTTCTTCGTGACTGGAGACTCTCTTCCTCACATTCTTCGTAACTGGGGACTCTCTGTCTCACGTTCTTCATGACTGGAAACTCTTTTCATCACGTTCTTCGTGACTGGAGACTCTCTTCATCACGTTCTCCATGAATGGGGACTAACTTCCTCACGTTCTTCATGACTGGAGACTGTCTTCCACACGTTCTTCGTGAATGGTTACTCTCTTCCTCACGTTCTTCGTTATTGAAGACTCTCTTCATCACGTTCTCCGTGAATGGGGACTCTCTTTCTCAGGTTCTTCGTGACTGGGGACTCCCTTCCGCACGTTCTTCGTGACTGGGGACTCTCTTCCTCAGGATCTTCGTGACTGGGGACTCTCTTCCTCACGTTCTTCGTGACTGGAGACACTCTTCATCACATTCTCCGTGAATGGGGACTCTCTTCCTCACGATATTCGTGACTGCAGACTCTCTTCCTCTCGTTCTTCGTGACTGGTGACTCTCTTCATCAAGTTCTTCGTGACAGGGTATTCTCTGTCTCACGTTCTTTGTGACTGGAAACTCTCAACCTCACGTTCCTCGTGACTGGGGTCTCTTCCTCAGGTTCTTCTTGACTGGGGACTCTCTTCCTCATGATCTTCATGACTGTAGGCTCGCTTCATCACGTTCTTCGTGACTGTGGACTCTCTTCCTCACGTTCTTCGTGACTGGAGACTCTCTTCCTAACGTTCTTCATAAATAGGGACTCTCTTCATCACGTTCCTCGTGACAGGGGACTCTCTTCCTCACGTTCATCGTGACTGGAGACTCTCTTCCTCATGTTCTTCGTGACAGGAGACCCTCTTCCTCACGTTGTTCGTGACTGGAGACTCTCTTCCACACGTTTTCATGACTGGAGACTCTCTTCCTCACGTTCTTCGTGACAGGGGACTCTCTTCCTCACGTTCTTCGTGACTGGAGACTCTCTTCATCACGTTCTCCGTGATTTGGGACTCGCTTCCTCATGTTCTTCGTGACAGGAGACCCTCTTCCTCACATTCTTCGTGAATGGAGACTCTCTTCCTCACATTCTTCTTAACTGGGGACTCTCTTCCTCACCTTCTTCGTGACTGGAGACTCTCTTCCTCACGTTCTTCGTAACTGGGGACTCTCTGTCTCACGTTCTTCATGACTGGAAACTCTTTTCATCACGTTCTCCGTGAATGGGGACTCTCTTCCTCACGTTCTTCGTGACTGGAGACTCTCTTCATCACGTTCTCCGTGATTTGGGACTCGCTTCCTCATGTTCTGCGTGACAGGAGACCCTCTTCCTCACATTCTTCGTGAATGGAGACTCTTTTCATCACGTTCTCCGTGAATGGGGACACTCTTAGTCACTTTCTTCGTGACTGGGGACTCTCTTCCTCAAGTTCTTCATGACTGGGTACTCTCTGTCTCACGTTCTTCATGACTGGAAACTCTTTTCATCACGTTCTCCGTGAATGGGGACTCTCTTCCTCAAGTTCTTCGTGACTGGGGACTCTCTGTCTCACGTTCTTCGTGACTGGAGACTCTCTTCATCACGTTCTCCATGAATGGGGACTATCTTCCTCACGTTCTTCATGACTGGAGACTGTCTTCCACACGTTCTTCGTGAATGGTTACTCTCTTCCTCACGTTCTTCGTTATTGAAGACTCTCTTCATCACGTTCTCCGTGAATGGGGACTCCCTTCCGCACGTTCTTCGTGACTGGGGACTCTCTTCCTCAGGATCTTCGTGACTGGGGACTCTCTTCCTCACGTTCTTCGTGACTGGAGACACTCTTCATCACATTCTCCGTGAATGGGGACTCTCTTCCTCACGATCTTCGTGACTGCAGACTCTCTTCCTCACGTTCTTCGTGACTGGTGACTCTCTTCATCAAGTTCTTCGTGACAGGGTATTCTCTGTCTCACGTTCTTTGTGACTGGAAACTCTCTTCCTCACGTTCCTCGTGACTGGGGTCTCTTCCTCAGGTTCTTCTTGACTGGGGACACTCTTCCTCATGATCTTCATGACTGTAGGCTCGCTTCATCACGTTCTTCGTGACTGTGGACTCTCTTCCTCACGTTCTTCGTGACTGGAGACTCTCTTCCTCACGTTCTTCGTAACTGGGGACTCTCTTCCTCATGTTCTTCGTGACTGGAGAATCACATCATCACGTTCTCCGTGAATGGTGACACTCTTAGTCACTTTCTTCGTGACTGGGGACTCTCTTCCTCACGTTCTTCATGACTGGGTACTCTCTGTCTCACGTTCTTCATGACTGGAAACTCTTTTCATCACGTTCTCCGTGAATGGGGACTATCTTCCTCACGTTCTTCTTGACTGGGGACTCTCTTCCTCAAGTTCTTCGTGACTGGTGACTCACTGTCTCACGTTCTTCGTGACTGGTGACTCTCTTCATCACGTTCTCCGTGAATGGGGTCTCTCTTCCTCACGTTCTTCATGACTGGAGACGGCCTTCCACACGTTCTTCGTGAATGGGTACTCTCTTCCTCACGTTCTTCGTTATTGAAGACTCTCTTCATCACCTTCTCCGTGAATGGGGACTCTCTTCCTCAGGTTCTTCATGACTGGGGACTCCCTTCCGCAGGTTCTTCGTGACTGGGGTCTCTCTTCCTCAGGATCTCCGTGACTGGGGACTCTCTTCCTCACGTTCTTCGTGACTGGAGACACTCTTCATCACATTCTCCGTGAATGGGGACTCTCTTCCTCACGATCTTCGTGACTGCAGAATCTCTTCCTCACGTTCTTCGGGACTGGTGACTCTCTTCATGAAGTTCTTCATGACTGGGTACTCTCTGTCTCACGTTCTTTGTGACTGGAAACACTTTTCATCACGTTCTCCGTGAATGGAGACTCTCTTCCTCACGTACTTCATGACTGGAGACTGTCTTCCACGCGTTCTTCGTGAATGGGTACTCTCTTGCTCACGTTGTTCGTGACTGGAGACTCTCTTCCACACGTTTTCATGACTGGAGACTCTCTTCCTCACGTTCTTCGTGACAGGGGACTCTCTTCCTCACGTTCTTCGTGACTGGAGACTCTCTTCATCACGTTCTCCGTGATTTGGGACTCGCTTCCTCATGTTCTTCGTGACAGGAGACCCTCTTCCTCACATTCTTCGTGAATGGAGACTCTCTTCCTCACGTTCTTCTTAACTGGGGACTCTCTTCCTCACCTTCTTCGTGACTGGAGACTCTCTTCCTCACGTTCTTCGTAACTGGGGACTCTCTGTCTCACGTTCTTCATGACTGGAAACTCTCTTCATCACGTTCTCCGTGATTTGGGACTCGCTTCCTCATGTTCTGCGTGACAGGAGACCCTCTTCCTCACATTCTTCGTGAATGGAGACTCTTTTCATCACGTTCTCCGTGAATGGGGACACTCTTAGTCACTTTCTTCGTGACTGGGGACTCTCTTCCTCAAGTTCTTCATGACTGGGTACCCTCTGTCTCACGTTCTTCATGACTGGAAACTCTTTTCATCACGTTCTCCGTGAATGGGGACTCTCTTCCTCACGTTCTTCGTTATTGAAGACTCTCTTCATCACGTTCTCCGTGAATGGGGACTCTCTTTCTCAGGTTCTTCGTGACTGGGGACTCACTTCCGCACGTTCTTCGTGACTGGGGACTCTCTTCCTCAGGATCTTCGTGACTGGGGACTCTCTTCCTCAGAATCTTCGTGACTGGGGACTCTCTTCCTCACGTTCTTCGTGACTGGAGACACTCTTCATCACATTCTCCGTGAATGGGGACTCTCTTCCTCACGATCTTCGTGACTGCAGACTCTCTTCCTCACATTCTTCGTGAATGGAGACTCTCTTCCTCACGTTCTTCTTAACTGGGGACTCTCTTCCTCACCTTCTTCGTGACTGGAGACTCTCTTCCTCACGTTCTTCGTAACTGGGGACTCTCTGTCTCACGTTCTTCATGACTGGAAACTCTTTTCATCACGTTCTCCGTGAATGGGGACTCTCTTCCTCACGTTCTTCGTGACTGGAGACTCTCTTCATCACGTTCTCCGTGATTTGGGACTCGCTTCCTCATGTTCTGCGTGACAGGAGACCCTCTTCCTCACGTTCTTCGTGACTGATGACACTTCCTCAAGTTCTTCGTGATTGGAGGCACTCTTCCTCACGTTCTTCGTGACTGGAGACTCTCTTCATCACGTTCTCCATGAATGGGGACTATCTTCCTCACGTTCTTCATGACTGGAGACTGTCTTCCACACGTTCTCCGTGAATGGTTACTCTCTTCCTCACGTTCTTCGTTATTGAAGACTCTCTTCATCACGTTCTCCGTGAATGGGGACTCTCTTTCTCAGGTTCTTCGTGACCGGGGACTCCCTTCCGCACGTTCTTCGTGACTGGGGACTCTCTTCCTCAGGATCTTCGTGACTGGGGACTCTCTTCCTCACGTTCTTCGTGACTGGAGACACTCTTCATCACATTCTCCGTGAATGGGGACTCTCTTCCTCACGATCTTCGTGACTGCAGACTCTCTTCCTCTCGTTCTTCGTGACTGGTGACTCTCTTCATCAAGTTCTTCGTGACAGGGTATTCTCTGTCTCACGTTCTTTGTGACTGGAAACTCTCTTCCTCACGTTCCTCGTGACTGGGGTCTCTTCCTCAGGTTCTTCTTGACTGGGGACTCTCTTCCTCATGATCTTCATGACTGTAGGCTCGCTTCATCACGTTCTTCGTGACTGTGGACTCTCTTCCTCACGTTCTTCGTGACTGGAGACTCTCTTCCTAACGTTCTTCATAAATAGGGACTCTCTTCATCACGTTCCTCGTGACAGGGGACTCTCTTCCTCACGTTCATCGTGACTGGAGACTCTCTTCCTCATGTTCTTCGTGACAGGAGACCCTCTTCCTCACGTTGTTCGTGACTGGAGACTCTCTTCCACACGTTTTCATGACTGGAGACTCTCTTCCTCACGTTCTTCGTGACAGGGGACTCTCTTCCTCACGTTCTTCGTGACTGGAGACTCTCTTCATCACGTTCTCCGTGATTTGGGACTCGCTTCCTCATGTTCTTCGTGACAGGAGACCCTCTTCCTCACATTCTTCGTGAATGGAGACTCTCTTCCTCACGTTCTTCTTAACTGGGGACTCTCTTCCTCACCTTCTTCGTGACTGGAGACTCTCTTCCTCACGTTCTTCGTAACTGGGGACTCTCTGTCTCACGTTCTTCATGACTGGAAACTCTTTTCATCACGTTCTCCGTGAATGGGGACTCTCTTCCTCACGTTCTTCGTGACTGGAGACTCTCTTCATCACGTTCTCCGTGATTTGGGACTCGCTTCCTCATGTTCTGCGTGACAGGAGACCCTCTTCCTCACATTCTTCGTGAATGGAGACTCTTTTCATCACGTTCTCCGTGAATGGGGACACTCTTAGTCACTTTCTTCGTGACTGGGGACTCTCTTCCTCAAGTTCTTCATGACTGGGTACTCTCTGTCTCACGTTCTTCATGACTGGAAACTCTTTTCATCACGTTCTCCGTGAATGGGGACTCTCTTCCTCAAGTTCTTCGTGACTGGGGACTCTCTGTCTCACGTTCTTCGTGACTGGAGACTCTCTTCATCACGTTCTCCATGAATGGGGACTATCTTCCTCACGTTCTTCATGACTGGAGACTGTCTTCCACACGTTCTTCGTGAATGGTTACTCTCTTCCTCACGTTCTTCGTTATTGAAGACTCTCTTCATCACGTTCTCCGTGAATGGGGACTCCCTTCCGCACGTTCTTCGTGACTGGGGACTCTCTTCCTCAGGATCTTCGTGACTGGGGACTCTCTTCCTCACGTTCTTCGTGACTGGAGACACTCTTCATCACATTCTCCGTGAATGGGGACTCTCTTCCTCACGATCTTCGTGACTGCAGACTCTCTTCCTCACGTTCTTCGTGACTGGTGACTCTCTTCATCAAGTTCTTCGTGACAGGGTATTCTCTGTCTCACGTTCTTTGTGACTGGAAACTCTCTTCCTCACGTTCCTCGTGACTGGGGTCTCTTCCTCAGGTTCTTCTTGACTGGGGACACTCTTCCTCATGATCTTCATGACTGTAGGCTCGCTTCATCACGTTCTTCGTGACTGTGGACTCTCTTCCTCACGTTCTTCGTGACTGGAGACTCTCTTCCTCACGTTCTTCGTAACTGGGGACTCTCTTCCTCATGTTCTTCGTGACTGGAGACTCACATCATCACGTTCTCCGTGAATGGTGACACTCTTAGTCACTTTCTTCGTGACTGGGGACTCTCTTCCTCACGTTCTACATGACTGGGTACTCTCTGTCTCACGTTCTTCATGACTGGAAACTCTTTTCATCACGTTCTCCGTGAATGGGGACTATCTTCCTCACGTTCTTCTTGACTGGGGACTCTCTTCCTCAAGTTCTTCGTGACTGGTGACTCACTGTCTCACGTTCTTCGTGACTGGTGACTCTCTTCATCACGTTCTCCGTGAATGGTGTCTCTCTTCCTCACGTTCTTCATGACTGGAGACGGCCTTCCACACGTTCTTCGTGAATGGGTACTCTCTTCCTCACGTTCTTCGTTATTGAAGACTCTCTTCATCACCTTCTCCGTGAATGGGGACTCTCTTCCTCAGGTTCTTCATGACTGGGGACTCCCTTCCGCAGGTTCTTCGTGACTGGGGTCTCTCTTCCTCAGGATCTCCGTGACTGGGGACTCTCTTCCTCACGTTCTTCGTGACTGGAGACACTCTTCATCACATTCTCCGTGAATGGGGACTCTCTTCCTCACGATCTTCGTGACTGCAGAATCTCTTCCTCACGTTCTTCGGGACTGGTGACTCTCTTCATGAAGTTCTTCATGACTGGGTACTCTCTGTCTCACGTTCTTTGTGACTGGAAACACTTTTCATCACGTTCTCCGTGAATGGAGACTCTCTTCCTCACGTACTTCATGACTGGAGACTGTCTTCCACGCGTTCTTCGTGAATGGGTACTCTCTTACTCACGTTGTTCGTGACTGGAGACTCTCTTCCACACGTTTTCATGACTGGAGACTCTCTTCCTCACGTTCTTCGTGACAGGGGACTCTCTTCCTCACGTTCTTCGTGACTGGAGACTCTCTTCATCACGTTCTCCGTGATTTGGGACTCGCTTCCTCATGTTCTTCGTGACAGGAGACCCTCTTCCTCACATTCTTCGTGAATGGAGACTCTCTTCCTCACGTTCTTCTTAACTGGGGACTCTCTTCCTCACCTTCTTCGTGACTGGAGACTCTCTTCCTCACGTTCTTCGTAACTGGGGACTCTCTGTCTCACGTTCTTCATGACTGGAAACTCTTTTCATCACGTTCTCCGTGAATGGGGACTCTCTTGCTCACGTTCTTCGTGACTGGAGACTCTCTTCATCACGTTCTCCGTGATTTGGGACTCGCTTCCTCATGTTCTGCGTGACAGGAGACCCTCTTCCTCACATTCTTCGTGAATGGAGACTCTTTTCATCACGTTCTCCGTGAATGGGGACACTCTTAGTCACTTTCTTCGTGACTGGGGACTCTCTTCCTCAAGTTCTTCATGACTGGGTACTCTCTGTCTCACGTTCTTCATGACTGGAAACTCTTTTCATCACGTTCTCCGTGAATGCGGACTCTCTTCCTCAAGTTCTTCGTGACTGGGGACTCTCTGTCTCACGTTCTTCGTGACTGGAGACTCTCTTCATCACGTTCTCCATGAATGGGGACTATCTTCCTCACGTTCTTCATGACTGGAGACTGTCTTCCACACGTTCTTCGTGAATGGTTACACTCTTCCTCACGTTCTTCGTGACTGAAGACTCTCTTCCACACGTTCTTCGTGACTGTGGACTCTCCTCCTCAGGTTCTTCGTGACTGCGGACTCTCTGTCTCACGTTCTTCGTGACTGGAGTCTCTCTTCATCACGGTCTCCGTGAATGGGGACTCTCTTCCTGACGTTCTTCGTGACTGGTGACTCATTTCCACACGTTCTTCGTGAATGGGTACTCTCTTCCTCACGTTCTTCGTCACTGAAGACTCTCTTTCTCACGTTCTTCGTGACTGGGGACTCTCCTCCTCAGGTTCTTCGTGACTGTGGACTCTTTTCCTAACGTTCCTCGTGACTGGTGACTCTCTTCATCACGTTCCTCGTTACTGGTGACTCTCTTCCTCACGTTCTTCGTCACTGGGGACTCTCTTCCTCAAGTTCTTCGTGACTGGGGACTCTCTGTCTCACGTTCTTCGTGACTGGAGACTCTCATCCTCAGGTTCTCCGTGAATGGGGACTCTCTTCCTCACGTTTTCGTGACTGGAGACTCGCTTCTTCACGTTCTTCGTGACTGGGGACTCTCTTCCTCACGTTCTTCGTGACTGGAGACTCTCTTCCACACGTTGTTCGTGACTGAGGACTCTCTTCCTCACGTTTTCCGTGACTGGAGACACTCTTCATCACAGTCTCCATGATTGGGGACTCTCTTCATCACGTTCTCTGTGAATGGGGACTCACTTCTTCACGTTCTCTGGGACTGGGGTCTCTCTGTCTCCCGTTCTCCGTGACTGCGGACTCTCTTCCTCACGTTCTCCGTGACTGGACACCCTCTTCCTCAGGTTCTTCGTGACTGGGAACTCTCTTCCTCACGTTCTTCAATGCTGTAGGCTCACGTCATCACGTTCTTCGTGACTGTGGACATTCTTCCTCACGTTCTTCGTGACTGGAGACACTCTTCCTCATGTTCTTCGTGACTGGGTACTCTCTTCATCAAGTTCTTCGTGACTGGGCACTCTCTGTCTCACGTTCTTCGTGACCTGAGTCTCTCTTCATCACGTTCTCCGAGAATGGGGACTTTCTTCCTCACTTTCTTCGTGTCTGGAGTCTCTCTTCATCACGTTCTTCGTGAATGGGGACTCTCTTCCTCACGTTCTTCCTGACTGGAGACTCTCTTCCTCCTGTTCTTCGTGACTGGGGACTCTCTGTCTCACGTTCTTCGTGACTGGAGTCTCTCTTCATCACGTTCTCCGTGAATGGGGACTTTCTTCCTCACTTTCTTCGTGACTGGAGTCTCTCTTCATCACGTTCTTCGTGAATGGTGACTCTCTTCCTCACGTTCCTCGTGACTGGAGACTCTCTTCCACACGTTGTTCGTGGCTGGGGACTCTCTTCCTCAGGTTCTTCGTGACTGGGGACTCTCTTTCTATCGTTCCTCGTGACTGGGGACTCTCTTCATCACGTTCCTCGTGACTGGGGACTCTCTTCCTCACGTTCTTCCTGACTGGAGACTCTCTTCCTCCTGTTCTTCGTGACTGGGGACTCTCTGTCTCACGTTCTTCGTGACTGGAGATTCTCTTCATCTCGTTCTCCGTGAATGGTGACTCTCTTCCTCACGTTCTTCGTGACTGGAGACTCGCTTCCTCAGGTTCGTCGTGACTGGGGACTCTCTTCCTCACGTTCTTCATGGCTGTAGGCTCACTTCATGACGTTCTTCGTGACTGTGGACACTCTTCCTCACGTTCTTCGTGAGTGGAGACACACTTGCTCACGTTCTTCATGACTGGAGACTCTCTTCCTCACGTTCTGCGTGACTGGGGACTCTCTTCCTCAAGTTCTTCGTGTCTGGGGACTCTCTGTCTCACGTTCTTCGTGACTGGGGACTCTCTTCATCACGTTCTCCGTGATTGGGGACTCTCTTCATCACGTTCCCCGTGAATGGAGACTCTCGTCATCACGTTCCTCGTTACTGGTGACTCTCTTCCTCACGTTCTTCGTCACTGGGGACTCTCTTCCTCAAGTTCTTCGTGACTGGGGACTCTCTGTCTCACGTTCTTCGTGACTGGAGACTCTCATCCTCAGGTTCTCCGTGAATGGGGACTCTCTTCCTCACGTTTTCGTGACTGGAGACTCGCTTCTTCACGTTCTTCGAGACTGGGGACTCTCTTCCTCTCGTTCTTCGTGA
Source organism: Hypanus sabinus (assembly GCF_030144855.1). Taxonomy (NCBI): domain Eukaryota; kingdom Metazoa; phylum Chordata; class Chondrichthyes; order Myliobatiformes; family Dasyatidae; genus Hypanus; species Hypanus sabinus. The sequence goes on from NC_082720.1 coordinate 4,457,054, forward strand.
CTGGAGACTCTCTTCCACACGTTGTTCGTGACTGAGGACTCTCTTCCTCACGTTTTCCGTGACTGGAGACACTCTTCATCACAGTCTCCATGATTGGGGACTCTCTTCATCACGTTCTCTGTGAATGGGGACTCACTTCTTCACGTTCTCTGGGACTGGGGTCTCTCTGTCTCCCGTTCTCCGTGACTGCGGACTCTCTTCCTCACGTTCTCCGTGACTGGACACCCTCTTCCTCAGGTTCTTCGTGACTGGGAACTCTCTTCCTCACGTTCTTCAATGCTGTAGGCTCACGTCATCACGTTCTTCGTGACTGTGGACATTCTTCCTCACGTTCTTCGTGACTGGAGACACTCTTCCTCATGTTCTTCGTGACTGGGTACTCTCTTCATCAAGTTCTTCGTGACTGGGCACTCTCTGTCTCACGTTCTTCGTGACCTGAGTCTCTCTTCATCACGTTCTCCGAGAATGGGGACTTTCTTCCTCACTTTCTTCGTGTCTGGAGTCTCTCTTCATCACGTTCTTCGTGAATGGGGACTCTCTTCCTCACGTTCTTCCTGACTGGAGACTCTCTTCCTCCTGTTCTTCGTGACTGGGGACTCTCTGTCTCACGTTCTTCGTGACTGGAGTCTCTCTTCATCACGTTCTCCGTGAATGGGGACTTTCTTCCTCACTTTCTTCGTGACTGGAGTCTCTCTTCATCACGTTCTTCGTGAATGGGGACTCTCTTCCTCACGTTCCTCGTGACTGGAGACTCCCTTCCACACGTTGTTCGTGGCTGGGGACTCTCTTCCTCAGGTTCTTCGTGACTGGGGACTCTCTTTCTATCGTTCCTCGTGACTGGGGACTCTCTTCATCACGTTCCTCCTGACTGGGGACTCTCTTCCTCACGTTCTTCCTGACTGGAGACTCTCTTCCTCCTGTTCTTCGTGACTGGGGACTCTCTGTCTCACGTTCTTCGTGACTGGAGACTCGCTTCCTCAGGTTCGTCGTGACTGGGGACTCTCTTCCTCACGTTCTTCATGGCTGTAGGCTCACTTCATGACGTTCTTCGTGACTGTGGACTCTCTTCCTCACGTTCTTCGTGAGTGGAGACACACTTGCTCACGTTCTTCATGACTGGAGACTCTCTTCCTCACGTTCTGCGTGACTGGGGACTCTCTTCCTCAAGTTCTTCGTGTCTGGGGACTCTCTGTCTCACGTTCTCCGTGATTGGGGACTCTCTTCATCACGTTCCCCGTGAATGGAGACTCTCTTCATCACGTTCCTCGTTACTGGTGACTCTCTTCCTCACGTTCTTCGTCACTGGGGACTCTCTTCCTCAAGTTCTTCGTGACTGGGGACTCTCTGTCTCACGTTCTTCGTGACTGGAGACTCTCATCCTCAGGTTCTCCGTGAATGGGGACTCTCTTCCTCACGTTTTCGTGACTGGAGACACTCTTCCTCACGTTCTTCGTGACTGGAGACTCTCTTCCACACGTTGTTCGTGACTGAGGACTCTCTTCCTCACGTTTTCCGTGACTGGAGACACTCTTCATCACAGTCTCCATGACTGGGGCTCTCTTCATCACGTTCTCTGTGAATGGGGACTCACTTCTTCACGTTCTCTGGGACTGGGGTCTCTCTGTCTCCCGTTCTCCGTGACTGCGGACTCTCTTCCTCACGTTCTCCGTGACTGGGGACTCTCTTCCTCACGTTCCTCGTAACTGGACACCCTCTTCCTCAGGTTCTTCGTGACTGGGAACTCTCTTCCTCACGTTCTTCAATGCTGTAGGCTCACGTCATCACGTTCTTCGTGACTGTGGACTTTCTTCCTCACGTTCTTCGTGACTGGAGACACTCTTCCTCATGTTCTTCGTGACTGGGTACTCTCTTCATCAAGTTCTTCGTGACTGGGCACTCTCTGTCTCACGTTCTTCGTGACTGGAGTCTCTCTTCATCACGTTCTCCGTGAATGGGGACTTTCTTCCTCACTTTCTTCGTGACTGGAGTCTCTCTTCATCACGTTCTTCGTGAATGGGGACTATCTTACTCACGTTCCTCGTGACTGGAGACTCGCTTCCATACTTTGTTCGTGGCTGGGGACTCTCTTCCTCAGGTTCTTCGTGACTGGGGACTCTCTTTCTATCGTTCCTCGTGACTGGGGACTCTCTTCATCACGTTCCTCGTGACTGGGGACTCTCTTCCTCACGTTCTTCCTGACTGGAGACTCTCTTCCTCCTGTTCTTCGTGACTGGGGACTCTCTGTCTCACGTACTTCGTGACTGGAGACTCTCTTCATCTCGTTCTCCGTGAATGGTGACTCTCTTCCTCACGTTCTTCGTGACTGGAGACTCGCTTCCTCAGGTTCGTCGTGACTGGGGACTCTCTTCCTCACGTTCTTCAATGCTGTAGGCTCACGTCATCACGTTCTTCGTGACTGTGGACTTTCTTCCTCACGTTCTTCGTGACTGGAGACACTCTTCCTCATGTTCTTCGTGACTGGGTACTCTCTTCATCAAGTTCTTCGTGACTGGGCACTCTCTGTCTCACGTTCTTCGTGACTGGAGTCTCTCTTCATCACGTTCTCCGTGAATGGGGACTTTCTTCCTCACTTTCTTCGTGACTGGAGTCTCTCTTCATCACGTTCTTCGTGAATGGGGACTCTCTTCCTCACGTTCCTCGTGACTGGAGACTCGCTTCCACACGTTGTTCGTGGCTGGGGACTCTCTTCCTCAGGTTCTTCGTGACTGGGGACTCTCTTTCTATCGTTCTTCGTGACTGGGGACTCTCTTCATCACGTTCCTCGTGACTGGGGACTCTCTTCCTCACGTTCTCCGTGACTGGGGACTCTCTTCCTCACGTTCCTCGTAACTGGACACCCTCTTCCTCAGGTTCTTCGTGAATGGGAACTCTCTTCCTCACGTTCTTCAATGCTGTAGGCTCACGTCATCACGTTCTTCGTGACTGTGGACTTTCTTCCTCACGTTCTTCGTGACTGGAGACACTCTTCCTCATGTTCTTCGTGACTGGGTACTCTCTTCATCAAGTTCTTCGTGACTGGGCACTCTCTGTCTCACGTTCTTCGTGACTGGAGTCTCTCTTCATCACGTTCTCCGTGAATGGGGACTTTCTTCCTCACTTTCTTCGTGACTGGAGTCTCTCTTCATCACGTTCTTCGTGAATGGGGACTATCTTCCTCACGTTCCTCGTGACTGGAGACTCTCTTCCACACGTTGTTCGTGGCTGGGGACTCTCTTCCTCAGGTTCTTCGTGACTGGGGACTATCTTTCTATCGTTCCTCGTGACTGGGGACTCTCTTCATCACGTTCCTCGTGACTGGGGACTCTCTTCCTCACGTTCTTCCTGACTGGAGACTCTCTTCCTCCTGTTCTTCGTGACTGGGGACTCTCTGTCTCACGTTCTTCGTGACTGGAGACTCTCTTCATCTCGTTCTCCGTGAATGGTGACTCTCTTCCTCACGTTCTTCGTGACTGGAGACTCGCTTCCTCAGGTTCGTCGTGACTGGGGACTCTCTTCCTCACGTTCTTCAATGCTGTAGGCTCACGTCATCACGTTCTTCGTGACTGTGGACTTTCTTCCTCACGTTCTTCGTGACTGGAGACACTCTTCCTCATGTTCTTCGTGACTGGGTACTCTCTTCATCAAGTTCTTCGTGACTGGGCACTCTCTGTCTCACGTTCTTCGTGACTGGAGTCTCTCTTCATCACGTTCTCCGTGAATGGGGACTTTCTTCCTCACTTTCTTCGTGACTGGAGTCTCTCTTCATCACGTTCGTCGTGAATGGGGACTCTCTTCCTCACGTTCCTCGTGACTGGAGACTCGCTTCCACACGTTGTTCGTGGCTGGGGACTCTCTTCCTCAGGTTCTTCGTGACTGGGGACTCTCTTTCTATCGTTCCTCGTGACTGGGGACTCTCTTCATCACGTTCCTCGTGACTGGGGACTCTCTTCCTCACGTTCTTCCTGACTGGAGACTCTCTTCCTCCTGTTCTTCGTGACTGGGGACTCTCTGTCTCACGTTCTCCGTGACTGGGGCTCTCTTCCTCACGTTCTTCGTGACTGGGGACTCTCTTCCACACGTTGTTCGTGGCTGGGGACTCTCTTCCTCAGGTTCTTCGTGACTGGGGACTCTCTTTCTATCGTTCCTCGTGACTGGGGACTCTCTTCATCACGTTCCTCGTGACTGGGGACTCTCTTCCTCACGTTCTCCGTGACTGGGGACTCTCTTCCTCACGTTCCTCGTAACTGGACACCCTCTTCCTCAGGTTCTTCGTGACTGGGAACTCTCTTCCTCACGTTCTTCAATGCTGTAGGCTCACGTCATCACGTTCTTCGTGACTGTGGACTTTCTTCCTCACGTTCTTCGTGACTGGAGACACTCTTCCTCATGTTCTTCGTGACTGGGTACTCTCTTCATCAAGTTCTTCGTGACTGGGCACTCTCTGTCTCACGTTCTTCGTGACTGGAGTCTCTCTTCATCACGTTCTCCGTGAATGGGGACTTTCTTCCTCACGTTCTTCGTGACTGGAGACTCTCTTCATCACGTTCTCCGTGATTTGGGACTCGCTTCCTCATGTTCTGCGTGACAGGAGACCCTCTTCCTCACATTCTTCGTGAATGGAGACTCTTTTCATCACGTTCTCCGTGAATGGGGACACTCTTAGTCACTTTCTTCGTGACTGGGGACTCTCTTCCTCAAGTTCTTCATGACTGGGTACTCTCTGTCTCACGTTCTTCATGACTGGAAACTCTTTTCATCACGTTCTCCGTGAATGGGGACTCTCTTCCTCAAGTTCTTCGTGACTGGGGACTCTCTGTCTCACGTTCTTCGTGACTGGAGACTCTCTTCATCACGTTCTCCATGAATGGGGACTATCTTCCTCACGTTCTTCATGACTGGAGACTGTCTTCCACACGTTCTTCGTGAATGGTTACACTCTTCCTCACGTTCTTCGTGACTGAAGACTCTCTTCCACACGTTCTTCGTGACTGTGGACTCTCCTCCTCAGGTTCTTCGTGACTGCGGACTCTCTGTCTCACGTTCTTCGTGACTGGAGTCTCTCTTCATCACGGTCTCCGTGAATGGGGACTCTCTTCCTGACGTTCTTCGTGACTGGTGACTCATTTCCACACGTTCTTCTTGAATGGGTACTCTCTTCCTCACGTTCTTCGTCACTGAAGACTCTCTTTCTCACGTTCTTCGTGACTGGGGACTCTCCTCCTCAGGTTCTTCGTGACTGTGGACTCTTTTCCTAACGTTCCTCGTGACTGGTGACTCTCTTCATCACGTTCCTCGTTACTGGTGACTCTCTTCCTCACGTTCTTCGTCACTGGGGACTCTCTTCCTCAAGTTCTTCGTGACTGGGGACTCTCTGTCTCACGTTCTTCGTGACTGGAGACTCTCATCCTCAGGTTCTCCGTGAATGGGGACTCTCTTCCTCACGTTTTCGTGACTGGAGACTCGCTTCTTCACGTTCTTCGTGACTGGGGACTCTCTTCCTCACGTTCTTCGTGACTGGAGACTCTCTTCCACACGTTGTTCGTGACTGAGGACTCTCTTCCTCACGTTTTCCGTGACTGGAGACACTCTTCATCACAGTCTCCATGATTGGGGACTCTCTTCATCACGTTCTCTGTGAATGGGGACTCACTTCTTCACGTTCTCTGGGACTGGGGTCTCTCTGTCTCCCGTTCTCCGTGACTGCGGACTCTCTTCCTCACGTTCTCCGTGACTGGACACCCTCTTCCTCAGGTTCTTCGTGACTGGGAACTCTCTTCCTCACGTTCTTCAATGCTGTAGGCTCACGTCATCACGTTCTTCGTGACTGTGGACATTCTTCCTCACGTTCTTCGTGACTGGAGACACTCTTCCTCATGTTCTTCGTGACTGGGTACTCTCTTCATCAAGTTCTTCGTGACTGGGCACTCTCTGTCTCACGTTCTTCGTGACCTGAGTCTCTCTTCATCACGTTCTCCGAGAATGGGGACTTTCTTCCTCACTTTCTTCGTGTCTGGAGTCTCTCTTCATCACGTTCTTCGTGAATGGGGACTCTCTTCCTCACGTTCTTCCTGACTGGAGACTCTCTTCCTCCTGTTCTTCGTGACTGGGGACTCTCTGTCTCACGTTCTTCGTGACTGGAGTCTCTCTTCATCACGTTCTCCGTGAATGGGGACTTTCTTCCTCACTTTCTTCGTGACTGGAGTCTCTCTTCATCACGTTCTTCGTGAATGGTGACTCTCTTCCTCACGTTCCTCGTGACTGGAGACTCTCTTCCACACGTTGTTCGTGGCTGGGGACTCTCTTCCTCAGGTTCTTCGTGACTGGGGACTCTCTTTCTATCGTTCCTCGTGACTGGGGACTCTCTTCATCACGTTCCTCGTGACTGGGGACTCTCTTCCTCACGTTCTTCCTGACTGGAGACTCTCTTCCTCCTGTTCTTCGTGACTGGGGACTCTCTGTCTCACGTTCTTCGTGACTGGAGATTCTCTTCATCTCGTTCTCCGTGAATGGTGACTCTCTTCCTCACGTTCTTCGTGACTGGAGACTCGCTTCCTCAGGTTCGTCGTGACTGGGGACTCTCTTCCTCACGTTCTTCATGGCTGTAGGCTCACTTCATGACGTTCTTCGTGACTGTGGACTCTCTTCCTCACGTTCTTCGTGAGTGGAGACACACTTGCTCACGTTCTTCATGACTGGAGACTCTCTTCCTCACGTTCTGCGTGACTGGGGACTCTCTTCCTCAAGTTCTTCGTGTCTGGGGACTCTCTGTCTCACGTTCTTCGTGACTGGGGACTCTCTTCATCACGTTCTCCGTGATTGGGGACTCTCTTCATCACGTTCCCCGTGAATGGAGACTCTCGTCATCACGTTCCTCGTTACTGGTGACTCTCTTCCTCACGTTCTTCGTCACTGGGGACTCTCTTCCTCAAGTTCTTCGTGACTGGGGACTCTCTGTCTCACGTTCTTCGTGACTGGAGACTCTCATCCTCAGGTTCTCCGTGAATGGGGACTCTCTTCCTCACGTTTTCGTGACTGGAGACTCGCTTCTTCACGTTCTTCGAGACTGGGGACTCTCTTCCTCTCGTTCTTCGTGACTGGAGACTCTCTTCCACACGTTGTTCGTGACTGAGGACTCTCTTCCTCACGTTTTCCGTGACTGGAGACACTCTTCATCACAGTCTCCATGATTGGGGACTCTCTTCATCACGTTCTCTGTGAATGGGGACTCACTTCTTCACGTTCTCTGGGACTGGGGTCTCTCTGTCTCCCGTTCTCCGTGACTGCGGACTCTCTTCCTCACGTTCTCCGTGACTGGACACCCTCTTCCTCAGGTTCTTCGTGACTGGGAACTCTCTTCCTCACGTTCTTCAATGCTGTAGGCTCACGTCATCACATTCTTCGTGACTGTGGACATTCTTCCTCACGTTCTTCGTGACTGGAGACACTCTTCCTCATGTTCTTCGTGACTGGGTACTCTCTTCATCAAGTTCTTCGTGACTGGGCACTCTCTGTCTCACGTTCTTCGTGACCTGAGTCTCTCTTCATCACGTTCTCCGAGAATGGGGACTTTCTTCCTCACTTTCTTCGTGTCTGGAGTCTCTCTTCATCACGTTCTTCGTGAATGGGGACTCTCTTCCTCACGTTCTTCCTGACTGGAGACTCTCTTCCTCCTGTTCTTCGTGACTGGGGACTCTCTGTCTCACGTTCTTCGTGACTGGAGTCTCTCTTCATCACGTTCTCCGTGAATGGGGACTTTCTTCCTCACTTTCTTCGTGACTGGAGTCTCTCTTCATCACGTTCTTCGTGAATGGGGACTCTCTTCCTCACGTTCCTCGTGACTGGAGACTCTCTTCCACACGTTGTTCGTGGCTGGGGACTCTCTTCCTCAGGTTCTTCGTGACTGGGGACTCTCTTTCTATCGTTCCTCGTGACTGGGGACTCTCTTCATCACGTTCCTCCTGACTGGGGACTCTCTTCCTCACGTTCTTCCTGACTGGAGACTCTCTTCCTCCTGTTCTTCGTGACTGGGGACTCTCTGTCTCACGTTCTACGTGACTGGAGATTCTCTACATCTCGTTCTCCGTGAATGGTGACTCTCTTCCTCACGTTCTTCGTGACTGGAGACTCGCTTCCTCAGGTTCGTCGTGACTGGGGACTCTCTTCCTCACGTTCTTCATGGCTGTAGGCTCACTTCATGACGTTCTTCGTGACTGTGGACTCTCTTCCTCACGTTCTTCGTGAGTGGAGACACACTTGCTCACGTTCTTCATGACTGGAGACTCTCTTCCTCACGTTCTGCGTGACTGGGGACTCTCTTCCTCAAGTTCTTCGTGTCTGGGGACTCTCTGTCTCACGTTCTCCGTGATTGGGGACTCTCTTCATCACGTTCCCCGTGAATGGAGACTCTCTTCATCACGTTCCTCGTTACTGGTGACTCTCTTCCTCACGTTCTTCGTCACTGGGGACTCTCTTCCTCAAGTTCTTCGTGACTGGGGACTCTCTGTCTCACGTTCTTCGTGACTGGAGACTCTCATCCTCAGGTTCTCCGTGAATGGGGACTCTCTTCCTCACGTTTTCGTGACTGGAGACACTCTTCCTCACGTTCTTCGTGACTGGAGACTCTCTTCCACACGTTGTTCGTGACTGAGGACTCTCTTCCTCACGTTTTCCGTGACTGGAGACACTCTTCATCACAGTCTCCATGACTGGGGCTCTCTTCATCACGTTCTCTGTGAATGGGGACTCACTTCTTCACGTTCTCTGGGACTGGGGTCTCTCTGTCTCCCGTTCTCCGTGACTGCGGACTCTCTTCCTCACGTTCTCCGTGACTGGGGACTCTCTTCCTCACGTTCCTCGTAACTGGACACCCTCTTCCTCAGGTTCTTCGTGACTGGGAACTCTCTTCCTCACGTTCTTCAATGCTGTAGGCTCACGTCATCACGTTCTTCGTGACTGTGGACTTTCTTCCTCACGTTCTTCGTGACTGGAGACACTCTTCCTCATGTTCTTCGTGACTGGGTACTCTCTTCATCAAGTTCTTCGTGACTGGGCACTCTCTGTCTCACGTTCTTCGTGACTGGAGTCTCTCTTCATCACGTTCTCCGTGAATGGGGACTTTCTTCCTCACTTTCTTCGTGACTGGAGTCTCTCTTCATCACGTTCTTCGTGAATGGGGACTATCTTACTCACGTTCCTCGTGATTGGAGACTCGCTTCCATACTTTGTTCGTGGCTGGGGACTCTCTTCCTCAGGTTCTTCGTGACTGGGGACTCTCTTTCTATCGTTCCTCGTGACTGGGGACTCTCTTCATCACGTTCTTCCTGACTGGGGACTCTCTTCCTCCTGTTCTTCGTGACTGGGGACTCTCTGTCTCACGTACTTCGTGACTGGAGACTCTCTTCATCTCGTTCTCCGTGAATGGTGACTCTCTTCCTCACGTTCTTCGTGACTGGAGACTCGCTTCCTCAGGTTCGTCGTGACTGGGGACTCTCTTCCTCACGTTCTTCAATGCTGTAGGCTCACGTCATCACGTTCTTCGTGACTGTGGACTTTCTTCCTCACGTTCTTCGTGACTGGAGACACTCTTCCTCATGTTCTTCGTGACTGGGTACTCTCTTCATCAAGTTCTTCGTGACTGGGCACTCTCTGTCTCACGTTCTTCGTGACTGGAGTCTCTCTTCATCACGTTCTCCGTGAATGGGGACTTTCTTCCTCACTTTCTTCGTGACTGGAGTCTCTCTTCATCACGTTCTTCGTGAATGGGGACTCTCTTCCTCACGTTCCTCGTGACTGGAGACTCGCTTCCACACGTTGTTCGTGGCTGGGGACTCTCTTCCTCAGGTTCTTCGTGACTGGGGACTCTCTTTCTATCGTTCTTCGTGACTGGGGACTCTCTTCATCACGTTCCTCGTGACTGGGGACTCTCTTCCTCACGTTCTCCGTGACTGGGGACTCTCTTCCTCACGTTCCTCGTAACTGGACACCCTCTTCCTCAGGTTCTTCGTGACTGGGAACTCTCTTCCTCACGTTCTTCAATGCTGTAGGCTCACGTCATCACGTTCTTCGTGACTGTGGACTTTCTTCCTCACGTTCTTCGTGACTGGAGACACTCTTCCTCATGTTCTTCGTGACTGGGTACTCTCTTCATCAAGTTCTTCGTGACTGGGCACTCTCTGTCTCACGTTCTTCGTGACTGGAGTCTCTCTTCATCACGTTCTCCGTGAATGGGGACTTTCTTCCTCACTTTCTTCGTGACTGGAGTCTCTCTTCATCACGTTCTTCGTGAATGGGGACTATCTTCCTCACGTTCCTCGTGACTGGAGACTCTCTTCCACACGTTGTTCGTGGCTGGGGACTCTCTTCCTCAGGTTCTTCGTGACTGGGGACTATCTTTCTATCGTTCCTCGTGACTGGGGACTCTCTTCATCACGTTCCTCGTGACTGGGGACTCTCTTCCTCACGTTCTTCCTGACTGGAGACTCTCTTCCTCCTGTTCTTCGTGACTGGGGACTCTCTGTCTCACGTTCTTCGTGACTGGAGACTCTCTTCATCTCGTTCTCCGTGAATGGTGACTCTCTTCCTCACGTTCTTCGTGACTGGAGACTCGCTTCCTCAGGTTCGTCGTGACTGGGGACTCTCTTCCTCACGTTCTTCAATGCTGTAGGCTCACGTCATCACGTTCTTCGTGACTGTGGACTTTCTTCCTCACGTTCTTCGTGACTGGAGACACTCTTCCTCATGTTCTTCGTGACTGGGTACTCTCTTCATCAAGTTCTTCGTGACTGGGCACTCTCTGTCTCACGTTCTTCGTGACTGGAGTCTCTCTTCATCACGTTCTCCGTGAATGGGGACTTTCATCCTCACTTTCTTCGTGACTGGAGTCTCTCTTCATCACGTTCGTCGTGAATGGGGACTCTCTTCCTCACGTTCCTCGTGACTGGAGACTCGCTTCCACACGTTGTTCGTGGCTGGGGACTCTCTTCCTCAGGTTCTTCGTGACTGGGGACTCTCTTTCTATCGTTCCTCGTGACTGGGGACTCTCTTCATCACGTTCCTCGTGACTGGGGACTCTCTTCCTCACGTTCTTCCTGACTGGAGACTCTCTTCCTCCTGTTCTTCGTGACAGGGGACTCTCTGTCTCACGTTCTCCGTGACTGGGGCTCTCTTCCTCACGTTCTTCGTGACTGGGGACTCTCTTCCACACGTTGTTCGTGGCTGGGGACTCTCTTCCTCAGGTTCTTCGTGACTGGGGACTCTCTTTCTATCGTTCCTCGTGACTGGGGACTCTCTTCATCACGTTCCTCGTGACTGGGGACTCTCTTCCTCACGTTCTCCGTGACTGGGGACTCTCTTCCTCACGTTCCTCGTAACTGGACACCCTCTTCCTCAGGTTCTTCGTGACTGGGAACTCTCTTCCTCACGTTCTTCAATGCTGTAGGCTCACGTCATCACGTTCTTCGTGACTGTGGACTTTCTTCCTCACGTTCTTCGTGACTGGAGACACTCTTCCTCATGTTCTTCGTGACTGGGTACTCTCTTCATCAAGTTCTTCGTGACTGGGCACTCTCTGTCTCACGTTCTTCGTGACTGGAGTCTCTCTTCATCACGTTCTCCGTGAATGGGGACTTTCTTCCTCACTTTCTTCGTGACTGGAGTCTCTCTTCATCACGTTCTTCGTGAATGGGGACTATCTTCCTCACGTTCCTCGTGACTGGAGACTCTCTTCCACACGTTGTTCGTGGCTGGGGACTCTCTTCCTCAGGTTCTTCGTGACTGGGGACTCTCTGTCTCACGTTCTTCGTGACTGGAGACTCTCTTCATCTCGTTCTCCGTGAATGGTGACTCTCTTCCTCACGTTCTTCGTGACTGGAGACTCGCTTCCTCAGGTTCGTCGTGACTGGGGACTCTCTTCCTCACGTTCTTCAATGCTGTAGGCTCACGTCATCACGTTCTTCGTGACTGTGGACTTTCTTCCTCACGTTCTTCGTGACTGGAGACACGCTTCCTCATGTTCTTCGTGACTGGGTACTCTCTTCATCAAGTTCTTCGTGACTGGGCACTCTCTGTCTCACGTTCTTCGTGACTGGAGTCTCTCTTCATCACGTTCTCCGTGAATGGGGACTTTCTTCCTCACTTTCTTCGTGACTGGAGTCTCTCTTCATCACGTTCTTCGTGAATGGGGACTATCTTCCTCACGTTCCTCGTGACTGGAGACTCGCTTCCTCAGGTTCGTCGTGACTGGGGACTCTCTTCCTCACGTTCTTCAATGCTGTAGGCTCACGTCATCACGTTCTTCGTGACTGTGGACTTTCTTCCTCACGTTCTTCGTGACTGGAGACACGCTTCCTCATGTTCTTCGTGACTGGGTACTCTCTTCATCAAGTTCTTCGTGACTGGGCACTCTCTGTCTCACGTTCTTCGTGACTGGAGTCTCTCTTCATCACGTTCTCCGTGAATGGGGACTTTCTTCCTCACTTTCTTCGTGACTGGAGTCTCTCTTCATCACGTTCGTCGTGAATGGGGACTCTCTTCCTCACGTTCCTCGTGACTGGAGACTCGCTTCCACACGTTGTTCGTGGCAGGGGACTCTCATCCTCAGGTTCTTCGTGACTGGGGACTCTCTTTCTATCGTTCCTCGTGACTGGGGACTCTCTTCATCACGTTCCTCGTGACTGGGGACTCTCTTCCTCACGTTCTTCCTGACTGGAGACTCTCTTCCTCCTGTTCTTCGTGACTGGGGACTCTCTGTCTCACGTTCTCCGTGACTGGGGCTCTCTTCCTCACGTTCTTCGTGACTGGAGACTCGCTTCCTCAGGTTCGTCGTGACTGGGGACTCTCTTCCTCACGTTCTTCATGGCTGTAGGCTCACTTCATCACGTTCTTCGTGACTGTGGACTCTCTTCCTCACGTTCTTCGTGAGTGGAGACACTCTTCCTCACGTTCTTCATGACTGGAGACTCTCTTCCTCACGTTCTGCGTGACTGGGGACTCTCTTCCTAAAGTTCTTCGTGTCTGGGGACTCTCTGTCTCACGTTCTTCGTGACTGGGGACTCTCTTCATCACGTTCTCCGTGATTGGGGACTCTCTTCATCACGTTCCCCGTGAATGGAGACTCTCTTCCTCACGTTCTTCGTGACTTGAGACTCTCTTCCACACGTTCTTCGTGTATGGGTACACTCTTCCTCACGTTCTTCGTGACTGATGACTCTTCCTCAAGTTCTTCGTGACTGGAGACTCGCTTCCTCAGGTTCGTCGTGACTGGGGACTCTCTTCCTCACGTTCTTCATGGCTGTAGGCTCACTTCATCACGTTCTTCGTGACTGTGGACTCTCTTCCTCACGTTCTTCGTGAGTGGAGACACTCTTCCTCACGTTCTTCATGACTGGAGACTCACTTCATCATGTTCTCCGTGAATGGGGACTCTCTTCCTCACGTACCGCGTGACTGGGGACTCTCTTTCTAACGTTCCTCGTGACTGGGGACTCTCTTCCTCACGTTCTTCGTGAATGGGTACTCTCTTCCTCACGTTCCTCTTGACTGGAGACTCTCTTCCACAGGTTCTTCGTGACTGGTGACTCTCTTCCTCAGGTTCTTCGTGACTGGGGACTCTCTTCCTCACGTTCTTCATGACTGGAGACTCTCTTCCTCACGTTCTTCGTGACTGGGGACTCTCGTCCACACCTTCTTCGTGACTGTGGACTCTCTTCCTCAGGTTCTTCGTGACTGGGGAATCGCTTCATCACGTTCCTCATGACTGGTGACTCTCTTCCTCACGTTCTTCGTAACTGGAGACACTCTTCCTCCCGTTCTTCGTGACTGGGGACTCTCTTCCTCAAGTTCTTCGTGACTGGGGACTCTCTGTCTCACGTTCTTCGTGACTGGAGACTATCTTCCTCAGGTTCTCCGTGAATGGAGACTCTCTTCCTCACGTTTTCGTGACTGGAGACTCTCTTCTTCACGTTCTTCGTGACTGGGGATTCTCTTTCTCACGTTCTTCGTGACTGGAGACTCGCTTCATCACATTCCTCGTAAATGCGGACTCTCTGCCTCACGCTCTTCGTGACTGGAGACTCTCTTCTTCACGTTCTTCGTGACTGGAGAATCTCTTCATCTCGTTCTCCGTGAATGGTGACTCTCTTCCTCACGTTCTTCGTGACTGGAGACTCGCTTCCTCAGGTTCGTCGTGACTGGGGACTCTCTTCCTCACGTTCTTCATGGCTGTAGGCTCACTTCATCACGTTCTTCGTGACTGTGGACTCTCTTCCTCACGTTCTTCGTGAGTGGAGACACACTTCCTCACGTTCTTCATGACTGGAGACTCTCTTCCTCACGTTCTGCGTGACTGGGGACTCTCTTCCTCAAGTTCTTCGTGTCTGGGGACTCTCTGTCTCACGTTCTTCGTGACTGGGGACTCTCTTCATCACGTTCTCCGTGATTGGGGACTCTCTTCATCACGTTCCCCGTGAATGGAGACTCTCTTCATCACGTTCCTCGTTACTGGTGACTCTCTTCCTCACGTTCTTCGTCACTGGGGACTCTCTTCCTCAAGTTCTTCGTGACTGGGGACTCTCTGTCTCACGTTCTTCGTGACTGGAGACTCTCATCCTCAGGTTCTCCGTGAATGGGGACTCTCTTCCTCACGTTTTCGTGACTGGAGACTCGCTTCTTCACGTTCTTCGTGACTGGGGACTCTCATCCTCAGGTTCTCCGTGAATGGGGACTCTCTTCCTCACGTTCTTCGTGACTGGAGACTCGCTTCCTCAGGTTCGTCGTGACTGGGGACTCTCTTCCTCACGTTCTTCATGGCTGTAGGCTCACTTCATCACGTTCTTCGTGACTGTGGACTCTCTTCCTCACGTTCTTCGTGAGTGGAGACACACTTCCTCACGTTCTTCATGACTGGAGACTCTCTTCCTCACGTTCTGCGTGACTGGGGACTCTCTTCCTCAAGTTCTTCGTGTCTGGGGACTCTCTGTCTCACGTTCTTCGTGACTGGGGACTCTCTTCATCACGTTCTCCGTGATTGGGGACTCTCTTCATCACGTTCCCCGTGAATGGAGACTCTCTTCATCACGTTCCTCGTTACTGGTGACTCTCTTCCTCACGTTCTTCGTCACTGGGGACTCTCTTCCTCAAGTTCTTCGTGACTGGGGACTCTCTGTCTCACGTTCTTCGTGACTGGAGACTCTCATCCTCAGGTTCTCCGTGAATGGGGACTCTCTTCCTCACGTTTTCGTGACTGGAGACTCGCTTCTTCACGTTCTTCGTGACTGGGGACTCTCATCCTCAGGTTCTCCGTGAATGGGGACTCTCTTCCTCACGTTTTCGTGACTGGAGACTCGCTTCTTCACGTTCTTCGTGACTGGGGACTCTCTTCCTCACGTTCTTCGTGACTGGAGACTCTCCTCCACACGTTGTTCGTGACTGAGGACTCTCTTCCTCACGTTTTCCGTGACTGGAGACACTCTTCATCACAGTCTCCATGACTGGGGCTCTCTTCATCACGTTCTCTGTGAATGGGGACTCACTTCTTCACGTTCTCTGGGACTGGGGTCTCTCTGTCTCCCGTTCTCCGTGACTGCGGACTCTCTTCCTCACGTTCTCCGTGACTGGGGACTCTCTTCCTCACGTTCCTCGTAACTGGACACCCTCTTCCTCAGGTTCTTCGTGACTGGGAACTCTCTTCCTCACGTTCTTCAATGCTGTAGGCTCACGTCATCACGTTCTTCGTGACTGTGGACTTTCTTCCTCACGTTCTTCGTGACTGGAGACACTCTTCCTCATGTTCTTCGTGACTGGGTACTCTCTTCATCAAGTTCTTCGTGACTGGGCACTCTCTGTCTCACGTTCTTCGTGACTGGAGTCTCTCTTCATCACGTTCTCCGTGAATGGGGACTTTCTTCCTCACTTTCTTCGTGACTGGGGTCTCTCTTCATCACGTTCTTCGTGAATGGGGACTATCTTCCTCACGTTCCTCGTGACTGGAGACTCGCTTCCATACGTTGTTCGTGGCTGGGGACTCTCTTCCTCAGGTTCTTCGTGACTGGGGACTCTCTTTCTATCGTTCCTCGTGACTGGGGACTCTCTTCATCACGTTCCTCGTGACTGGGGACTCTCTTCCTCACGTTCTTCCTGACTGGAGACTCTCTTCCTCCTGTTCTTCGTGACTGGGGACTCTCTGTCTCACGTTCTTTTTGACTGGGGCTCTCTTCCTCACGTTCTTCGTGACTGGGGACTCTCTTCCACACGTTGTTCGTGGCTGGGGACTCTCTTCCTCAGGTTCTTCGTGACTGGGGACTCTCTTTCTATCGTTCCTCGTGACTGGGGACTCTCTTCATCACGTTCCTCGTGACTGGGGACTCTCTTCCTCACGTTCTCCGTGACTGGGGACTCTCTTCCTCACGTTCCTCGTAACTGGACACCCTCTTCCTCAGGTTCTTCGTGACTGGGAACTCTCTTCCTCACGTTCTTCAATGCTGTAGGCTCACGTCATCACGTTCTTCGTGACTGTGGACTTTCTTCCTCACGTTCTTCGTGACTGGAGACACTCTTCCTCATGTTCTTCGTGACTGGGTACTCTCTTCATCTCGTTCTCCGTGAATGGTGACTCTCTTCCTCACGTTCTTCGTGACTGGAGACTCGCTTCCTCAGGTTCGTCGTGACTGGGGACTCTCTTCCTCACGTTCTTCAATGCTGTAGGCTCACGTCATCACGTTCTTCGTGACTGTGGACTTTCTTCCTCACGTTCTTCGTGACTGGAGACACTCTTCCTCATGTTCTTCGTGACTGGGTACTCTCTTCATCAAGTTCTTCGTGACTGGGCACTCTCTGTCTCACGTTCTTCGTGACTGGAGTCTCTCTTCATCACGTTCTCCGTGAATGGGGACTTTCTTCCTCACTTTCTTCGTGACTGGAGTCTCTCTTCATCACGTTCGTCGTGAATGGGGACTCTCTTCCTCACGTTCCTCGTGACTGGAGACTCGCTTCCACACGTTGTTCGTGGCTGGGGACTCTCATCCTCAGGTTCTTCGTGACTGGGGACTCTCTTTCTATCGTTCCTCGTGACTGGGGACTCTCTTCATCACGTTCCTCGTGACTGGGGACTCTCTTCCTCACGTTCTTCCTGACTGGAGACTCTCTTCCTCCTGTTCTTCGTGACTGGGGACTCTCTGTCTCACGTTCTCCGTGACTGGGGCTCTCTTCCTCACGTTCTTCGTGACTGGGGACTCTCTTTCTATCGTTCCTCGTGACTGGGAACTCTCTTCCTCACGTTCTTCCTGACTGGAGACTCTCTTCCTCCTGTTCTTCGTGACTGGGGACTCTCTGTCTCACGTTCTCCGTGACTGGGGCTCTCTTCCTCACGTTCTTCGTGACTGGAGACTCGCTTCCTCAGGTTCGTCGTGACTGGGGACTCTCTTCCTCACGTTCTTCATGGCTGTAGGCTCACTTCATCACGTTCTTCGTGACTGTGGACTCTCTTCCTCACGTTCTTCGTGAGTGGAGACACTCTTCCTCACGTTCTTCATGACTGGAGACTCTCTTCCTCACGTTCTGCGTGACTGGGGACTCTCTTCCTCAAGTTCTTCGTGTCTGGGGACTCTCTGTCTCACGTTCTTCGTGACTGGGGACTCTCTTCATCACGTTCTCCGTGATTGGGGACTCTCTTCATCACGTTCCCCGTGAATGGAGACTCTCTTCCTCACGTTCTTCGTGACTTGAGACTCTCTTCCACACGTTCTTCGTGTATGGGTACACTCTTCCTCACGTTCTTCGTGACTGATGACTCTTCCTCAAGTTCTTCGTGACTGGAGACTCGCTTCCTCAGGTTCGTCGTGACTGGGGACTCTCTTCCTCACGTTCTTCATGGCTGTAGGCTCACTTCATCACGTTCTTCGTGACTGTGGACTCTCTTCCTCACGTTCTTCGTGAGTGGAGACACTCTTCCTCACGTTCTTCATGACTGGAGACTCACTTCATCATGTTCTCCGTGAATGGGGACTCTCTTCCTCACGTACTGCGTGACTGGAGACTCTCTTTCTAACGTTCCTCGTGACTGGGGACTCTCTTCCTCACGTTCTTCGTGAATGGGTACTCTCTTCCTCACGTTCCTCTTGACTGGGGACTCTCTTCCTCACGTTCCTCGTAACTGGACACCCTCTTCCTCAGGTTCTTCGTGACTGGGAACTCTCTTCCTCACGTTCTTCAATGCTGTAGGCTCACGTCATCACGTTCTTCGTGACTGTGGACTTTCTTCCTCACGTTCTTCGTGACTGGAGACACTCTTCCTCATGTTCTTCGTGACTGGGTACTCTCTTCATCAAGTTCTTCGTGACTGGGCACTCTCTGTCTCACGTTCTTCGTGACTGGAGTCTCTCTTCATCACGTTCTCCGTGAATGGGGACTTTCTTCCTCACTTTCTTCGTGACTGGAGTCTCTCTTCATCACGTTCTTCGTGAATGGGGACTATCTTCCTCACGTTCCTCGTGACTGGAGACTCTCTTCCACACGTTGTTCGTGGCTGGGGACTCTCTTCCTCAGGTTCTTCGTGACTGGGGACTCTCTTTCTATCGTTCCTCGTGACTGGGGACTCTCTTCATCACGTTCCTCGTGACTGGGGACTCTCTTCCTCACGTTCTCCGTGACTGGGGACTCTCTTCCTCACGTTCCTCGTAACTGGACACCCTCTTCCTCAGGTTCTTCGTGACTGGGAACTCTCTTCCTCACGTTCTTCAATGCTGTAGGCTCACGTCATCACGTTCTTCGTGACTGTGGACTTTCTTCCTCACGTTCTTCGTGACTGGAGACACTCTTCCTCATGTTCTTCGTGACTGGGTACTCTCTTCATCTCGTTCTCCGTGAATGGTGACTCTCTTCCTCACGTTCTTCGTGACTGGAGACTCGCTTCCTCAGGTTCGTCGTGACTGGGGACTCTCTTCCTCACGTTCTTCAATGCTGTAGGCTCACGTCATCACGTTCTTCGTGACTGTGGACTTTCTTCCTCACGTTCTTCGTGACTGGAGACACTCTTCCTCATGTTCTTCGTGACTGGGTACTCTCTTCATCAAGTTCTTCGTGACTGGGCACTCTCTGTCTCACGTTCTTCGTGACTGGAGTCTCTCTTCATCACGTTCTCCGTGAATGGGGACTTTCTTCCTCACTTTCTTCGTGACTGGAGTCTCTCTTCATCACGTTCGTCGTGAATGGGGACTCTCTTCCTCACGTTCCTCGTGACTGGAGACTCGCTTCCACACGTTGTTCGTGGCTGGGGACTCTCATCCTCAGGTTCTTCGTGACTGGGGACTCTCTTTCTATCGTTCCTCGTGACTGGGGACTCTCTTCATCACGTTCCTCGTGACTGGGGACTCTCTTCCTCACGTTCTTCCTGACTGGAGACTCTCTTCCTCCTGTTCTTCGTGACTGGGGACTCTCTGTCTCACGTTCTCCGTGACTGGGGCTCTCTTCCTCACGTTCTTCGTGACTGGGGACTCTCTTTCTATCGTTCCTCGTGACTGGGGACTCTCTTCCTCACGTTCTTCCTGACTGGAGACTCTCTTCCTCCTGTTCTTCGTGACTGGGGACTCTCTGTCTCACGTTCTCCGTGACTGGGGCTCTCTTCCTCACGTTCTTCGTGACTGGAGACTCGCTTCCTCAGGTTCGTCGTGACTGGGGACTCTCTTCCTCACGTTCTTCATGGCTGTAGGCTCACTTCATCACGTTCTTCGTGACTGTGGACTCTCTTCCTCACGTTCTTCGTGAGTGGAGACACTCTTCCTCACGTTCTTCATGACTGGAGACTCTCTTCCTCACGTTCTGCGTGACTGGGGACTCTCTTCCTCAAGTTCTTCGTGTCTGGGGACTCTCTGTCTCACGTTCTTCGTGACTGGGGACTCTCTTCATCACGTTCTCCGTGATTGGGGACTCTCTTCATCACGTTCCCCGTGAATGGAGACTCTCTTCCTCACGTTCTTCGTGACTTGAGACTCTCTTCCACACGTTCTTCGTGTATGGGTACACTCTTCCTCACGTTCTTCGTGACTGATGACTCTTCCTCAAGTTCTTCGTGACTGGAGACTCGCTTCCTCAGGTTCGTCGTGACTGGGGACTCTCTTCCTCACGTTCTTCATGGCTGTAGGCTCACTTCATCACGTTCTTCGTGACTGTGGACTCTCTTCCTCACGTTCTTCGTGAGTGGAGACACTCTTCCTCACGTTCTTCATGACTGGAGACTCACTTCATCATGTTCTCCGTGAATGGGGACTCTCTTCCTCACGTACTGCGTGACTGGAGACTCTCTTTCTAACGTTCCTCGTGACTGGGGACTCTCTTCCTCACGTTCTTCGTGAATGGGTACTCTCTTCCTCACGTTCCTCTTGACTGGAGACTCTCTTCCACAGGTTCTTCGTGACTGGTGACTCTCTTCCTCAGGTTCTTCGTGACTGGGGACTCTCTTCCTCACGTTCTTCATGGCTGTAGGCTCACTTCATCACGTTCTTCGTGACTGTGGACTCTCTTCCTCACGTTCTTCGTGAGTGGAGACACTCTTCCTCACGTTCTTCATGACTGGAGACTCTCTTCCTCACGTTCTTCGTGACTGGGGACTCTCGTCCACACCTTCTTCGTGACTGTGGACTCTCTTCCTCAGGTTCTTCGTGACTGGGGAATCGCTTCATCACGTTCCTCATGACTGGTGACTCTCTTCCTCACGTTCTTCGTAACTGGAGACACTCTTCCTCCCGTTCTTCGTGACTGGGGACTCTCTTCCTCAAGTTCTTCGTGACTGGGGACTCTCTGTCTCACGTTCTTCGTGACTGGAGACTATCTTCCTCAGGTTCTCCGTGAATGGAGACTCTCTTCCTCACGTTTTCGTGACTGGAGACTCTCTTCTTCACGTTCTTCGTGACTGGGGACTCTCTTTCTCACGTTCTTCGTGACTGGAGACTCGCTTCATCACATTCCTCGTAAATGCGGACTCTCTGCCTCACGCTCTTCGTGATTGGAGACTCTCTTCTTCACGTTCTTCGTGACTGGAGAATCTCTTCATCTCGTTCTCCGTGAATGGTGACTCTCTTCCTCACGTTCTTCGTGACTGGAGACTCGCTTCCTCAGGTTCGTCGTGACTGGGGACTCTCTTCCTCACGTTCTTCATGGCTGTAGGCTCACTTCATCACGTTCTTCGTGACTGTGGACTCTCTTCCTCACGTTCTTCGTGAGTGGAGACACACTTCCTCACGTTCTTCATGACTGGAGACTCTCTTCCTCACGTTCTGCGTGACTGGGGACTCTCTTCCTCAAGTTCTTCGTGTCTGGGGACTCTCTGTCTCACGTTCTTCGTGACTGGGGACTCTCTTCATCACGTTCTCCGTGATTGGGGACTCTCTTCATCACGTTCCCCGTGAATGGAGACTCTCTTCATCACGTTCCTCGTTACTGGTGACTCTCTTCCTCACGTTCTTCGTCACTGGGGACTCTCTTCCTCAAGTTCTTCGTGACTGGGGACTCTCTGTCTCACGTTCTTCGTGACTGGAGACTCTCATCCTCAGGTTCTCCGTGAATGGGGACTCTGATCCTCACGTTTTCGTGACTGGAGACTCGCTTCTTCACGTTCTTCGTGACTGGGGACTCTCTTCCTCACGTTCTTCGTGACTGGAGACTCTCTTCCACACGTTGTTCGTGACTGAGGACTCTCTTCCTCACGTTTTCCGTGACTGGAGACACTCTTCATCACAGTCTCCATGACTGGGGCTCTCTTCGTCACGTTCTCTGTGAATGGGGACTCAATTCTTCACGTTCTCTGGGACTGGGGTCTCTCTGTCTCCCGTTCTCCGTGACTGCGGACTCACTTCCTCACGTTCTCCGTGACTGGGGACTCTCTTCCTCACGTTCCTCGTAACTGGACACCCTCTTCCTCAGGTTCTTCGTGACTGGGAACTCTCTTCCTCACGTTCTTCAATGCTGTAGGCTCACGTCATCACGTTCTTCGTGACTGTGGACTTTCTTCCTCACGTTCTTCGTGACTGGAGACACTCTTCCTCATGTTCTTCGTGACTGGGTACTCTCTTCATCAAGTTCTTCGTGACTGGGCACTCTCTGTCTCACGTTCTTCGTGACTGGAGTCTCTCTTCATCACGTTCTCCGTGAATGGGGACTTTCTTCCTCACTTTCTTCGTGACTGGAGTCTCTCTTCATCACGTTCTTCGTGAATGGGGACTATCTTCCTCACGTTCCTCGTGACTGGAGACTCGCTTCCATACGTTGTTCGTGGCTGGGGACTCTCTTCCTCAGGTTCTTCGTGACTGGGGACTCTCTTTCTATCGTTCCTCGTGACTGGGGACTCTCTTCATCACGTTCCTCGTGACTGGGGACTCTCTTCCTCACGTTCTTCCTGACTGGAGACTCTCTTCCTCCTGTTCTTCGTGACTGGGGACTCTCTGTCTCACGTTCTTCGTGACTGAAGACTCTCTTCATCTCGTTCTCCGTGAATGGTGACTCTCTTCCTCACGTTCTTCGTGACTGGAGACTCGCTTCCTCAGGTTCGTCGTGACTGGGGACTCTCTTCCTCACGTTCTTCATGGCTGTAGGCTCACTTCATCACGTTCTTCGTGACTGTGGACTCTCTTCCTCACGTTCTTCGTGAGTGGAGACTCTCTTCCTCACGTTCTTCATGACTGGAGACTCTCTTCCTCACGTTCTGCGTGACTGGGGACTCTCTTGCTCAAGTTCTTCGTGTCTGGGGACTCTCTGTCTCACGTTCTTCGTGACTGGGGACTCTCTTCATCACGTTCTCCGTGATTGGGGACTCTCTTCATCACGTTCCCCGTGAATGGAGACTCTCTTCATCACGTTCCTCGTTACTGGTGACTCTCTTCCTCACGTTCTTCGACACTGGGGACTCTCTTCCTCAAGTTCTTCGTGACTGGGGACTCTCTGTCTCACGTTCTTCGTGACTGGAGACTCTCATCCTCAGGTTCTCCGTGAATGGGGACTCTCTTCCTCACGTTTTCGTGACTGGAGACTCGCTTCTTCACGTTCTTCGTGACTGGGGACTCTCTTCCTCTCGTTCTTCGTGACTGGAGACTCTCTTCCACACGTTGTTCGTGACTGAGGACTCACTTCCTCACGTTTTCCGTGACTGGAGACACTCTTCATCACAGTCTCCATGACTGGGGACTCTCTTCATCACGTTCTCTGTGAATGGGGACTCATTTCTTCACGTTCTCTGGGACTGGGGTCTCTCTGTCTCCCGTTCTCCGTGACTGCGGACTCTCTTCCTCACGTTCTCCGTGACTGGGGACTCTCTTCCTCACGTTCCTCGTAACTGGACACCCTCTTCCTCAGGTTCTTCGTGACTGGGAAATCTCTTCCTCACGTTCTTCAATGCTGTAGGCTCACGTCATCACGTTCTTCGTGACTGTGGACTTTCTTCCTCACGTTCTTCGTGACTGGAGACACTCTTCCTCATGTTCTTCGTGACTGGGTACTCTCTTCATCAAGTTCTTCGTGACTGGGCACTCTCTGTCTCACGTTATTCGTGACTGGAGTCTCTCTTCATCACGTTCTCCGTGAATGGGGACTTTCTTCCTCATTTTCTTCGTGACTGGAGTCTCTCTTCATCACGTTCTTCGTGAATGGGGACTATCTTCCTCACGTTCCTCGTGACTGGAGACTCTCTTCCACACGTTGTTCGTGGCTGGGGACTCTCTTCCTCAGGTTCTTCGTGACTGGGGACTCTCTTTCTATCGTTCCTCGTGACTGGGGACTCTCTGTCTCACGTTCTTCGTGACTGGAGACTCTCTTCATCTCGTTCTCCGTGAACGGTGACTCTCTTCCTCACGTTCTTCGTGACTGGAGACTCGCTTCCTCAGGTTCGTCGTGACTGGGGACTCTCTTCCTCACGATCTTCAATGCTGTAGGCTCACGTCATCACGTTCTTCGTGACTGTGGACTTTCTTCCTCACGTTCTTCGTGACTGGAGACACTCTTCCTCATGTTCTTCGTGACTGGGTACTCTCTTCATCAAGTTCTTCGTGACTGGGCACTCTCTGTCTCACGTCTTCGTGACTGGAGTCTCTCTTCATCACGTTCTCCGTGAATGGGGACTTTCTTCCTCACTTTCTTCGTGACTGGAGTCTCTCTTCATCACGTTCTTCGTGAATGGGGACTCTCTTCCTCACGTTCCTCGTGACTGGAGACTCGCTTCCACACGTTGTTCGTGGCTGGGGACTCTCTTCCTCAGGTTCTTCGTGACTGGGGACTCTCTTTCTATCGTTCCTCGTGACTGGGGACTCTCTTCATCACGTTCCTCGTGACTGGGGACTCTCTTCCTCACGTTCTCCGTGACTGGGGACTCTCTTCCTCACGTTCCTCGTAACTGGACACCCTCTTCCTCAGGTTCTTCGTGACTGGGAACTCTCTTCCTCACGTTCTTCAATGCTGTAGGCTCACGTCATCACGTTCTTCGTGACTGTGGACTTTCTTCCTCACGTTCTTCGTGACTGGAGACACTCTTCCTCATGTTCTTCGTGACTGGGTACTCTCTTCATCAAGTACTTCGTGACTGGGCACTCTCTGTCTCACGTTCTTCGTGACTGGAGTCTCTCTTCATCACGTTCTCCGTGAATGGGGACTTTCTTCCTCACTTTCTTCGTGACTGTAGTCTCTCTTCATCACGTTCTTCGTGAATGGGGACTATCTTCCTCACGTTCCTCGTGACTGGAGACTCTCTTCCACACGTTGTTCGTGGCTGGGGACTCTCTTCCTCAGGTTCTTCGTGACTGGGGACTATCTTTCTATCGTTCCTCGTGACTGGGGACTCTCTTCATCACGTTCCTCGTGACTGGGGACTCTCTTCCTCACGTTCTTCCTGACTGGAGACTCTCTTCCTCCTGTTCTTCGTGACTGGGGACTCTCTTCCACACGTTGTTCGTGGCTGGGGACTCTCTTCCTCAGGTTCTTCGTGACTGGGGACTCTCTTTCTATCGTTCCTCGTGACTGGGGACTCTCTTCATCACGTTCCTCGTGACTGGGGACTCTCTTCCTCACGTTCTCCGTGACTGGGGACTCTCTTCCTCACGTTCCTCGTAACTGGACACCCTCTTCCTCAGGTTCTTCGTGACTGGGAACTCTCTTCCTCACGTTCTTCAATGCTGTAGGCTCACGTCATCACGTTCTTCGTGACTGTGGACTTTCTTCCTCACGTTCTTCGTGACTGGAGACACTCTTCCTCATGTTCTTCGTGACTGGGTACTCTCTTCATCAAGTACTTCGTGACTGGGCACTCTCTGTCTCACGTTCTTCGTGACTGGAGTCTCTCTTCATCACGTTCTCCGTGAATGGGGACTTTCTTCCTCACTTTCTTCGTGACTGTAGTCTCTCTTCATCACGTTCTTCGTGAATGGGGACTATCTTCCTCACGTTCCTCGTGACTGGAGACTCTCTTCCACACGTTGTTCGTGGCTGGGGACTCTCTTCCTCAGGTTCTTCGTGACTGGGGACTATCTTTCTATCGTTCCTCGTGACTGGGGACTCTCTTCATCACGTTCCTCGTGACTGGGGACTCTCTTCCTCACGTTCTTCCTGACTGGAGACTCTCTTCCTCCTGTTCTTCGTGACTGGGGACTCTCTGTCTCACGTTCTTCGTGACTGGAGACTCTCTTCATCTCGTTCTCCGTGAATGGTGACTCTCTTCCTCACGTTCTTCGTGACTGGAGACTCGCTTCCTCAGGTTCGTCGTGACTGGGGACTCTCTTCCTCACGTTCTTCAATGCTGTAGGCTCACGTCATCACGTTCTTCGTGACTGTGGACTTTCTTCCTCACGTTCTTCGTGACTGGAGACACTCTTCCTCATGTTCTTCGTGACTGGGTACTCTCTTCATCAAGTTCTTCGTGACTGGGCACTCTCTGTCTCACGTTCTTCGTGACTGGAGTCTCTCTTCATCACGTTCTCCGTGAATGGGGACTTTCTTCCTCACTTTCTTCGTGACTGGAGTCTCTCTTCATCACGTTCGTCGTGAATGGGGACTCTCTTCCTCACGTTCCTCGTGACTGGAGACTCGCTTCCACACGTTGTTCGTGGCTGGGGACTCTCTTCCTCAGGTTCTTCGTGACTGGGGACTCTCTTTCTATCGTTCCTCGTGACTGGGGACTCTCTTCATCACGTTCCTCGTGACTGGGGACTCTCTTCCTCACGTTCTTCCTGACTGGAGACTCTCTTCCTCCTGTTCTTCGTGACTGGGGACTCTCTGTCTCACGTTCTCCGTGACTGGGGCTCTCTTCCTCACGTTCTTCGTGACTGGGGACTCTCTTCCACACGTTGTTCGTGGCTGGGGACTCTCTTCCTCACGTTCTTCGTGACTGGGGACTCTCTTCATCACGTTCTCCGTGATTGGGGACTCTCTTCATCACGTTCCCCGTGAATGGAGACTCTCTTCATCACGTTCCTCGTTACTGGTGACTCTCTTCCTCACGTTCTTCGTCACTGGGGACTCTCTTCCTCAAGTTCTTCGTGACTGGGGACTCTCTGTCTCACGTTCTTCGTGACTGGAGACTCTCATCCTCAGGTTCTCCGTGAATGGGGACTCTCTTCCTCACGTTTTCGTGACTGGAGACTCGCTTCTTCACGTTCTTCGTGACTGGGGACTCTCATCCTCAGGTTCTCCGTGAATGGGGACTCTCTTCCTCACGTTTTCGTGACTGGAGACTCGCTTCTTCACGTTCTTCGTGACTGAGGCCTCTCTTCCTCACGTTTTCCGTGACTGGAGACACTCTTCATCACAGTCTCCATGACTGGGGACTCTCTTCATCACGTTCTCTGTGAATGGGGACTCACTTCTTCACGTTCTCTGGGACTGGGGTCTCTCTGTCTCCCGTTCTCCGTGACTGCGGACTCTCTTCCTCACGTTCTCCGTGACTGGGGACTCTCTTCCTCACGTTCCTCGTAACTGGACACCCTCTTCCTCAGGTTCTTCGTGACTGGGAACTCTCTTCCTCACGTTCTTCAATGCTGTAGGCTCACGTCATCACGTTCTTCGTGACTGTGGACTTTCTTCCTCACGTTCTTCGTGACTGGAGACACTCTTCCTCATGTTCTTCGTGACTGGGTACTCTCTTCATCAAGTTCTTCGTGACTGGGCACTCTCTGTCTCACGTTCTTCGTGACTGGAGTCTCTCTTCATCACGTTCTCCGTGAATGGGGACTTTCTTCCTCACTTTCTTCGTGACTGGAGTCTCTCTTCATCACGTTCTTCGTGAATGGGGACTATCTTCCTCACGTTCCTCGTGACTGGAGACTCGCTTCCATACGTTGTTCGTGGCTGGGGACTCTCTTCCTCAGGTTCTTCGTGACTGGGGACTCTCTTTCTATCGTTCCTCGTGACTGGGGACTCTCTTCATCACGTTCCTCGTGACTGGGGACTCTCTTCCTCACGTTCTTCCTGACTGGAGACTCTCTTCCTCCTGTTCTTCGTGACTGGGGACTCTCTGTCTCACGTTCTTTTTGACTGGGGCTCTCTTCCTCACGTTCTTCGTGACTGGGGACTCTCTTCCACACGTTGTTCGTGGCTGGGGACTCTCTTCCTCAGGTTCTTCGTGACTGGGGACTCTCTTTCTATCGTTCCTCGTGACTGGGGACTCTCTTCATCACGTTCCTCGTGACTGGGGACTCTCTTCCTCACGTTCTCCGTGACTGGGGACTCTCTTCCTCACGTTCCTCGTAACTGGACACCCTCTTCCTCAAGTTCTTCGTGACTGGGAACTCTCTTCCTCACGTTCTTCAATGCTGTAGGCTCACGTCATCACGTTCTTCGTGACTGTGGACTTTCTTCCTCACGTTCTTCGTGACTGGAGACACTCTTCCTCATGTTCTTCGTGACTGGGTACTCTCTTCATCAAGTTCTTCGTGACTGGGCACTCTCTGTCTCACGTTCTTCGTGACTGGAGTCTCTCTTCATCACGTTCTCCGTGAATGGGGACTTTCTTCCTCACTTTCTTCGTGACTGGAGTCTCTCTTCATCACGTTCTTCGTGAATGGGGACTATCTTCCTCACGTTCCTCGTGACTGGAGACTCTCTTCCACACGTTGTTCGTGGCTGGGGACTCTCTTCCTCAGGTTCTTCGTGACTGGGGACTCTCTTTCTATCGTTCCTCGTGACTGGGGACTCTCTTCATCACGTTCCTCGTGACTGGGGACTCTCTTCCTCACGTTCTTCCTGACTGGAGACTCTCTTCCTCCTGTTCTTCGTGACTGGGGACTCTCTGTCTCATGTTCTTCGTGACTGGAGACTCTCTTCATCTCGTTCTCCGTGAATGGTGACTCTCTTCCTCACGTTCTTCGTGACTGGAGACTCGCTTCCTCAGGTTCGTCGTGACTGGGGACTCTCTTCCTCACGTTCTTCAATGCTGTAGGCTCACGTCATCACGTTCTTCGTGACTGTGGACTTTCTTCCTCACGTTCTTCGTGACTGGAGACACTCTTCCTCATGTTCTTCGTGACTGGGTACTCTCTTCATCAAGTTCTTCGTGACTGGGCACTCTCTGTCTCACGTTCTTCGTGACTGGAGTCTCTCTTCATCACGTTCTCCGTGAATGGGGACTTTCTTCCTCACTTTCTTCGTGACTGGAGTCTCTCTTCATCACGTTCGTCGTGAATGGGGACTCTCTTCCTCACGTTCCTCGTGACTGGAGACTCGCTTCCACACGTTGTTCGTGGCTGGGGACTCTCATCCTCAGGTTCTTCGTGACTGGGGACTCTCTTTCTATCGTTCCTCGTGACTGGGGACTCTCTTCATCACGTTCCTCGTGACTGGGGACTCTCTTCCTCACGTTCTTCCTGACTGGAGACTCTCTTCCTCCTGTTCTTCGTGACTGGGGACTCTCTGTCTCACGTTCTCCGTGACTGGGGCTCTCTTCCTCACGTTCTTCGTGACTGGGGACTCTCTTTCTATCGTTCCTCGTGACTGGGAACTCTCTTCCTCACGTTCTTCCTGACTGGAGACTCTCTTCCTCCTGTTCTTCGTGACTGGGGACTCTCTGTCTCACGTTCTCCGTGACTGGGGCTCTCTTCCTCACGTTCTTCGTGACTGGAGACTCGCTTCCTCAGGTTCGTCGTGACTGGGGACTCTCTTCCTCACGTTCTTCATGGCTGTAGGCTCACTTCATCACGTTCTTCGTGACTGTGGACTCTCTTCCTCACGTTCTTCGTGAGTGGAGACACTCTTCCTCACGTTCTTCATGACTGGAGACTCTCTTCCTCACGTTCTGCGTGACTGGGGACTCTCTTCCTCAAGTTCTTCGTGTCTGGGGACTCTCTGTCTCACGTTCTTCGTGACTGGGGACTCTCTTCATCACGTTCTCCGTGATTGGGGACTCTCTTCATCACGTTCCCCGTGAATGGAGACTCTCTTCCTCACGTTCTTCGTGACTTGAGACTCTCTTCCACACGTTCTTCGTGTATGGGTACACTCTTCCTCACGTTCTTCGTGACTGATGACTCTTCCTCAAGTTCTTCGTGACTGGAGACTCGCTTCCTCAGGTTCGTCGTGACTGGGGACTCTCTTCCTCACGTTCTTCATGGCTGTGGACTCTCTTCCTCACGTTCTTCGTGAGTGGAGACACTCTTCCTCACGTTCTTCATGACTGGAGACTCACTTCATCATGTTCACCGTGAATGGGGACTCTCTTCCTCACGTACTGCGTGACTGGAGACTCTCTTTCTAACGTTCCTCGTGACTGGGGACTCTCTTCCTCACGTTCTTCGTGAATGGGTACTCTCTTCCTCACGTTCCTCTTGACTGGAGACTCTCTTCCACAGGTTCTTCGTGACTGGTGACTCTCTTCCTCAGGTTCTTCGTGACTGGGGACTCTCTTCCTCACGTTCTTCATGGCTGTAGGCTCACTTCATCACGTTCTTCGTGACTGTGGACTCTCTTCCTCACGTTCTTCGTGAGTGGAGACACTCTTTCTCACGTTCTTCATGACTGGAGACTCTCTTCCTCACGTTCTTCGTGACTGGGGACTCTCGTCCACACCTTCTTCGTGACTGTGGACTCTCTTCCTCAGGTTCTTCGTGACTGGGGAATCGCTTCATCACGTTCCTCATGACTGGTGACTCTCTTCCTCACGTTCTTCGTAACTGGAGACACTCTTCCTCCCGTTCTTCGTGACTGGGGACTCTCTTCCTCAAGTTCTTCGTGACTGGGGACTCTCTGTCTCACGTTCTTCGTGACTGGAGACTATCTTCCTCAGGTTCTCCGTGAATGGAGACTCTCTTCCTCACGTTTTCGTGACTGGAGACTCTCTTCTTCACGTTCTTCGTGACTGGGGACTCTCTTTCTCACGTTCTTCGTGACTGGAGACTCGCTTCATCACATTCCTCGTAAATGCGGACTCTCTGCCTCACGCTCTTCGTGATTGGAGACTCTCTTCTTCACGTTCTTCGTGACTGGAGAATCTCTTCATCTCGTTCTCCGTGAATGGTGACTCTCTTCCTCACGTTCTTCGTGACTGGAGACTCGCTTCCTCAGGTTCGTCGTGACTGGGGACTCTCTTCCTCACGTTCTTCATGGCTGTAGGCTCACTTCATCACGTTCTTCGTGACTGTGGACTCTCTTCCTCACGTTCTTCGTGAGTGGAGACACACTTCCTCACGTTCTTCATGACTGGAGACTCTCTTCCTCACGTTCTGCGTGACTGGGGACTCTCTTCCTCAAGTTCTTCGTGTCTGGGGACTCTCTGTCTCACGTTCTTCGTGACTGGGGACTCTCTTCATCACGTTCTCCGTGATTGGGGACTCTCTTCATCACGTTCCCCGTGAATGGAGACTCTCTTCATCACGTTCCTCGTTACTGGTGACTCTCTTCCTCACGTTCTTCGTCACTGGGGACTCTCTTCCTCAAGTTCTTCGTGACTGGGGACTCTCTGTCTCACGTTCTTCGTGACTGGAGACTCTCATCCTCAGGTTCTCCGTGAATGGGGACTCTGATCCTCACGTTTTCGTGACTGGAGACTCGCTTCTTCACGTTCTTCGTGACTGGGGACTCTCTTCCTCACGTTCTTCGTGACTGGAGACTCTCTTCCACACGTTGTTCGTGACTGAGGACTCTCTTCCTCACGTTTTCCGTGACTGGAGACACTCTTCATCACAGTCTCCATGACTGGGGCTCTCTTCGTCACGTTCTCTGTGAATGGGGACTCAATTCTTCACGTTCTCTGGGACTGGGGTCTCTCTGTCTCCCGTTCTCCGTGACTGCGGACTCACTTCCTCACGTTCTCCGTGACTGGGGACTCTCTTCCTCACGTTCCTCGTAACTGGACACCCTCTTCCTCAGGTTCTTCGTGACTGGGAACTCTCTTCCTCACGTTCTTCAATGCTGTAGGCTCACGTCATCACGTTCTTCGTGACTGTGGACTTTCTTCCTCACGTTCTTCGTGACTGGAGACACTCTTCCTCATGTTCTTCGTGACTGGGTACTCTCTTCATCAAGTACTTCGTGACTGGGCACTCTCTGTCTCACGTTCTTCGTGACTGGAGTCTCTCTTCATCACGTTCTCCGTGAATGGGGACTTTCTTCCTCACTTTCTTCGTGACTGTAGTCTCTCTTCATCACGTTCTTCGTGAATGGGGACTATCTTCCTCACGTTCCTCGTGACTGGAGACTCTCTTCCACACGTTGTTCGTGGCTGGGGACTCTCTTCCTCAGGTTCTTCGTGACTGGGGACTATCTTTCTATCGTTCCTCGTGACTGGGGACTCTCTTCATCACGTTCCTCGTGACTGGGGACTCTCTTCCTCACGTTCTTCCTGACTGGAGACTCTCTTCCTCCTGTTCTTCGTGACTGGGGACTCTCTGTCTCACGTTCTTCGTGACTGAAGACTCTCTTCATCTCGTTCTCCATGAATGGTGACTCTCTTCCTCACGTTCTTCGTGACTGGAGACTCGCTTCCTCAGGTTCGTCGTGACTGGGGACTCTCTTCCTCACGTTCTTCATGGCTGTAGGCTCACTTCATCACGTTCTTCGTGACTGTGGACTCTCTTCCTCACGTTCTTCGTGAGTGGAGACTCTCTTCCTCACGTTCTTCATGACTGGAGACTCTCTTCCTCACGTTCTGCGTGACTGGGGACTCTCTTGCTCAAGTTCTTCGTGTCTGGGGACTCTCTGTCTCACGTTCTTCGTGACTGGGGACTCTCTTCATCACGTTCTCCGTGATTGGGGACTCTCTTCATCACGTTCCCCGTGAATGGAGACTCTCTTCATCACGTTCCTCGTTACTGGTGACTCTCTTCCTCACGTTCTTCGACACTGGGGACTCTCTTCCTCAAGTTCTTCGTGACTGGGGACTCTCTGTCTCACGTTCTTCGTGACTGGAGACTCTCATCCTCAGGTTCTCCGTGAATGGGGACTCTCTTCCTCACGTTTTCGTGACTGGAGACTCGCTTCTTCACGTTCTTCGTGACTGGGGACTCTCTTCCTCTCGTTCTTCGTGACTGGAGACTCTCTTCCACACGTTGTTCGTGACTGAGGACTCACTTCCTCACGTTTTCCGTGACTGGAGACACTCTTCATCACAGTCTCCATGACTGGGGACTCTCTTCATCACGTTCTCTGTGAATGGGGACTCACTTCTTCACGTTCTCTGGGACTGGGGTCTCTCTGTCTCCCGTTCTCCGTGACTGCGGACTCTCTTCCTCACGTTCTCCGTGACTGGGGACTCTCTTCCTCACGTTCCTCGTAACTGGACACCCTCTTCCTCAGGTTCTTCGTGACTGGGAAATCTCTTCCTCACGTTCTTCAATGCTGTAGGCTCACGTCATCACGTTCTTCGTGACTGTGGACTTTCTTCCTCACGTTCTTCGTGACTGGAGACACTCTTCCTCATGTTCTTCGTGACTGGGTACTCTCTTCATCAAGTTCCTCGTGACTGGGCACTCTCTGTCTCACGTTATTCGTGACTGGAGTCTCTCTTCATCACGTTCTCCGTGAATGGGGACTTTCTTCCTCATTTTCTTCGTGACTGGAGTCTCTCTTCATCACGTTCTTCGTGAATGGGGACTATCTTCCTCACGTTCCTCGTGACTGGAGACTCTCTTCCACACGTTGTTCGTGGCTGGGGACTCTCTTCCTCAGGTTCTTCGTGACTGGGGACTCTCTTTCTATCGTTCCTCGTGACTGGGGACTCTCTTCATCACGTTCCTCGTGACTGGGGACTCTCTTCCTCACGTTCTTCCTGACTGGAGACTCTCTTCCTCCTGTTCTTCGTGACTGGGGACTCTCTGTCTCACGTTCTTCGTGACTGGAGACTCTCTTCATCTCGTTCTCCGTGAATGGTGACTCTCTTCCTCACGTTCTTCGTGACTGGAGACTCGCTTCCTCAGGTTCGTCGTGACTGGGGACTCTCTTCCTCACGATCTTCAATGCTGTAGGCTCACGTCATCACGTTCTTCGTGACTGTGGACTTTCTTCCTCACGTTCTTCGTGACTGGAGACACTCTTCCTCATGTTCCTCGTGACTGGGGACTCTCTTCATCACGTTCCTCGTGACTGGGGACTCTCTTCCTCACGTTCTTCCTGACTGGAGACTCTCTTCCTCCTGTTCTTCGTGACTGGGGACTCTCTGTCTCACGTTCTCCGTGACTGGGGCTCTCTTCCTCACGTTCTTCGTGACTGGGGACTCTCTTTCTATCGTTCCTCGTGACTGGGAACTCTCTTCCTCACGTTCTTCCTGACTGGAGACTCTCTTCCTCCTGTTCTTCGTGACTGGGGACTCTCTGTCTCACGTTCTCCGTGACTGGGGCTCTCTTCCTCACGTTCTTCGTGACTGGAGACTCGCTTCCTCAGGTTCGTCGTGACTGGGGACTCTCTTCCTCACGTTCTTCATGGCTGTAGGCTCACTTCATCACGTTCTTCGTGACTGTGGACTCTCTTCCTCACGTTCTTCGTGAGTGGAGACACTCTTCCTCACGTTCTTCATGACTGGAGACTCTCTTCCTCACGTTCTGCGTGACTGGGGACTCTCTTCCTCAAGTTCTTCGTGTCTGGGGACTCTCTGTCTCACGTTCTTCGTGACTGGGGACTCTCTTCATCACGTTCTCCGTGATTGGGGACTCTCTTCATCACGTTCCCCGTGAATGGAGACTCTCTTCCTCACGTTCTTCGTGACTTGAGACTCTCTTCCACACGTTCTTCGTGTATGGGTACACTCTTCCTCACGTTCTTCGTGACTGATGACTCTTCCTCAAGTTCTTCGTGACTGGAGACTCGCTTCCTCAGGTTCGTCGTGACTGGGGACTCTCTTCCTCACGTTCTTCATGGCTGTAGGCTCACTTCATCACGTTCTTCGTGACTGTGGACTCTCTTCCTCACGTTCTTCGTGAGTGGAGACACTCTTCCTCACGTTCTTCATGACTGGAGACTCACTTCATCATGTTCACCGTGAATGGGGACTCTCTTCCTCACGTACTGCGTGACTGGAGACTCTCTTTCTAACGTTCCTCGTGACTGGGGACTCTCTTCCTCACGTTCTTCGTGAATGGGTACTCTCTTCCTCACGTTCCTCTTGACTGGAGACTCTCTTCCACAGGTTCTTCGTGACTGGTGACTCTCTTCCTCAGGTTCTTCGTGACTGGGGACTCTCTTCCTCACGTTCTTCATGGCTGTAGGCTCACTTCATCACGTTCTTCGTGACTGTGGACTCTCTTCCTCACGTTCTTCGTGAGTGGAGACACTCTTTCTCACGTTCTTCATGACTGGAGACTCTCTTCCTCACGTTCTTCGTGACTGGGGACTCTCGTCCACACCTTCTTCGTGACTGTGGACTCTCTTCCTCAGGTTCTTCGTGACTGGGGAATCGCTTCATCACGTTCCTCATGACTGGTGACTCTCTTCCTCACGTTCTTCGTAACTGGAGACACTCTTCCTCCCGTTCTTCGTGACTGGGGACTCTCTTCCTCAAGTTCTTCGTGACTGGGGACTCTCTGTCTCACGTTCTTCGTGACTGGAGACTATCTTCCTCAGGTTCTCCGTGAATGGAGACTCTCTTCCTCACGTTTTCGTGACTGGAGACTCTCTTCTTCACGTTCTTCGTGACTGGGGACTCTCTTTCTCACGTTCTTCGTGACTGGAGACTCGCTTCATCACATTCCTCGTAAATGCGGACTCTCTGCCTCACGCTCTTCGTGATTGGAGACTCTCTTCTTCACGTTCTTCGTGACTGGAGAATCTCTTCATCTCGTTCTCCGTGAATGGTGACTCTCTTCCTCACGTTCTTCGTGACTGGAGACTCGCTTCCTCAGGTTCGTCGTGACTGGGGACTCTCTTCCTCACGTTCTTCATGGCTGTAGGCTCACTTCATCACGTTCTTCGTGACTGTGGACTCTCTTCCTCACGTTCTTCGTGAGTGGAGACACACTTCCTCACGTTCTTCATGACTGGAGACTCTCTTCCTCACGTTCTGCGTGACTGGGGACTCTCTTCCTCAAGTTCTTCGTGTCTGGGGACTCTCTGTCTCACGTTCTTCGTGACTGGGGACTCTCTTCATCACGTTCTCCGTGATTGGGGACTCTCTTCATCACGTTCCCCGTGAATGGAGACTCTCTTCATCACGTTCCTCGTTACTGGTGACTCTCTTCCTCACGTTCTTCGACACTGGGGACTCTCTTCCTCAAGTTCTTCGTGACTGGGGACTCTCTGTCTCACGTTCTTCGTGACTGGAGACTCTCATCCTCAGGTTCTCCGTGAATGGGGACTCTCTTCCTCACGTTTTCGTGACTGGAGACTCGCTTCTTCACGTTCTTCGTGACTGGGGACTCTCTTCCTCTCGTTCTTCGTGACTGGAGACTCTCTTCCACACGTTGTTCGTGACTGAGGACTCACTTCCTCACGTTTTCCGTGACTGGAGACACTCTTCATCACAGTCTCCATGACTGGGGACTCTCTTCATCACGTTCTCTGTGAATGGGGACTCACTTCTTCACGTTCTCTGGGACTGGGGTCTCTCTGTCTCCCGTTCTCCGTGACTGCGGACTCTCTTCCTCACGTTCTCCGTGACTGGGGACTCTCTTCCTCACGTTCCTCGTAACTGGACACCCTCTTCCTCAGGTTCTTCGTGACTGGGAAATCTCTTCCTCACGTTCTTCAATGCTGTAGGCTCACGTCATCACGTTCTTCGTGACTGTGGACTTTCTTCCTCACGTTCTTCGTGACTGGAGACACTCTTCCTCATGTTCTTCGTGACTGGGTACTCTCTTCATCAAGTTCCTCGTGACTGGGCACTCTCTGTCTCACGTTATTCGTGACTGGAGTCTCTCTTCATCACGTTCTCCGTGAATGGGGACTTTCTTCCTCATTTTCTTCGTGACTGGAGTCTCTCTTCATCACGTTCTTCGTGAATGGGGACTATCTTCCTCACGTTCCTCGTGACTGGAGACTCTCTTCCACACGTTGTTCGTGGCTGGGGACTCTCTTCCTCAGGTTCTTCGTGACTGGGGACTCTCTTTCTATCGTTCCTCGTGACTGGGGACTCTCTTCATCACGTTCCTCGTGACTGGGGACTCTCTTCCTCACGTTCTTCCTGACTGGAGACTCTCTTCCTCCTGTTCTTCGTGACTGGGGACTCTCTGTCTCACGTTCTTCGTGACTGGAGACTCTCTTCATCTCGTTCTCCGTGAATGGTGACTCTCTTCCTCACGTTCTTCGTGACTGGAGACTCGCTTCCTCAGGTTCGTCGTGACTGGGGACTCTCTTCCTCACGATCTTCAATGCTGTAGGCTCACGTCATCACGTTCTTCGTGACTGTGGACTTTCTTCCTCACGTTCTTCGTGACTGGAGACACTCTTCCTCATGTTCTTCGTGACTGGGTACTCTCTTCATCAAGTTCTTCGTGACTGGGCACTCTCTGTCTCACGTCTTCGTGACTGGAGTCTCTCTTCATCACGTTCTCCGTGAATGGGGACTTTCTTCCTCACTTTCTTCGTGACTGGAGTCTCTCTTCATCACGTTCTTCGTGAATGGGGACTCTCTTCCTCACGTTCCTCGTGACTGGAGACTCGCTTCCACACGTTGTTCGTGGCTGGGGACTCTCTTCCTCAGGTTCTTCGTGACTGGGGACTCTCTTTCTATCGTTCCT
Source organism: Hypanus sabinus (assembly GCF_030144855.1). Lineage (NCBI taxonomy): Eukaryota > Metazoa > Chordata > Chondrichthyes > Myliobatiformes > Dasyatidae > Hypanus > Hypanus sabinus. Next base: position 4,494,169 of record NC_082720.1, read on the forward strand.
CGTGACTGGGGACTCTCTTCATCACGTTCCTCGTGACTGGGGACTCTCTTCCTCACGTTCTCCGTGACTGGGGACTCTCTTCCTCACGTTCCTCGTAACTGGACACCCTCTTCCTCAGGTTCTTCGTGACTGGGAACTCTCTTCCTCACGTTCTTCAATGCTGTAGGCTCACGTCATCACGTTCTTCGTGACTGTGGACTTTCTTCCTCACGTTCTTCGTGACTGGAGACACTCTTCCTCATGTTCTTCGTGACTGGGTACTCTCTTCATCAAGTACTTCGTGACTGGGCACTCTCTGTCTCACGTTCTTCGTGACTGGAGTCTCTCTTCATCACGTTCTCCGTGAATGGGGACTTTCTTCCTCACTTTCTTCGTGACTGTAGTCTCTCTTCATCACGTTCTTCGTGAATGGGGACTATCTTCCTCACGTTCCTCGTGACTGGAGACTCTCTTCCACACGTTGTTCGTGGCTGGGGACTCTCTTCCTCAGGTTCTTCGTGACTGGGGACTATCTTTCTATCGTTCCTCGTGACTGGGGACTCTCTTCATCACGTTCCTCGTGACTGGGGACTCTCTTCCTCACGTTCTTCCTGACTGGAGACTCTCTTCCTCCTGTTCTTCGTGACTGGGGACTCTCTGTCTCACGTTCTTCGTGACTGGAGACTCTCTTCATCTCGTTCTCCGTGAATGGTGACTCTCTTCCTCACGTTCTTCGTGACTGGAGACTCGCTTCCTCAGGTTCGTCGTGACTGGGGACTCTCTTCCTCACGTTCTTCAATGCTGTAGGCTCACGTCATCACGTTCTTCGTGACTGTGGACTTTCTTCCTCACGTTCTTCGTGACTGGAGACACTCTTCCTCATGTTCTTCGTGACTGGGTACTCTCTTCATCAAGTTCTTCGTGACTGGGCACTCTCTGTCTCACGTTCTTCGTGACTGGAGTCTCTCTTCATCACGTTCTCCGTGAATGGGGACTTTCTTCCTCACTTTCTTCGTGACTGGAGTCTCTCTTCATCACGTTCGTCGTGAATGGGGACTCTCTTCCTCACGTTCCTCGTGACTGGAGACTCGCTTCCACACGTTGTTCGTGGCTGGGGACTCTCTTCCTCAGGTTCTTCGTGACTGGGGACTCTCTTTCTATCGTTCCTCGTGACTGGGGACTCTCTTCATCACGTTCCTCGTGACTGGGGACTCTCTTCCTCACGTTCTTCCTGACTGGAGACTCTCTTCCTCCTGTTCTTCGTGACTGGGGACTCTCTGTCTCACGTTCTCCGTGACTGGGGCTCTCTTCCTCACGTTCTTCGTGACTGGGGACTCTCTTCCACACGTTGTTCGTGGCTGGGGACTCTCTTCCTCAGGTTCTTCGTGACTGGGGACTCTCTTTCTATCGTTCCTCGTGACTGGGGACTCTCTTCATCACGTTCCTCGTGACTGGGGACTCTCTTCCTCACGTTCTCCGTGACTGGGGACTCTCTTCCTCACGTTCCTCGTAACTGGACACCCTCTTCCTCAGGTTCTTCGTGACTGGGAACTCTCTTCCTCACGTTCTTCAATGCTGTAGGCTCACGTCATCACGTTCTTCGTGACTGTGGACTTTCTTCCTCACGTTCTTCGTGACTGGAGACACTCTTCCTCATGTTCTTCGTGACTGGGTACTCTCTTCATCAAGTTCTTCGTGACTGGGCACTCTCTGTCTCACGTTCTTCGTGACTGGAGTCTCTCTTCATCACGTTCTCCGTGAATGGGGACTTTCTTCCTCACTTTCTTCGTGACTGGAGTCTCTCTTCCTCACGTTCTTCGTGAGTGGAGACACTCTTCCTCACGTTCTTCATGACTGGAGACTCTCTTCCTCACGTTCTTCGTGACTGGGGACTCTCGTCCACACCTTCTTCGTGACTGTGGACTCTCTTCCTCAGGTTCTTCGTGACTGGGGAATCGCTTCATCACGTTCCTCATGACTGGTGACTCTCTTCCTCACGTTCTTCGTAACTGGAGACACTCTTCCTCCCGTTCTTCGTGACTGGGGACTCTCTTCATCAAGTTCTTCGTGACTGGGGAATCTCTGTCTCACGTTCTTCGTGACTGGAGACTATCTTCCTCAGGTTCTCCGTGAATGGAGACTCTCTTCCTCATGTTCTTCGTGACTGGGTACTCTCTTCATCAAGTTCTTCGTGACTGGGCACTCTCTGTCTCACGTTCTTCGTGACTGGAGTCTCTCTTCATCACGTTCTCCGTGAATGGGGACTTTCTTCCTCACTTTCTTCGTGACTGGAGTCTCTCTTCATCACGTTCTTCGTGAATGGGGACTATCTTCCTCACGTTCCTCGTGACTGGAGACTCTCTTCCACACGTTGTTCGTGGCTGGGGACTCTCTTCCTCAGGTTCTTCGTGACTGGGGACTCTCTTTCTATCGTTCCTCGTGACTGGGGACTCTCTTCATCACGTTCCTCGTGACTGGGGACTCTCTTCCTCACGTTCTTCCTGACTGGAGACTCTCTTCCTCCTGTTCTTCGTGACTGGGGACTCTCTTCATCTCGTTCTCCGTGAATGGTGACTCTCTTCCTCACGTTCTTCGTGACTGGAGACTCGCTTCCTCAGGTTCGTCGTGACTGGGGACTCTCTTCCTCACGTTCTTCAATGCTGTAGGCTCACTTCATCACGTTCTTCGTGACTGTGGACTTTCTTCCTCACGTTCTTCGTGACTGGAGACACTCTTCCTCATGTTCTTCGTGACTGGGTACTCTCTTCATCAAGTTCTTCGTGACTGGGCACTCTCTGTCTCACGTTCTTCGTGACTGGAGTCTCTCTTCATCACGTTCTCCGTGAATGGGGACTTTCTTCCTCACTTTCTTCGTGACTGGAGTCTCTCTTCATCACGTTCGTCGTGAATGGGGACTCTCTTCCTCACGTTCCTCGTGACTGGAGACTCGCTTCCACACGTTGTTCGTGGCTGGGGACTCTCATCCTCAGGTTCTTCGTGACTGGGGACTCTCTTTCTATCGTTCCTCGTGACTGGGGACTCTCTTCATCACGTTCCTCGTGACTGGGGACTCTCTTCCTCACGTTCTTCCTGACTGGAGACTCTCTTCCTCCTGTTCTTCGTGACTGGGGACTCTCTGTCTCACGTTCTCCGTGACTGGGGCTCTCTTCCTCACGTTCTTCGTGACTGGGGACTCTCTTTCTATCGTTCCTCGTGACTGGGGACTCTCTTCATCACGTTCCTCGTGACTGGGGACTCTCTTCCTCACGTTCTTCCTGACTGGAGACTCTCTTCCTCCTGTTCTTCGTGACTGGGGACTCTCTGTCTCACGTTCTCCGTGACTGGGGCTCTCTTCATCACGTTCTTCGTGACTGGAGACTCGCTTCCTCAGGTTCGTCGTGACTGGGGACTCTCTTCCTCACGTTCTTCATGGCTGTAGGCTCACTTCATCACGTTCTTCGTGACTGTGGACTCTCTTCCTCACGTTCTTCGTGAGTGGAGACACTCTTCCTCACGTTCTTCATGACTGGAGACTCTCTTCCTCACGTTCTGCGTGACTGGGGACTCTCTTCCTCAAGTTCTTCGTGTCTGGGGACTCTCTGTCTCACGTTCTTCGTGACTGGGGACTCTCTTCATCACGTTCTCCGTGATTGGGGACTCTCTTCATCACGTTCCCCGTGAATGGAGACTCTCTTCCTCACGTTCTTCGTGACTTGAGACTCTCTTCCACACGTTCTTCGTGTATGGGTACACTCTTCCTCACGTTCTTCGTGACTGATGACTCTTCCTCAAGTTCTTCGTGACTGGAGACTCGCTTCCTCAGGTTCGTCGTGACTGGGGACTCTCTTCCTCACGTTCTTCATGGCTGTAGGCTCACTTCATCACGTTCTTCGTGACTGTGGACTCTCTTCCTCACGTTCTTCGTGAGTGGAGACACTCTTCCTCACGTTCTTCATGACTGGAGACTCACTTCATCATGTTCTCCGTGAATGGGGACTCTCTTCCTCACGTACTGCGTGACTGGAGACTCTCTTTCTAACGTTCCTCGTGACTGGGGACTCTCTTCCTCACGTTCTTCGTGAATGGGTACTCTCTTCCTCACGTTCCTCTTGACTGGAGACTCTCTTCCACAGGTTCTTCGTGACTGGTGACTCTCTTCCTCAGGTTCTTCGTGACTGGGGACTCTCTTCCTCACGTTCTTCATGGCTGTAGGCTCACTTCATCACGTTCTTCGTGACTGTGGACTCTCTTCCTCACGTTCTTCGTGAGTGGAGACACTCTTCCTCACGTTCTTCATGACTGGAGTCTCTCTTCCTCACGTTCTTCGTGACTGGGGACTCTCGTCCACACCTTCTTCGTGACTGTGGACTCTCTTCCTCAGGTTCTTCGTGACTGGGGAATCGCTTCATCACGTTCCTCATGACTGGTGACTCTCTTCCTCACGTTCTTCGTAACTGGAGACACTCTTCCTCCCGTTCTTCGTGACTGGGGACTCTCTTCATCAAGTTCTTCGTGACTGGGGAATCTCTGTCTCACGTTCTTCGTGACTGGAGACTATCTTCCTCAGGTTCTCCGTGAATGGAGACTCTCTTCCTCATGTTCTTCGTGACTGGGTACTCTCTTCATCAAGTTCTTCGTGACTGGGCACTCTCTGTCTCACGTTCTTCGTGACTGGAGTCTCTCTTCATCACGTTCTCCGTGAATGGGGACTTTCTTCCTCACTTTCTTCGTGACTGGAGTCTCTCTTCATCACGTTCTTCGTGAATGGGGACTATCTTCCTCACGTTCCTCGTGACTGGAGACTCTCTTCCACACGTTGTTCGTGGCTGGGGACTCTCTTCCTCAGGTTCTTCGTGACTGGGGACTCTCTTTCTATCGTTCCTCGTGACTGGGGACTCTCTTCATCACGTTCCTCGTGACTGGGGACTCTCTTCCTCACGTTCTTCCTGACTGGAGACTCTCTTCCTCCTGTTCTTCGTGACTGGGGACTCTCTGTCTCACGTTCTTCGTGACTGGAGACTCTCTTCATCTCGTTCTCCGTGAATGGTGACTCTCTTCCTCACGTTCTTCGTGACTGGAGACTCGCTTCCTCAGGTTCGTCGTGACTGGGGACTCTCTTCCTCACGTTCTTCAATGCTGTAGGCTCACGTCATCACGTTCTTCGTGACTGTGGACTTTCTTCCTCACGTTCTTCGTGACTGGAGACACTCTTCCTCATGTTCTTCGTGACTGGGTACTCTCTTCATCAAGTTCTTCGTGACTGGGCACTCTCTGTCTCACGTCCTTCGTGACTGGAGTCTCTCTTCATCACGTTCTCCGTGAATGGGGACTTTCTTCCTCACTTTCTTCGTGACTGGAGTCTCTCTTCATCACGTTCGTCGTGAATGGGGACTCTCTTCCTCACGTTCCTCGTGACTGGAGACTCGCTTCCACACGTTGTTCGTGGCTGGGGACTCTCATCCTCAGGTTCTTCGTGACTGGGGACTCTCTTTCTATCGTTCCTCGTGACTGGGGACTCTCTTCATCACGTTCCTCGTGACTGGGGACTCTCTTCCTCACGTTCTTCCTGACTGGAGACTCTCTTCCTCCTGTTCTTCGTGACTGGGGACTCTCTGTCTCACGTTCTCCGTGACTGGGGCTCTCTTCCTCACGTTCTTCGTGACTGGGGACTCTCTTTCTATCGTTCCTCGTGACTGGGGACTCTCTTCATCACGTTCCTCGTGACTGGGGACTCTCTTCCTCACGTTCTTCCTGACTGGAGACTCTCTTCCTCCTGTTCTTCGTGACTGGGGACTCTCTGTCTCACGTTCTCCGTGACTGGGGCTCTCTTCATCACGTTCTTCGTGACTGGAGACTCGCTTCCTCAGGTTCGTCGTGACTGGGGACTCTCTTCCTCACGTTCTTCATGGCTGTAGGCTCACTTCATCACGTTCTTCGTGACTGTGGACTCTCTTCCTCACGTTCTTCGTGAGTGGAGACACTCTTCCTCACGTTCTTCATGACTGGAGACTCTCTTCCTCACGTTCTGCGTGACTGGGGACTCTCTTCCTCAAGTTCTTCGTGTCTGGGGACTCTCTGTCTCACGTTCTTCGTGACTGGGGACTCTCTTCATCACGTTCTCCGTGATTGGGGACTCTCTTCATCACGTTCCCCGTGAATGGAGACTCTCTTCCTCACGTTCTTCGTGACTTGAGACTCTCTTCCACACGTTCTTCGTGTATGGGTACACTCTTCCTCAGGTTCGTCGTGACTGGGGACTCTCTTCCTCACGTTCTTCATGGCTGTAGGCTCACTTCATCACGTTCTTCGTGACTGTGGACTCTCTTCCTCACGTTCTTCGTGAGTGGAGACACTCTTCCTCACGTTCTTCATGACTGGAGACTCACTTCATCATGTTCTCCGTGAATGGGGACTCTCTTCCTCACGTACTGCGTGACTGGAGACTCTCTTTCTAACGTTCCTCGTGACTGGGGACTCTCTTCCTCACGTTCTTCGTGAATGGGTACTCTCTTCCTCACGTTCCTCTTGACTGGAGACTCTCTTCCACAGGTTCTTCGTGACTGGTGACTCTCTTCCTCAGGTTCTTCGTGACTGGGGACTCTCTTCCTCACGTTCTTCATGGCTGTAGGCTCACTTCATCACGTTCTTCGTGACTGTGGACTCTCTTCCTCACGTTCTTCGTGAGTGGAGACACTCTTCCTCACGTTCTTCATGACTGGAGTCTCTCTTCCTCACGTTCTTCGTGACTGGGGACTCTCGTCCACACCTTCTTCGTGACTGTGGACTCTCTTCCTCAGGTTCTTCGTGACTGGGGAATCGCTTCATCACGTTCCTCATGACTGGTGACTCTCTTCCTCACGTTCTTCGTAACTGGAGACACTCTTCCTCCCGTTCTTCGTGACTGGGGACTCTCTTCCTCAAGTTCTTCGTGACTGGGGAATCTCTGTCTCACGTTCTTCGTGACTGGAGACTATCTTCCTCAGGTTCTCCGTGAATGGAGACTCTCTTCCTCACGTTTTCGTGACTGGAGACTCTCTTCTTCACGTTCTTCGTGACTGGGGACTCTCTTTCTCACGTTCTTCGTGACTGGAGACTCTCTTCATCTCGTTCTCCGTGAATGGTGACTCTCTTACTCACGTTCTTCGTGACTGGAGACTCGCTTCCTCAGGTTCGTCGTGACTGGGGACTCTCTTCCTCACGTTCTTCAATGCTGTAGGCTCACGTCATCACGTTCTTCGTGACTGTGGACTTTCTTCCTCACGTTCTTCGTGACTGGAGACACTCTTCCTCATGTTCTTCGTGACTGGGTACTCTCTTCATCAAGTTCTTCGTGACTGGGCACTCTCTGTCTCACGTTCTTCGTGACTGGAGTTTCTCTTCATCACGTTCTCCGTGAATGGGGACTTTCTTCCTCACTTTCTTCGTGACTGGAGTCTCTCTTCATCACGTTCGTCGTGAATGGGGACTCTCTTCCTCACGTTCCTCGTGACTGGAGGCTCGCTTCCACACGTTGTTCGTGGCTGGGGACTCTCTTCCTCAGGTTCTTCGTGACTGGGGACTCTCTTTCTATCGTTCCTCGTGACTGGGGACTCTCTTCATCACGTTCCTCGTGACTGGGGACTCTCTTCCTCACGTTCTTCCTGACTGGAGACTCTCTTCCTCCTGTTCTTCGTGACTGGGGACTCTCTGTCTCACGTTCTCCGTGACTGGGGCTCTCTTCCTCACGTTCTTCGTGACTGGGGACTCTCTTCCACACGTTGTTCGTGGCTGGGGACTCTCTTCCTCAGGTTCTTCGTGACTGGGGACTCTCTTTCTATCGTTCCTCGTGACTGGGGACTCTCTTCATCACGTTCCTCGTGACTGGGGACTCTCTTCCTCACGTTCTCCGTGACTGGGGACTCTCTTCCTCACGTTCCTCGTAACTGGACACCCTCTTCCTCAGGTTCTTCGTGACTGGGAACTCTCTTCCTCACGTTCTTCAATGATGTAGGCTCACGTCATCACGTTCTTCGTGACTGTGGACTTTCTTCCTCACGTTCTTCGTGACTGGAGACACTCTTCCTCATGTTCTTCGTGACTGGGTACTCTCTTCATCAAGTTCTTCGTGACTGGGCACTCTCTGTCTCACGTTCTTCGTGACCGGAGTCTCTCTTCATCACGTTCTCCGTGAATGGGGACTTTCTTCCTCACTTTCTTCGTGACTGGAGTCTCTCTTCATCACGTTCTTCGTGAATGGGGACTATCTTCCTCACGTTCCTCGTGACTGGAGACTCTCTTCCACACGTTGTTCGTGGCTGGGGACTCTCTTCCTCAGGTTCTTCGTGACTGGGGACTCTCTTTCTATCGTTCCTCGTGACTGGGGACTCTCTTCATCACGTTCCTCGTGACTGGGGACTCTCTTCCTCACGTTCTTCCTGACTGGAGACTCTCTTCCTCCTGTTCTTCGTGACTGGGGACTCTCTGTCTCACGTTCTTCGTGACTGGAGACTCTCTTCATCTCGTTCTCCGTGAATGGTGACTCTCTTCCTCACGTTCTTCATGACTGGAGACTCGCTTCCTCAGGTTCGTCGTGACTGGGGACTCTCTTCCTCACGTTCTTCAATGCTGTAGGCTCACGTCATCACGTTCTTCGTGACTGTGGACTTTCTTCCTCACGTTCTTCGTGACTGGAGACACTCTTCCTCATGTTCTTCGTGACTGGGTACTCTCTTCATCAAGTTCTTCGTGACTGGGCACTCTCTGTCTCACGTTCTTCGTGACTGGAGTCTCTCTTCATCACGTTCTCCGTGAATGGGGACTTTCTTCCTCACTTTCTTCGTGACTGGAGTCTCTCTTCATCACGTTCGTCGTGAATGGGGACTCTCTTCCTCACGTTCCTCGTGACTGGAGACTCGCTTCCACACGTTGTTCGTGGCTGGGGACTCTCATCCTCAGGTTCTTCGTGACTGGGGACTCTCTTTCTATCGTTCCTCGTGACTGGGGACTCTCTTCATCACGTTCCTCGTGACTGGGGACTCTCTTCCTCACGTTCTTCCTGACTGGAGACTCTCTTCCTCCTGTTCTTCGTGACTGGGGACTCTCTGTCTCACGTTCTCCGTGACTGGGGCTCTCTTCCTCACGTTCTTCGTGACTGGGGTCTCTCTTTCTATCGTTCCTCGTGACTGGGGACTCTCTTCATCACGTTCCTCGTGACTGGGGACTCTCTTCCTCACGTTCTTCCTGACTGGAGACTCTCTTCCTCCTGTTCTTCGTGACTGGGGACTCTCTGTCTCACGTTCTCCGTGACTGGGGCTCTCTTCCTCACGTTCTTCGTGACTGGAGACTCGCTTCCTCAGGTTCGTCGTGACTGGGGACTCTCTTCCTCACGTTCTTCATGGCTGTAGGCTCACTTCATCACGTTCTTCGTGACTGTGGACTCTCTTCCTCACGTTCTTCGTGAGTGGAGACACTCTTCCTCACGTTCTTCATGACTGGAGACTCTCTTCCTCACGTTCTGCGTGACTGGGGACTCTCTTCCTCAAGTTCTTCGTGTCTGGGGACTCTCTGTCTCACGTTCTTCGTGACTGGGGACTCTCTTCATCACGTTCTCCATGATTGGGGACTCTCTTCATCACGTTCCCCGTGAATGGAGACTCTCTTCCTCACGTTCTTCTTGACTTGAGACTCTCTTCCACACGTTCTTCGTGTATGGGTACACTCTTCCTCACGTTCTTCGTGACTGATGACTCTTCCTCAAGTTCTTCGTGACTGGAGACTCGCTTCCTCAGGTTCGTCGTGACTGGGGACTCTCTTCCTCACGTTCTACATGGCTGTAGGCTCACTTCATCACGTTCTTCGTGACTGTGGACTCTCTTCCTCACGTTCTTCGTGAGTGGAGACACTCTTCCTCACGTTCTTCATGACTGGAGACTCACTTCATCATGTTCTCCATGTATGGGGACTCTCTTCCTCACGTACTGCGTGACTGGAGACTCTCTTTCTAACGTTCCTCGTGACTGGGGACTCTCTTCCTCACGTTCTTCGTGAATGGGTACTCTCTTCCTCACGTTCCTCTTGACTGGAGACTCTCTTCCACAGGTTCTTCGTGACTGGTGACTCTCTTCCTCAGGTTCTTCGTGACTGGGGACTCTCTTCCTCACGTTCTTCATGGCTGTAGGCGCACTTCATCACGTTCTTCGTGACTGTGGACTCTCTTCCTCACGTTCTTCGTGAGTGGAGACACTCTTCCTCACGTTCTTCATGACTGGAGACTCTCTTCCTCACGTTCTTCGTGACTGGGGACTCTCGTCCACACCTTCTTCGTGACTGTGGACTCTCTTCCTCAGGTTCTTCGTGACTGGGGAATCGCTTCATCACGTTCCTCATGACTGGTGACTCTCTTCCTCACGTTCTTCGTAACTGGAGACACTCTTCCTCCCGTTCTTCGTGACTGCGGACTCTCTTCCTCAAGTTCTTCGTGACTGGGGACTCTCTGTCTCACGTTCTTCGTGACTGGAGACTATCTTCCTCAGGTTCTCCGTGAATGGAGACTCTCTTCCTCACGTTTTCGTGACTGGAGACTCTCTTCTTCACGTTCTTCGTGACTGGGGACTCTCTTTCTCACGTTCTTCGTGACTGGAGACTCGCTTCATCACATTCCTCGTAAATGCGGACTCTCTGCCTCACGCTCTTCGTGACTGGAGACTCTCTTCTTCACGTTCTTCGTGACTGGGGACTCTCTTTCTCACGTTCTTCGTGACTGGAGACTCGCTTCATCACATTCCTCGTAAATGCGGACTCTCTGCCTCACGCTCTTCGTGACTGGAGACTCTCTTCCACACGGTCTTCGTGACTGGGGACTCTCTTCCTCACGTTCTCCGTGACTGGAGACACACTTCCTCACATTCTCTGGGACTGGGGACTCTCTGTCTCCCGTTCTCCGTGACTGGGGACTCTCTCCCTCACGTTCCTCGTAACTGGCTACCTACTTCCTCAGGTTCTTCGTGACTGTGGACTCTCTTCCTCACGTTCTTCGTGAGTTGAGTAACTCTTCCTCACGTTCTTCATGACTGGAGACTCTCTTCCTCACGTTCTTCGTGACTCGGTACTCTCTTCATCAAGTTCTTCATGTCTGGGGACTCTCTGTCTCACGTTCTTCATGACTGGAGACTCTCTTCATCACGTTCTCCGTGAATGGTGACTCTCTTCCTCACGTTCTTCGTGACTGGAGACTCGCTTCATCACATTCCTCGTAAATGCGGACTCTCTGCCTCACGCTCTTCGTGACTGGAGACTCTCTTCCACACGGTCTTCGTGACTGGGGACTCTCTTCCTCACGTTCTCCGTGACTGGAGACACACTTCCTCACATTCTCTGGGACTGGGGACTCTCTGTCTCCCGTTCTCCGTGACTGGGGACTCTCTCCCTCACGTTCCTCGTAACTGGCCACCTACTTCCTCAGGTTCTTCGTGACTGTGGACTCTCTTCCTCACGTTCTTCGTGAGTTGAGTAACTCTTCCTCACGTTCTTCATGACTGGAGACTCTCTTCCTCACGTTCTTCGTGACTCGGTACTCTATTCATCAAGTTCTTCATGTCTGGGGACTCTCTGTCTCACGTTCTTCATGACTGGAGACTCTCTTCATCACGTTCTCCGTGAATGGTGACTCTCTTCCTCACGTTCTTCGTGACTGAGGACTCTCTTCCTCACGTTCTTCATGGCTGTAGGCTCACTTCATCACGTTCTTCGTGACTGTGGACTCTCTTCCTCACGTTCTTCGTGAGTGGACACACTCTTCCTCACGTTCTTCGTGACTGGGGACTCACTTCATCACATTCTCCGTGACTGGGGACTCTCTGCCTCACGTTCTTCGTGACAGGAGACTCTCTTCCTCAGGTTCTTCGTGACTGAGGACTCTCTTCCTCACGTTCTTCTGGGCTGTAGGCTCACTTCATCACGTTCTTCGTGACTGTGGACTCTCTTCCTCACGTTCTTCGTGCGTGGAGACACTCTTCCTCACGTTCTTCGTGACTGGGGACTCTCTTCATCAAGTTATTCGTGACTGGGGACTCTCTTCCTCACGTTCTTCATGGCTGTAGGCTCACTTCATCACGTTCTCCGTGAATGGGGACTCTCTTCCTGACGTTCTTCGTGACTGGAGACTCTCTTCCACACGTTCTTCGTGAATGGGTACTCTCTTCCTCACGTTCTTCGTGACTGAAGACTCTCTTCCACACTTTCTTCGTGACTGGGGACTCTCCAACTCAGGTTCTTCGTGACTGGGGACTCTCTTCCTAACGTTCCTCGTGACTGGTGACTCGCTTCATCACATTCCTCGTAAATGCGGACTCTCTGCCTCACGCTCTTCGTGACTGGAGACTCTCTTCCACACGGTCTTCGTGACTGGGGACTCTCTTCCTCACGTTCTCCGTGACTGGAGACACACTTCCTCACATACTCTGGGACTGGGGACTCTCTGTCTCCCGTTCTCTGTGACTGGGGACTCTCTTCCTCACGTTCCTCGTAACTGGCTACCTAATTCCTCAGGTTCTTCGTGACTGTGGACTCTCTTCCTCACGTTCTTCGTGAGTTGAGTAACTCTTCCTCACGTTCTTCATGAATGGAGACTCTCTTCCTCACGTTCTTCGTGACTCGGTACTCTCTTCATCAAGTTCTTCATGTCTGGGGACTCTCTGTCTCACGTTCTTCATGACTGGAGACTCTCTTCCTCACGTTCTTCGTGACTGGGAATTCCCTTCATCAAGTTCTTCATGTCTGGGGACTCTCTGTCTCACGTTCTTCGTGACTGGAGTCTCTCTTCATCACGTTCTCCGTGAATGGGGACTTTCTTCCTCACTTTCGTCGTGACTGCAGTCTCTCTTCATCACGTTCTCCATGAATGGGGACTCTCTTCCTCATGTTCCCCGGGACTGGGGACACTCTTCCTCACGTTCTCCATAACTGGGGACTCTATTCTTCACGTTCTTCATGAATGGTGACTCTCTTCCTCACGTTCTTCTTGGCTGGAGACTCTTCTTCATGTTCTCTGGGACTGGGGACTCTCTTCCTCAATTTCTCCGTGACTGCGGACTCTCTTCATCACATTCTCCGTAACTGGGGACTCTCTTCCTCACGTTCTTCGTGACCGGAGACTCTCTTCATCACAGTCTCTGTGACTGGGGACTCTCTTCCTCACGTTCTTCGTGACCGGACTCTCTCTTCATCACAGTCTTCGTAACTGGGGACCCTCTTCCTCACGTTCTCCGGGACTGGGGTCTATCTGTCTCACATTCTCCAGGACGGGGGACTCTCTTCCTCACGTCCTGCCTCACTGGGGACTCTCTTCATCACATTCGCCGTAACTGGGGGCTCGCTTCCGCACGTGCTTCGTGACTGGAGACTCTCTTCATCACAGTTTCCGTGACTGGGGAGTCTCTTCCTCACTTTCTCCGAAACTGGGGTCTCGCTTCCGCACGTGCTTCATGAATGGAGACGCTCTTCATCAGAGTCTCCGTGACTGGGGACTCTCTTCTTCACGTTCTCCGGGACTGGGGACTATCTGTCTCACATTCTCCAGGACGGGGGAATCTCTTCCTCACGTCCTGCCTCACTGGGGACTCTCTTCATCACATTCGCCGTAACTGGGGGCTCGCTTCCGCACGTGCTTCGTGACTGGAGACTCTCTTCATCACAGTTTCCGTGACTGGGGACTCTCTTCCTCACGTTCTTCGTGACTGGACTCTCTCTTCATCACAGTCTTCGTAACTGGGGACCCTCTTCCTCACGTTCTCCGGGACTGGGGTCTATCTGTCTCACATTCTCCAGGACGGGGGACTCTCTTCCTCACGTCCTGCCTCACTGGGGACTCTCTTCACCACATTCGCCGTAACTGGGGACTCGCTTCCGCACGTGCTTCGTGACTGGGGACTCTCTTCATCACAGTTTCCGTGACTGGGGAGTCACTTCCTCACGTCCTGCGTGACTGGGGAGTCACTTCCTCACGTCCTGCGTGACTGGGGACTCCCTTCTTCTCGTTCTCTGGGACTGCGGACTCTCTGTCTCACGTTCTCCGGGACTTGGGACACTCTTCCTCACGTTCTTCATGACGGGAGACTCCCTTCTTCATGTTCTCCGGGACTGGGGACTCGCTTCCTCACGTTCTGCGTGATTGGGGACACTATTCATCACAGTGTCTGTGAATGGAGACTCTCTTCCTCACGTTCTCCGGGACTGGGGAGTCTCTGTCACAGGTTCTCCGTGATGGGGACACTCTTCCTCACGTTCTTCGTGACTGGAGACTCTCTTCTTCATGTTCTCTGGGACTGGGGACTCTATTCCTCACGCTCTTCGTGACTGGAGACTCTCTTCATCACAGTCTCTGTGACTGTGGACTTTTCTTCATCATGTTCTCTTTGACTGGGGACTCTCTTCCTCACATTCTTCGTGACTGGGGACTCTCTTCATCACAGTCTTCATAACTTGGGACTCTCTTCCACACGTTCTCCATAAATGGGGACTCTCTTCATCACAATCTTTGTAAATAGAGACCCTCTTCATCACGTTCTCCATGAATGGGGACTCTCCTCCTCATGTTCCCCGGGACTGGGGACACTCTTCCTCACGTTCTCCATAACTGGGTACTCTATTCTTCACGTTCTTCATGAATGGTGACTCTCTTCCTCACGTTCTTCTTGGCTGGAGACTCTTCTTCATGTTCTCTGGGACTGGGGACTCTCTTCCTCACTTTCTCCGTGACTGTGGACTCTCTTCATCACATTCTCTGTGACTGGGGACTCTCCTTCTCACGTTCTTCGTGACTGGGGAGTCTCTGTCTCAGGTTCTCCGTGATGGGGACACTCTTCCTCAAGTTCTCCATGACTGGAGGCTCTCTTCCTCACGTTCTTCGTGACTGGGGACTCTCTTCATCACAGTCTCTGTGACTGGGGACTCTCCTTCTCACGTTCTTCGTGACTGGGGAGTCTCTGTCTCAGGTTCTCCGTGATGGGGACACTCTTCCTCAAGTTCTCCATGACTGGAGACTCTCTTCCTCACGTTCTTCGTGACTGGAGACTCTCTTCATCACAGTCTTCGTAACTGGGGACTCTCTTCCTCATGTTCTCCATAACTGGAGACTCTCTTCTTCACATTCTTCGTGACTGGGGACTCTCTTCCTCAGGTTCTTCGTGACTGAGGACTCTCTTCCTCACGTTCTTCATGGCTGTAGGCTCACTTCATCACGTTCTTCGTGACTGTGGACTCTCTTCCTCACGTTCTTCGTGAGTGGACACACTCTTCCTCACGTTCTTCATGACTGGAGACTCTCTTCATCATGTTCTCCGTGAATGGGGACTCTCTTCCTCACGTTCCTCGTGACTGGAGACTCTCTTCCACAGGTTCTTCGTGACTGGTGACTCTCTTCCTCAGGTTCTTCGTGACTGGGGACTCTCTTCCTCACGTTCTTCATGGCTGTAGGCTCACTTCATCACGTTCTTCGTGACTGTGGACTCTCTTCCTCACGTTCTTCGTGAGTGGAGACACTCTTCCTCACGTTCTTCATGACTGGAGACTCTCTTCCTCACGTTCTTCGTGACTGGGGACTCTCGTCCACACCTTCTTCGTGACTGTGGACTCTCTTCCTCAGGTTCTTCGTGACTGGGGAATCGCTTCATCACGTTCCTCATGACTGGTGACTCTCTTCCTCACGTTCTTCGTAACTGGAGACACTCTTCCTCCCGTTCTTCGTGACTGGGGACTCTCTTCCTCAAGTTCTTCGTGACTGGGGACTCTCTGTCTCACGTTCTTCGTGACTGGAGACTATCTTCCTCAGGTTCTCCGTGAATGGAGACTCTCTTCCTCACGTTTTCGTGACTGGAGACTCTCTTCTTCACGTTCTTCGTGACTGTGGACTCTCTTCCTCACTTTCTTCGTGAGTGGAGACACTCTTCCTCACGTTCTTCATGTCTGGAGACTCTCTTCCTCACGTTCTTCGTGACTGGGGACTCTCGTCCACACCTTCTTCGTGACTGTGGACTCTCTTCCTCAGGTTCTTCGTGACTGGGGAATCGCTTCATCACGTTCCTCATGACTGGTGACTCTCTTCCTCACGTTCTTCGTAACTGGAGACACTCTTCCTCCCGTTCTTCGTGACTGGGGACTCTCTTCCTCAAGTTCTTCGTGACTGGGGACTCTCTGTCTCACGTTCTTCGTGACTGGAGACTATCTTCCTCAGGTTCTCCGTGAATGGAGACTCTCTTCCTCACGTTTTCGTGACTGGAGACTCTCTTCTTCACGTTCTTCGTGACTGTGGACTCTCTTCCTCACGTTCTTCGTGAGTGGAGACACTCTTCCTCACGTTCTTCATGTCTGGAGACTCTCTTCCTCACGTTCTTCGTGACTGGGGACTCTCGTCCACACCTTCTTCGTGACTGTGGACTCTCTTCCTCAGGTTCTTCGTGACTGGGGAATCGCTTCATCACGTTCCTCATGACTGGTGACTCTCTTCCTCACGTTCTTCGTAACTGGAGACACTCTTCCTCCCGTTCTTCGTGACTGGGGACTCTCTTCCTCAAGTTCTTCGTGACTGGGGACTCTCTGTCTCACGTTCTTCGTGACTGGAGACTATCTTCCTCAGGTTCTCCGTGAATGGAGACTCTCTTCCTCACGTTTTCGTGACTGGAGACTCTCTTCTTCACGTTCATCGTGACTGTGGACTCTATTCCTCAGGTTCTTCGTGACTGGGGAATCGCTTCATCACGTTCCTCATGACTGGTGACTCTCTTCCTCACGTTCTTCGTAACTGGAGACACTCTTCCTCCCGTTCTTCGTGACTGGGGACTCTCTTCCTCAAGTTCTTCGTGACTGGGGACTCTCTGTCTCACGTTCTTCGTGACTGGAGACTATCTTCCTCAGGTTCTCCGTGAATGGAGACTCTCTTCCTCACGTTTTCGTGACTGGAGACTCTCTTCTTCACGTTCTTCGTGACTGGGGACTCTCTTTCTCACGTTCTTCGTGACTGGAGACTCGCTTCATCACATTCCTCGTAAATGCGGACTCTCTGCCTCACGCTCTTCGTGACTGGAGACTCTCTTCCACAAGGTCTTCGTGACTGGGGACTCTCTTCCTCACGTTCTCCGTGACTGGAGACACACTTCCTCACATTCTCTGGGACTGGGGACTCTCTGTCTCCCGTTCTCCGTGACTGGGGACTCTCTCCCTCACGTTCCTCGTAACTGGCCACCTACTTCCTCAGGTTCTTCGTGACTGTGGACTCTCTTCCTCACGTTCTTCGTGAGTTGAGTAACTCTTCCTCACGTTCTTCATGACTGGAGACTCTCTTCCTCACGTTCTTCGTGACTCGGTACTCTCTTCATCAAGTTCTTCATGTCTGGGGACTCTCTGTCTCACGTTCTTCATGACTGGAGACTCTCTTCCTCACGTTCTTCGTGACCTGGGATTCTCTTCATCAATTCTTCGTGTCTGGGGACTCTCTGTCTCACGTTCTTCGTGACTGGAGTCTCTCTTCATCACGTTCTCCGTGAATGGGGACTTTCTTCCTCACTTTCATCGTGACTGCAGTCTCTCTTCATCACGTTCTTCGTGAATGGGGACTCTCTTCCTCACGTTCCTCGTGACTGGAGACTCTCTTCCACACGTTCTTCGTGGCTGGGGACTCTCTTCCTCAGGTTCTTCGTGACTGTGGACTCTCTTTCTAACGTTCCTCGTGACTGGGGACTCTCTTCATCACGTTCCTCGTGACTGGGGACTCTCTTCCTCCCGTTCTTCGTGACTGGGGACTCTCTTCCTCAAGTTCTTCGTGACTGGGGTCTCTCTGTCTCACGTTCTTTGTGACTGGAGACTCTCTTCATCACGTTCTCCGTGAATGGTGACTCTCTTCCTCACGTTCTTCGTGACTGGAGATTCGCTTCCTCACGTTCATCGTGATTGGGGCTCCCTTCTTCACGTTCTTCGTGACAGGAGACTCTCTTCCTCAGGTTCTTCGTGACTGAGGACTCTCTTCCTCACGTTCTTCATGGCTGTAGGCTCACTTCATCACGTTCTTCGTGACTGTGGACTCTCTTCCTCACGTTCTTCGTGAGTGGACACACTCTTCCTCACGTTCTTCGTGACTGGGGACTCACTTCTTCAAGTTATTCGTGACTGGGGACTCTCTGCCTCACGTTCTTCGTGACTGGAGACTCTCTTCCTCAGGTTCTTCGTGACTGAGGACTCTCTGCCTCACGTTCTCCGTGAATGGGGACTCCCTTCTTCACGTTCTTCGTGACAGGAGACTCTCTTCCTCAGGTTCTTCGTGACTGAGGACTCTCTTCCTCACGTTCTTCTGGGCTGTAGGCTCACGTCATCACGTTCTTCGTGACTGTGGACTCTCTTCATCAAGTTATTCGTGACTGGGGACTCTCTTCCTCACGTTCTTCATGGCTGTAGGCTCACTTCATCACGTTCTCCGTGAATGGGGACTCTCTTCCTGACGTTCTTCGTGACTGGAGACTCTCTTCCACACGTTCTTCGTGAATGGGTACTCTCTTCCTCACGTTCTTCGTGACTGAAGACTCTCTTCCACACTTTCTTCGTGACTGGGGACTCTCCAACTCAGGTTCTTCGTGACTGGGGACTCTCTTCCTAACGTTCCTCGTGACTGGAGACTCGCTTCATCACATTCCTCGTAAATGCGGACTCTCTGCCTCACGCTCTTCGTGACTGGAGACTCTCTTCCACACGGTCTTCGTGACTGGGGACTCTCTTCCTCACGTTCTCCGTGACTGGAGACACACTTCCTCACATACCCTGGGACTGGGGACTCTCTGTCTCCCGTTCTCCGTGACTGGGGACTCACTTCCTCACGTTCCTCGTAACTGGCTACCTAATTCCTCAGGTTCTTCGTGACTGTGGACTCTCTTCCTCACGTTCTTCGTGAGTTGAGTAACTCTTCCTCACGTTCTTCATGAATGGAGACTCTCTTCCTCACGTTCTTCTGGGCTGTAGGCTCACTTCATCACGTTCTTCGTGACTGTGGACTCTCTTCCTCACGTTCTTCGTGAGTGGACACACTCTTCCTCACGTTCTTCGTGACTGGGGACTCACTTCTTCAAGTTATTCGTGACTGGGGACTCTCTGCCTCACGTTCTTCGTGACTGGAGACTCTCTTCCTCAGGTTCTTCGTGACTGAGGACTCTCTGCCTCACGTTCTCCGTGAATGGGGACTCCCTTCTTCACGTTCTTCGTGACAGGAGACTCTCTTCCTCAGGTTCTTCGTGACTGAGGACTCTCTTCCTCACGTTCTTCTGGGCTGTAGGCTCACGTCATCACGTTCTTCGTGACTGTGGACTCTCTTCATCAAGTTATTCGTGACTGGGGACTCTCTTCCTCACGTTCTTCATGGCTGTAGGCTCACTTCATCACGTTCTCCGTGAATGGGGACTCTCTTCCTGACGTTCTTCGTGACTGGAGACTCTCTTCCACACGTTCTTCGTGAATGGGTACTCTCTTCCTCACGTTCTTCGTGACTGAAGACTCTCTTCCACACTTTCTTCGTGACTGGGGACTCTCCAACTCAGGTTCTTCGTGACTGGGGACTCTCTTCCTAACGTTCCTCGTGACTGGAGACTCGCTTCATCACATTCCTCGTAAATGCGGACTCTCTGCCTCACGCTCTTCGTGACTGGAGACTCTCTTCCACACGGTCTTCGTGACTGGGGACTCTCTTCCTCACGTTCTCCGTGACTGGAGACACACTTCCTCACATACCCTGGGACTGGGGACTCTCTGTCTCCCGTTCTCCGTGACTGGGGACTCACTTCCTCACGTTCCTCGTAACTGGCTACCTAATTCCTCAGGTTCTTCGTGACTGTGGACTCTCTTCCTCACGTTCTTCGTGAGTTGAGTAACTCTTCCTCACGTTCTTCATGAATGGAGACTCTCTTCCTCACGTTCTTCTGGGCTGTAGGCTCACTTCATCACGTTCTTCGTGACTGTGGACTCTCTTCCTCACGTTCTTCGTGAGTGGACACACTCTTCCTCACGTTCTTCGTGACTGGGGACTCACTTCTTCAAGTTATTCGTGACTGGGGACTCTCTGCCTCACGTTCTTCGTGACTGGAGACTCTCTTCCTCAGGTTCTTCGTGACTGAGGACTCTCTGCCTCACGTTCTCCGTGAATGGGGACTCCCTTCTTCACGTTCTTCGTGACAGGAGACTCTCTTCCTCAGGTTCTTCGTGACTGAGGACTCTCTTCCTCACGTTCTTCTGGGCTGTAGGCTCACGTCATCACGTTCTTCGTGACTGTGGACTCTCTTCATCAAGTTATTCGTGACTGGGGACTCTCTTCCTCACGTTCTTCATGGCTGTAGGCTCACTTCATCACGTTCTCCGTGAATGGGGACTCTCTTCCTGACGTTCTTCGTGACTGGAGACTCTCTTCCACACGTTCTTCGTGAATGGGTACTCTCTTCCTCACGTTCTTCGTGACTGAAGACTCTCTTCCACACTTTCTTCGTGACTGGGGACTCTCCAACTCAGGTTCTTCGTGACTGGGGACTCTCTTCCTAACGTTCTTCATGGCTGTAGGCTCACTTCATCACGTTCCTCGTGACTGGGGACTCTCTTCCTCCCGTTCTTCGTGACTGGGGACTCTCTTCCTCAAGTTCTTCGTGACTGGGGTCTCTCTGTCTCACGTTCTTTGTGACTGGAGACTCTCTTCATCACGTTCTCCGTGAATGGTGACTCTCTTCCTCACGTTCTTCGTGACTGGAGATTCGCTTCCTCACGTTCATCGTGATTGGGGCTCCCTTCTTCACGTTCTTCGTGACAGGAGACTCTCTTCCTCAGGTTCTTCGTGACTGAGGACTCTCTTCCTCACGTTCTTCATGGCTGTAGGCTCACTTCATCACGTTCTTCGTGACTGTGGGCTCTCTTCCTCACGTTCTTCGTGAGTGGACACACTCTTCCTCACGTTCTTCGTGACTGGGGACTCACTTCTTCAAGTTATTCGTGACTGGGGACTCTCTGCCTCACGTTCTTCGTGACTGGAGACTCTCTTCCTCAGGTTCTTCGTGACTGAGGACTCTCTGCCTCACGTTCTCCGTGAATGGGGACTCCCTTCTTCACGTTCTTCGTGACAGGAGACTCTCTTCCTCAGGTTCTTCGTGACTGAGGACTCTCTTCCTCACGTTCTTCTGGGCTGTAGGCTCACGTCATCACGTTCTTCGTGACTGTGGACTCTCTTCATCAAGTTATTCGTGACTGGGGACTCTCTTCCTCACGTTCTTCATGGCTGTAGGCTCACTTCATCACGTTCTCCGTGAATGGGGACTCTCTTCCTGACGTTCTTCGTGACTGGAGACTCTCTTCCACACGTTCTTCGTGAATGGGTACTCTCTTCCTCACGTTCTTCGTGACTGAAGACTCTCTTCCACACTTTCTTCGTGACTGGGGACTCTCCAACTCAGGTTCTTCGTGACTGGGGACTCTCTTCCTAACGTTCCTCGTGACTGGAGACTCGCTTCATCACATTCCTCGTAAATGCGGACTCTCTGCCTCACGCTCTTCGTGACTGGAGACTCTCTTCCACACGGTCTTCGTGACTGGGGACTCTCTTCCTCACGTTCTCCGTGACTGGAGACACACTTCCTCACATACCCTGGGACTGGGGACTCTCTGTCTCCCGTTCTCCGTGACTGGGGACTCACTTCCTCACGTTCCTCGTAACTGGCTACCTAATTCCTCAGGTTCTTCGTGACTGTGGACTCTCTTCCTCACGTTCTTCGTGAGTTGAGTAACTCTTCCTCACGTTCTTCATGAATGGAGACTCTCTTCCTCACGTTCTTCTGGGCTGTAGGCTCACTTCATCACGTTCTTCGTGACTGTGGACTCTCTTCCTCACGTTCTTCGTGAGTGGACACACTCTTCCTCACGTTCTTCGTGACTGGGGACTCACTTCTTCAAGTTATTCGTGACTGGGGACTCTCTGCCTCACGTTCTTCGTGACTGGAGACTCTCTTCCTCAGGTTCTTCGTGACTGAGGACTCTCTGCCTCACGTTCTCCGTGAATGGGGACTCCCTTCTTCACGTTCTTCGTGACAGGAGACTCTCTTCCTCAGGTTCTTCGTGACTGAGGACTCTCTTCCTCACGTTCTTCTGGGCTGTAGGCTCACGTCATCACGTTCTTCGTGACTGTGGACTCTCTTCATCAAGTTATTCGTGACTGGGGACTCTCTTCCTCACGTTCTTCATGGCTGTAGGCTCACTTCATCACGTTCTCCGTGAATGGGGACTCTCTTCCTGACGTTCTTCGTGACTGGAGACTCTCTTCCACACGTTCTTCGTGAATGGGTACTCTCTTCCTCACGTTCTTCGTGACTGAAGACTCTCTTCCACACTTTCTTCGTGACTGGGGACTCTCCAACTCAGGTTCTTCGTGACTGGGGACTCTCTTCCTAACGTTCCTCGTGACTGGAGACTCGCTTCATCACATTCCTCGTAAATGCGGACTCTCTGCCTCACGCTCTTCGTGACTGGAGACTCTCTTCCACACGGTCTTCGTGACTGGGGACTCTCTTCCTCACGTTCTCCGTGACTGGAGACACACTTCCTCACATACCCTGGGACTGGGGACTCTCTGTCTCCCGTTCTCCGTGACTGGGGACTCACTTCCTCACGTTCCTCGTAACTGGCTACCTAATTCCTCAGGTTCTTCGTGACTGTGGACTCTCTTCCTCACGTTCTTCGTGAGTTGAGTAACTCTTCCTCACGTTCTTCATGAATGGAGACTCTCTTCCTCACGTTCTTCTGGGCTGTAGGCTCACTTCATCACGTTCTTCGTGACTGTGGACTCTCTTCCTCACGTTCTTCGTGAGTGGACACACTCTTCCTCACGTTCTTCGTGACTGGGGACTCACTTCTTCAAGTTATTCGTGACTGGGGACTCTCTGCCTCACGTTCTTCGTGACTGGAGACTCTCTTCCTCAGGTTCTTCGTGACTGAGGACTCTCTGCCTCACGTTCTCCGTGAATGGGGACTCCCTTCTTCACGTTCTTCGTGACAGGAGACTCTCTTCCTCAGGTTCTTCGTGACTGAGGACTCTCTTCCTCACGTTCTTCTGGGCTGTAGGCTCACGTCATCACGTTCTTCGTGACTGTGGACTCTCTTCATCAAGTTATTCGTGACTGGGGACTCTCTTCCTCACGTTCTTCATGGCTGTAGGCTCACTTCATCACGTTCTCCGTGAATGGGGACTCTCTTCCTGACGTTCTTCGTGACTGGAGACTCTCTTCCACACGTTCTTCGTGAATGGGTACTCTCTTCCTCACGTTCTTCGTGACTGAAGACTCTCTTCCACACTTTCTTCGTGACTGGGGACTCTCCAACTCAGGTTCTTCGTGACTGGGGACTCTCTTCCTAACGTTCTTCATGGCTGTAGGCTCACTTCATCACGTTCCTCGTGACTGGGGACTCTCTTCCTCCCGTTCTTCGTGACTGGGGACTCTCTTCCTCAAGTTCTTCGTGACTGGGGTCTCTCTGTCTCACGTTCTTTGTGACTGGAGACTCTCTTCATCACGTTCTCCGTGAATGGTGACTCTCTTCCTCACGTTCTTCGTGACTGGAGATTCGCTTCCTCACGTTCATCGTGATTGGGGCTCCCTTCTTCACGTTCTTCGTGACAGGAGACTCTCTTCCTCAGGTTCTTCGTGACTGAGGACTCTCTTCCTCACGTTCTTCATGGCTGTAGGCTCACTTCATCACGTTCTTCGTGACTGTGGGCTCTCTTCCTCACGTTCTTCGTGAGTGGACACACTCTTCCTCACGTTCTTCGTGACTGGGGACTCACTTCTTCAAGTTATTCGTGACTGGGGACTCTCTGCCTCACGTTCTTCGTGACTGGAGACTCTCTTCCTCAGGTTCTTCGTGACTGAGGACTCTCTGCCTCACGTTCTCCGTGAATGGGGACTCCCTTCTTCACGTTCTTCGTGACAGGAGACTCTCTTCCTCAGGTTCTTCGTGACTGAGGACTCTCTTCCTCACGTTCTTCTGGGCTGTAGGCTCACGTCATCACGTTCTTCGTGACTGTGGACTCTCTTCATCAAGTTATTCGTGACTGGGGACTCTCTTCCTCACGTTCTTCATGGCTGTAGGCTCACTTCATCACGTTCTCCGTGAATGGGGACTCTCTTCCTGACGTTCTTCGTGACTGGAGACTCTCTTCCACACGTTCTTCGTGAATGGGTACTCTCTTCCTCACGTTCTTCGTGACTGAAGACTCTCTTCCACACTTTCTTCGTGACTGGGGACTCTCCAACTCAGGTTCTTCGTGACTGGGGACTCTCTTCCTAACGTTCCTCGTGACTGGAGACTCGCTTCATCACATTCCTCGTAAATGCGGACTCTCTGCCTCACGCTCTTCGTGACTGGAGACTCTCTTCCACACGGTCTTCGTGACTGGGGACTCTCTTCCTCACGTTCTCCGTGACTGGAGACACACTTCCTCACATACCCTGGGACTGGGGACTCTCTGTCTCCCGTTCTCCGTGACTGGGGACTCACTTCCTCACGTTCCTCGTAACTGGCTACCTAATTCCTCAGGTTCTTCGTGACTGTGGACTCTCTTCCTCACGTTCTTCGTGAGTTGAGTAACTCTTCCTCACGTTCTTCATGAATGGAGACTCTCTTCCTCACGTTCTTCTGGGCTGTAGGCTCACTTCATCACGTTCTTCGTGACTGTGGACTCTCTTCCTCACGTTCTTCGTGAGTGGACACACTCTTCCTCACGTTCTTCGTGACTGGGGACTCACTTCTTCAAGTTATTCGTGACTGGGGACTCTCTGCCTCACGTTCTTCGTGACTGGAGACTCTCTTCCTCAGGTTCTTCGTGACTGAGGACTCTCTGCCTCACGTTCTCCGTGAATGGGGACTCCCTTCTTCACGTTCTTCGTGACAGGAGACTCTCTTCCTCAGGTTCTTCGTGACTGAGGACTCTCTTCCTCACGTTCTTCTGGGCTGTAGGCTCACGTCATCACGTTCTTCGTGACTGTGGACTCTCTTCATCAAGTTATTCGTGACTGGGGACTCTCTTCCTCACGTTCTTCATGGCTGTAGGCTCACTTCATCACGTTCTCCGTGAATGGGGACTCTCTTCCTGACGTTCTTCGTGACTGGAGACTCTCTTCCACACGTTCTTCGTGAATGGGTACTCTCTTCCTCACGTTCTTCGTGACTGAAGACTCTCTTCCACACTTTCTTCGTGACTGGGGACTCTCCAACTCAGGTTCTTCGTGACTGGGGACTCTCTTCCTAACGTTCCTCGTGACTGGAGACTCGCTTCATCACATTCCTCGTAAATGCGGACTCTCTGCCTCACGCTCTTCGTGACTGGAGACTCTCTTCCACACGGTCTTCGTGACTGGGGACTCTCTTCCTCACGTTCTCCGTGACTGGAGACACACTTCCTCACATACCCTGGGACTGGGGACTCTCTGTCTCCCGTTCTCCGTGACTGGGGACTCACTTCCTCACGTTCCTCGTAACTGGCTACCTAATTCCTCAGGTTCTTCGTGACTGTGGACTCTCTTCCTCACGTTCTTCGTGAGTTGAGTAACTCTTCCTCACGTTCTTCATGAATGGAGACTCTCTTCCTCACGTTCTTCTGGGCTGTAGGCTCACTTCATCACGTTCTTCGTGACTGTGGACTCTCTTCCTCACGTTCTTCGTGAGTGGACACACTCTTCCTCACGTTCTTCGTGACTGGGGACTCACTTCTTCAAGTTATTCGTGACTGGGGACTCTCTGCCTCACGTTCTTCGTGACTGGAGACTCTCTTCCTCAGGTTCTTCGTGACTGAGGACTCTCTGCCTCACGTTCTCCGTGAATGGGGACTCCCTTCTTCACGTTCTTCGTGACAGGAGACTCTCTTCCTCAGGTTCTTCGTGACTGAGGACTCTCTTCCTCACGTTCTTCTGGGCTGTAGGCTCACGTCATCACGTTCTTCGTGACTGTGGACTCTCTTCATCAAGTTATTCGTGACTGGGGACTCTCTTCCTCACGTTCTTCATGGCTGTAGGCTCACTTCATCACGTTCTCCGTGAATGGGGACTCTCTTCCTGACGTTCTTCGTGACTGGAGACTCTCTTCCACACGTTCTTCGTGAATGGGTACTCTCTTCCTCACGTTCTTCGTGACTGAAGACTCTCTTCCACACTTTCTTCGTGACTGGGGACTCTCCAACTCAGGTTCTTCGTGACTGGGGACTCTCTTCCTAACGTTCCTCGTGACTGGAGACTCGCTTCATCACATTCCTCGTAAATGCGGACTCTCTGCCTCACGCTCTTCGTGACTGGAGACTCTCTTCCACACGGTCTTCGTGACTGGGGACTCTCTTCCTCACGTTCTCCGTGACTGGAGACACACTTCCTCACATACCCTGGGACTGGGGACTCTCTGTCTCCCGTTCTCCGTGACTGGGGACTCACTTCCTCACGTTCCTCGTAACTGGCTACCTAATTCCTCAGGTTCTTCGTGACTGTGGACTCTCTTCCTCACGTTCTTCGTGAGTTGAGTAACTCTTCCTCACGTTCTTCATGAATGGAGACTCTCTTCCTCACGTTCTTCGTGACTCGGTACTCTCTTCATCAAGTTCTTCATGTCTGGGGACTCTCTGTCTCACGTTCTTCATGACTGGAGACTCTCTTCCTCACGTTCTTCGTGACTGGGAATTCTCTTCATCAAGTTCTTCGTGTCTGGTGACTCTCTGTCTCACGTTCTTCGTGACTGGAGTCTCTCTTCATCACGTTCTCCGTGAATGGGGACTTTCTTCCTCACTTTCTTCGTGACTGCAGTCTCTCTTCATCACGTTCTCCATGAATGGGGACTCTCTTCCTCATGTTCCCCGGGACTGGGGAAACTCTTCCTCACGTTCTCCATAACTGGGGACTCTATTCTTCACGTTCTTCATGAATGGTGACTCTCTTCCTCACGTTCTTCTTGGCTGGAGACTCTTCTTCAAGTTCTCTGGGACTGGGGACTCTCTTCCTCACTTTCTCCGTGACTGTGGACTCTCTTCATCACATTCTCCGTAACTGGGGACTCTATTCCTCACGTTCTTCGTGACCGGAGACTCTCTTCATCACAGTCTCTGTGACTGGGGACTCTCTTCCTCACGTTCTTCGTGACTGGGGACTCTCTTCCTCACGTTCTTCATGACCGGACTCTCTCTTCATCACAGTCTTCGTAACTGGGGACTCTTCTTCCTCACGTTCTCCGGGACTGGGGAGTCTCTGTCTCAGGTTCTCCGTGATGGGGACACTCTTCCTCAAGTTCTCCATGACTGGAGACTCTCTTCCTCACGTTCTTCGTGACTGGGGACTCTCTTCATCACAGTCTCTGTGACTGGGGACTCTCCTTCTCACGTTCCTCTTGGCTGGAGACTCTTCTTCATGTTCTCTGGGACTGGGGACTCTCTTCCTCACTTTCTCCGTGACTGGGGACTCTCTTCATCACATTCTCCGTAACTGGGGACTCTCTTCCTCACGTCCTGCCTCACTGGGGACTCTCTTCATCACATTCGCCGTAACTGGGGGCTCGCTTCCGCACGTGCTTCGTGACTGGAGACTCTCTTCATCACAGTTTCCGTGACTGGGGAGTCTCTTCCTCACTTTCTCCGGGACTGGGGACTATCTGTCTCACTTTCTCCAGGACGGGGGACTCTCTTCCTCACGTCCTGCCTCACTGGGGACTCTCTTCACCACATTCGCCGTAACTGGGGACTCGCTTCCGCACGTGCTTCGTGACTGGGGACTCTCTTCATCACAGTTTCCGTGACTGGGGAGTCACTTCCTCACGTCCTGCGTGACTGGGGAGTCACTTCCTCACGTCCTGCGTGACTGGGGACTCCCTTCTTCTCGTTCTCTGGGACTGCGGACTCTCTGTCTCACGTTCTCCGGGACTTGGGACACTCTTCCTCACGTTCTTCATGACGGGAGACTCCCTTCTTCATGTTCTCCGGGACTGGGGACTCGCTTCCTCACGTTCTGCGTGATTGGGGACACTATTCATCACAGTGTCTGTGAATGGAGACTCTCTTCCTCACGTTCTCCGGGACTGGGGAGTCTCTGTCACAGGTTCTCCGTGATGGGGACACTCTTCCTCACGTTCTTCGTGACTGGAGACTCTCTTCATCACAGTCTCTGTGACTGGGGACTCTCCTTCTCACGTTCTTCGTGACTGGGGAGTCTCTGTCACAGGTTCTCCGTGATGGGGACACTCTTCCTCAAGTTCTCCATGACTGGAGACTCTCTTCCTCACGTTCTTCGTGACCGGAGACTCTCTTCATCACAGCCTTCGTAACTGGGGACTCTCTTCCTCACGTTTTCCACAACTGGGGACTCTCTTCTTCACATACTTCGTGACTGGGGACTCTCATCCTCACACTATTCGTGACTTGAGACTCTCTTCTTCATGTTCTCTGGGACTGGGGACTCTATTCCTCACGCTCTTCGTGACTGGAGACTCTCTTCATCACAGTCTCTGTGACTGTGGACTTTTCTTCATCATGTTCTCTTTGACTGGGGACTCTCTTCCTCACATTCTTCGTGACTGGGGACTCTCTTCATCACAATCTTTGTAAATAGAGACCCTCTTCATCACGTTCTCCATGAATGGGGACTCTCTTCCTCATGTTCCCCGGGACTGGGGACACTCTTCCTCACGTTCTCCATAACTGGGGACTCTATTCTTCACGTTCTTCATGAATGGTGACTCTCTTCCTCACGTTCTTCTTGGCTGGAGACTCTTCTTCATGTTCTCTGGGACTGGGGACTCTCTTCCTCACTTTCTCCGTGACTGGGGACTCTCTTCATCACATTCTCCGTAACTGGGGACTCTCTTCCTCACGTTCTTCGTGACTGGAGACTCTCTTCATCACAGTCTCTGTGACTGGGGACTCTCCTTCTCACGTTCTTCGTGACTGGGGAGTCTCTGTCTCAGGTTCTCCGTGATGGGGACACTCTTCCTCAAGTTCTCCATGACTGGAGACTCTCTTCCTCACGTTCTTCGTGACTGGGGACTCTCTTCATCACAGTCTCTGTGACTGGGGACTCTCCTTCTCACGTTCTTCTTGGCTGAAGACTCTTCTTCATGTTCTCTGGGACTGGGGACTCTCTTCC
This sequence comes from Hypanus sabinus, assembly GCF_030144855.1. Taxonomy (NCBI): domain Eukaryota; kingdom Metazoa; phylum Chordata; class Chondrichthyes; order Myliobatiformes; family Dasyatidae; genus Hypanus; species Hypanus sabinus. Next base: position 4,523,292 of record NC_082720.1, read on the forward strand.
TCACTTTCTCCGTGACTGGGGACTCTCTTCATCACATTCTCCGTAACTGGGGACTCTCTTCCTCACGTTCTTCGTGACTGGAGACTCTCTTCATCACAGTCTCTGTGACTGGGGACTCTCCTTCTCACGTTCTTCGTGACTGGGGAGTCTCTGTCTCAGGTTCTCCGTGATGGGGACACTCTTCCTCAAGTTCTCCATGACTGGAGACTCTCTTCCTCACGTTCTTCGTGACTGGAGACTCTCTTCATCACAGTCTTCGTAACTGGGGACTCTCTTCCTCATGTTCTCCATAACTGGAGACTCTCTTCTTCACATTCTTCGTGACTGGGGACGCTCTTACTCACGCTCTTCGTGACTGGAGACTCTCTTCCTCACATTCTCCATGATTGGGGACTCTCTTCTTCATGTTCTGCGTGATTGGGGACAATCTTCATCACAGTGTCTGCGAATGGAGACTCTCTTCCTCACGTTCTCCGGGACAGGGGAGTCTCTGTCTCAGGTTCTCCGTGATGGGGACACTCTTCCTCAAGTTCTGCATGACTGGAGACTCTCTTCCTCACGCACTTCGTGACCGGAGACTCTCTTCATCACAGTCTCTGTTACTGGGGACTCTCTTCCTCACGTTCTTCATGACCGGACTCTCTCTTCATCACAGTCTTCGTAACTGGGGACCCTCTTCCTCACGTTCTCCGGGACTGGGGACTATCTGTCTCACTTTCTCCAGGACGGAGGACTCTCTTCCTCACGTCCTGCCTCACTGGGGACTCTCTTCATCACATTCGCCGTAACTGGGGAGTCTCTTCCTCACGTCCTGCGTGACTGGGGATTCCCTTCTTCTCGTTCTCTGGGACTGCGGACTCTCTGTCTCACGTTCTACGGGACTTGGGACACTCTTCCTCACGTTCTTCCCGACTGGAGACTCTCTTCTTCATGTTCTCTGGGACTGGGGACTCTCTTCCTCACTTTCTCCGTGACTGGGGACTCTCTTCCTCACGTTCTTCGTGAATGGAGACTCTCTTCATCACAGTCTCTGTGACTGGGGACTCTCCTTCTCACGTTCTTCGTGACTGGAGACTCTCTTCATCACTGTCTCTGTGACTGGGGACTCTCTTCCTCACTTTCTCCGTGACTGGGGACTCTCTTCCACACGTTCTCCATAACTGGGGACTCTCTTCCTCACCTTCTTCATGTCTGGGGACTCTCTCCCTCACATTCTTCTTGACTGGAGACTCTTTTCTTCATGTTCTCCGTGACTGGGGACTCTCCTCCTCACTTTCTCCGAAACTGGGGTCTCGCTTCCGCACGAGTTTCATGAATGGAGACGCTCTTCATCAGAGTCTCCGTCACTTGTGCCTCTCTTCTTCACGTTCTCCGGGTCTGGGGACTATCTGTCTCATTTTCTCCAGGACGCGGGACTCTCTTCCTCACGTCCTGCCTCACTGGGGACTCTCTTCATCACATTCGCCGTAACTGGGGACTCGCTTCCGCACGTGCTTCGTGACTGGAGACTCTCTTCATCACAGTTTCCGTGACTGGTGAGTCTCTTCCTCACGTTCTTCGTGACTGGAGACTCTCTTCATCACAGTCTCTGTGAATGGAGACTCTCTTCCTCACGTTCTCCGGGACTGGGGAGTCTCTGTCTCAGGTTCTCCGTGACTGGAGACTCTCTTCCTCAAGTTCTTCTTAACTGGGGACTCTCTTCCTCACGTTCTTCGTGACTGGAGACTCTCTTCATCACGTTCTCTGTGAATGGTAACTCTCTTCCTCACATTCTCTGGGACTGGGGACTCTCTGTCTCAGGTTCTCCGTGAATGCCGACACACTTCCTCAAGTCCGCTATGGCTTGGGACTCTCTTCCTCACGTTCTTCATGAATGGACTCTCTCTTCATCACAGTCTTCGTAACTGGGGACCCTCTTCCTCACGTTCTCCATAACTGGGGACACTCTTCATCACCGTGTTCATGACTGGAAACTCTCGTCTTCACGTTCTCCGGGACTGCGGACTATCTGTCTCACGTTGTCCAGGATGGGGGACTCTCTTCCTCACGTTCTCTGTAACTGGGGACTCTCTTCCTCATGTGCTTCGTGACTGGGGACTCTATTCTTCACATTCTTCGTGACTGGGTACTCTCCTCCTCACGTTCTTCGTGACTGGGGACTCTATTCATCACAGTCTTCATAACTTCGGACTCTCTTCCACACGTTCTCCATAGCTGGGGACTCTCTTCATCACAATCTTTGTAACTGGAGACCCTCGTCATCACATTCTCCATGAATGGGGACTCTATTCTACACGTTCTTCTTGACTGGAGACTCCCTTCTTCTTGTTCTCTGGGACTGGGGCTCTCTTCCTCACATTCTCCGTGACTGTGGACTCTCTTCCTCACATTCTCCGTGACTGTGGACTCTCTTTATCACATTCTCTGGGACTGTGGACTCTCTTCCTCACGATCTCCATAACTGTAGACTCTATTCTACACGTTCTTCTTGACTGGAGACTCTCTTCTTCATGTTCTCTGGGCCTGGGGCTCTCTTCCTCACTTTCTCCGTGACTGGGGACTCTCTTTATCACGTTCTTCGTGACTGGGGACTCTCTTCCTCACGTCCTGCCTCACTGGGGAGTCTCTTCATCACAATCACCGTAAATGGGGACTCTCTCCCTCATGTTCTCCATAACTGGGGACACTCTTCATCACCGTGTTCGTGACTGGAAACTCTCTTCTTCACTTTCTCCCGGACTGGGGACTATCTGTCTCACGTTGTCCAGGATGGGGGACTCTCTTCCTCACGTTCTTCGTGACTGGAGTCTCTCCTCATCACGTTCTCTGTGAATGGTAACTCTCTTCTACACGTTCTTCTTGACTGGAGACTCTCTACTTCATGTTCTCTGGGACTGGGGACTCTCTTCCTCACTTTCTCCGTGACTGGGGACTCTCTTCCTCACGTTCTTCGTGAATGGAGACTCTCTTCATCACAGTCTCTGTGACTGGGGACTCTCCTTCTCACGTTCTTCGTGACTGGAGACTCTCTTCATCACTGTCTCTGTGACTGGGGACTCTCTTCCTCACTTTCTCCGTGACTGGGGACTCTCTTCCACACGTTCTCCATAACTGGGGACTCTCTTCCTCACCTTCTTCATGTCTGGGGACTCTCTCCCTCACATTCTTCTTGACTGGAGACTCTCTTCTTCATGTTCTCCGTGACTGGGGACTCTCCTCCTCACTTTCTCCGAAACTGGGGTCTCGCTTCCGCACGAGTTTCATGAATGGAGACGCTCTTCATCAGAGTCTCCGTCACTTGTGCCTCTCTTCTTCACGTTCTCCGGGTCTGGGGACTATCTGTCTCATTTTCTCCAGGACGCGGGACTCTCTTCCTCACGTCCTGCCTCACTGGGGACTCTCTTCATCACATTCGCCGTAACTGGGGACTCGCTTCCGCACGTGCTTCGTGACTGGAGACTCTCTTCATCACAGTTTCCGTGACTGGTGAGTCTCTTCCTCACGTTCTTCGTGACTGGAGACTCTCTTCATCACAGTCTCTGTGAATGGAGACTCTCTTCCTCACGTTCTCCGGGACTGGGGAGTCTCTGTCTCAGGTTCTCCGTGACTGGAGACTCTCTTCCTCAAGTTCTTCTTAACTGGGGACTCTCTTCCTCACGTTCTTCGTGACTGGAGACTCTCTTCATCACGTTCTCTGTGAATGGTAACTCTCTTCCTCACATTCTCTGGGACTGGGGACTCTCTGTCTCAGGTTCTCCGTGAATGCCGACACACTTCCTCAAGTCCGCTATGGCTTGGGACTCTCTTCCTCACGTTCTTCATGAATGGACTCTCTCTTCATCACAGTCTTCGTAACTGGGGACCCTCTTCCTCACGTTCTCCATAACTGGGGACACTCTTCATCACCGTGTTCATGACTGGAAACTCTCGTCTTCACGTTCTCCGGGACTGCGGACTATCTGTCTCACGTTGTCCAGGATGGGGGACTCTCTTCCTCACGTTCTCTGTAACTGGGGACTCTCTTCCTCATGTGCTTCGTGACTGGGGACTCTATTCTTCACATTCTTCGTGACTGGGTACTCTCCTCCTCACGTTCTTCGTGACTGGGGACTCTATTCATCACAGTCTTCATAACTTCGGACTCTCTTCCACACGTTCTCCATAGCTGGGGACTCTCTTCATCACAATCTTTGTAACTGGAGACCCTCGTCATCACATTCTCCATGAATGGGGACTCTATTCTACACGTTCTTCTTGACTGGAGACTCCCTTCTTCTTGTTCTCTGGGACTGGGGCTCTCTTCCTCACATTCTCCGTGACTGTGGACTCTCTTCCTCACATTCTCCGTGACTGTGGACTCTCTTTATCACATTCTCTGGGACTGTGGACTCTCTTCCTCACGATCTCCATAACTGTAGACTCTATTCTACACGTTCTTCTTGACTGGAGACTCTCTTCTTCATGTTCTCTGGGCCTGGGGCTCTCTTCCTCACTTTCTCCGTGACTGGGGACTCTCTTTATCACGTTCTTCGTGACTGGGGACTCTCTTCCTCACGTCCTGCCTCACTGGGGAGTCTCTTCATCACAATCACCGTAAATGGGGACTCTCTCCCTCATGTTCTCCATAACTGGGGACACTCTTCATCACCGTGTTCGTGACTGGAAACTCTCTTCTTCACTTTCTCCCGGACTGGGGACTATCTGTCTCACGTTGTCCAGGATGGGGGACTCTCTTCCTCACGTTCTTCGTGACTGGAGTCTCTCCTCATCACGTTCTCTGTGAATGGTAACTCTCTTCTACACGTTCTTCTTGACTGGAGACTCTCTACTTCATGTTCTCTGGGACTGGGGACTCTCTTCCTCACTTTCTCCGTGACTGGGGACTCTCTTCCTCACGTTCTTCGTGAATGGAGACTCTCTTCATCACAGTCTCTGTGACTGGGGACTCTCCTTCTCACGTTCTTCGTGACTGGAGACTCTCTTCATCACTGTCTCTGTGACTGGGGACTCTCTTCCTCACTTTCTCCGTGACTGGGGACTCTCTTCCACACGTTCTCCATAACTGGGGACTCTCTTCCTCACCTTCTTCATGTCTGGGGACTCTCTCCCTCACATTCTTCTTGACTGGAGACTCTCTTCTTCATGTTCTCCGTGACTGGGGACTCTCCTCCTCACTTTCTCCGAAACTGGGGTCTCGCTTCCGCACGAGTTTCATGAATGGAGACGCTCTTCATCAGAGTCTCCGTCACTTGTGCCTCTCTTCTTCACGTTCTCCGGGTCTGGGGACTATCTGTCTCATTTTCTCCAGGACGCGGGACTCTCTTCCTCACGTCCTGCCTCACTGGGGACTCTCTTCATCACATTCGCCGTAACTGGGGACTCGCTTCCGCACGTGCTTCGTGACTGGAGACTCTCTTCATCACAGTTTCCGTGACTGGTGAGTCTCTTCCTCACGTTCTTCGTGACTGGAGACTCTCTTCATCACAGTCTCTGTGAATGGAGACTCTCTTCCTCACGTTCTCCGGGACTGGGGAGTCTCTGTCTCAGGTTCTCCGTGACTGGAGACTCTCTTCCTCAAGTTCTTCTTAACTGGGGACTCTCTTCCTCACGTTCTTCGTGACTGGAGACTCTCTTCATCACGTTCTCTGTGAATGGTAACTCTCTTCCTCACATTCTCTGGGACTGGGGACTCTCTGTCTCAGGTTCTCCGTGAATGCCGACACACTTCCTCAAGTCCGCTATGGCTGGGGACTCTCTTCCTCACGTTCTTCATGAATGGACTCTCTCTTCATCACAGTCTTCGTAACTGGGGACCCTCTTCCTCACGTTCTCCATAACTGGGGACACTCTTCATCACCGTGTTCATGACTGGAAACTCTCGTCTTCACGTTCTCCGGGACTGCGGACTATCTGTCTCACGTTGTCCAGGATGGGGGACTCTCTTCCTCACGTTCTCTGTAACTGGGGACTCTCTTCCTCATGTGCTTCGTGACTGGGGACTCTATTCTTCACATTCTTCGTGACTGGGTACTCTCCTCCTCACGTTCTTCGTGACTGGGGACTCTATTCATCACAGTCTTCATAACTTCGGACTCTCTTCCACACGTTCTCCATAGCTGGGGACTCTCTTCATCACAATCTTTGTAACTGGAGACCCTCGTCATCACATTCTCCATGAATGGGGACTCTATTCTACACGTTCTTCTTGACTGGAGACTCCCTTCTTCTTGTTCTCTGGGACTGGGGCTCTCTTCCTCACATTCTCCGTGACTGTGGACTCTCTTCCTCACATTCTCCGTGACTGTGGACTCTCTTTATCACATTCTCTGGGACTGTGGACTCTCTTCCTCACGATCTCCATAACTGTAGACTCTATTCTACACGTTCTTCTTGACTGGAGACTCTCTTCTTCATGTTCTCTGGGCCTGGGGCTCTCTTCCTCACTTTCTCCGTGACTGGGGACTCTCTTTATCACGTTCTTCGTGACTGGGGACTCTCTTCCTCACGTCCTGCCTCACTGGGGAGTCTCTTCATCACAATCACCGTAAATGGGGACTCTCTCCCTCATGTTCTCCATAACTGGGGACACTCTTCATCACCGTGTTCGTGACTGGAAACTCTCTTCTTCACTTTCTCCCGGACTGGGGACTATCTGTCTCACGTTGTCCAGGATGGGGGACTCTCTTCCTCACGTTCTTCGTGACTGGAGTCTCTCCTCATCACGTTCTCTGTGAATGGTAACTCTCTTCTACACGTTCTTCTTGACTGGAGACTCTCTACTTCATGTTCTCTGGGACTGGGGACTCTCTTCCTCACTTTCTCCGTGACTGGGGACTCTCTTCCTCACGTTCTTCGTGAATGGAGACTCTCTTCATCACAGTCTCTGTGACTGGGGACTCTCCTTCTCACGTTCTTCGTGACTGGAGACTCTCTTCATCACTGTCTCTGTGACTGGGGACTCTCTTCCTCACTTTCTCCGTGACTGGGGACTCTCTTCCACACGTTCTCCATAACTGGGGACTCTCTTCCTCACCTTCTTCATGTCTGGGGACTCTCTCCCTCACATTCTTCTTGAGTGGAGACTCTCTTCTTCATGTTCTCCGTGACTGGGGACTCTCCTCCTCACTTTCTCCGAAACTGGGGTCTCGCTTCCGCACGAGTTTCATGAATGGAGACGCTCTTCATCAGAGTCTCCGTCACTGGGGCCTCTCTTCTTCACGTTCTCCGGGTCTGGGGACTATCTGTCTCATTTTCTCCAGGACGCGGGACTCTCTTCCTCACGTCCTGCCTCACTGGGGACTCTCTTCATCACATTCGCCGTAACTGGGGACTCGCTTCCGCACGTGCTTCGTGACTGGAGACTCTCTTCATCACAGTTTCCGTGACTGGTGAGTCTCTTCCTCACGTTCTTCGTGACTGGAGACTCTCTTCATCACAGTCTCTGTGAATGGAGACTCTCTTCCTCACGTTCTCCGGGACTGGGGAGTCTCTGTCTCAGGTTCTCCGTGACTGGAGACTCTCTTCCTCAAGTTCTTCTTAACTGGGGACTCTCTTCCTCACGTTCTTCGTGACTGGAGACTCTCTTCATCACGTTCTCTGTGAATGGTAACTCTCTTCCTCACATTATCTGGGACTGGGGACTCTCTGTCTCAGGTTCTCCGTGAATGCCGACACACTTCCTCAAGTCCGCTATGGCTTGGGACTCTCTTCCTCACGTTGTTCATGAATGGACTCTCTCTTCATCACAGTCTTCGTAACTGGGGACCCTCTTCCTCACGTTCTCCATAACTGGGGACACTCTTCATCACCGTGTTCATGACTGGAAACTCTCGTCTTCACGTTCTCCGGGACTGCGGACTATCTGTCTCACGTTGTCCAGGATGGGGGACTCTCTTCCTCACGTTCTCTGTAACTGGGGACTCTCTTCCTCATGTGCTTCGTGACTGGGGACTCTATTCTTCACATTCTTCGTGACTGGGTACTCTCCTCCTCACGTTCTTCGTGACTGGGGACTCTATTCATCACAGTCTTCATAACTTCGGACTCTCTTCCACACGTTCTCCATAGCTGGGGACTCTCTTCATCACAATCTTTGTAACTGGAGACCCTCGTCATCACATTCTCCATGAATGGGGACTCTATTCTACACGTTCTTCTTGACTGGAGACTCCCTTCTTCTTGTTCTCTGGGACTGGGGCTCTCTTCCTCACATTCTCCGTGACTGTGGACTCTCTTCCTCACATTCTCCGTGACTGTGGACTCTCTTTATCACATTCTCTGGGACTGTGGACTCTCTTCCTCACGATCTCCATAACTGTAGACTCTATTCTACACGTTCTTCTTGACTGGAGACTCTCTTCTTCATGTTCTCTGGGCCTGGGGCTCTCTTCCTCACTTTCTCCGTGACTGGGGACTCTCTTTATCACGTTCTTCGTGACTGGGGACTCTCTTCCTCACGTCCTGCCTCACTGGGGAGTCTCTTCATCACAATCACCGTAAATGGGGACTCTCTCCCTCATGTTCTCCATAACTGGGGACACTCTTCATCACCGTGTTCGTGACTGGAAACTCTCTTCTTCACTTTCTCCCGGACTGGGGACTATCTGTCTCACGTTGTCCAGGATGGGGGACTCTCTTCCTCACGTTCTTCGTGACTGGAGTCTCTCCTCATCACGTTCTCTGTGAATGGTAACTCTCTTCTACACGTTCTTCTTGACTGGAGACTCTCTACTTCATGTTCTCTGGGACTGGGGACTCTCTTCCTCACTTTCTCCGTGACTGGGGACTCTCTTCCTCACGTTCTTCGTGAATGGAGACTCTCTTCATCACAGTCTCTGTGACTGGGGACTCTCCTTCTCACGTTCTTCGTGACTGGAGACTCTCTTCATCACTGTCTCTGTGACTGGGGACTCTCTTCCTCACTTTCTCCGTGACTGGGGACTCTCTTCCACACGTTCTCCATAACTGGGGACTCTCTTCCTCACCTTCTTCATGTCTGGGGACTCTCTCCCTCACATTCTTCTTGAGTGGAGACTCTCTTCTTCATGTTCTCCGTGACTGGGGACTCTCCTCCTCACTTTCTCCGAAACTGGGGTCTCGCTTCCGCACGAGTTTCATGAATGGAGACGCTCTTCATCAGAGTCTCCGTCACTGGGGCCTCTCTTCTTCACGTTCTCCGGGTCTGGGGACTATCTGTCTCATTTTCTCCAGGACGCGGGACTCTCTTCCTCACGTCCTGCCTCACTGGGGACTCTCTTCATCACATTCGCCGTAACTGGGGACTCGCTTCCGCACGTGCTTCGTGACTGGAGACTCTCTTCATCACAGTTTCCGTGACTGGTGAGTCTCTTCCTCACGTTCTTCGTGACTGGAGACTCTCTTCATCACAGTCTCTGTGAATGGAGACTCTCTTCCTCACGTTCTCCGGGACTGGGGAGTCTCTGTCTCAGGTTCTCCGTGACTGGAGACTCTCTTCCTCAAGTTCTTCTTAACTGGGGACTCTCTTCCTCACGTTCTTCGTGACTGGAGACTCTCTTCATCACGTTCTCTGTGAATGGTAACTCTCTTCCTCACATTATCTGGGACTGGGGACTCTCTGTCTCAGGTTCTCCGTGAATGCCGACACACTTCCTCAAGTCCGCTATGGCTTGGGACTCTCTTCCTCACGTTCTTCATGAATGGACTCTCTCTTCATCACAGTCTTCGTAACTGGGGACCCTCTTCCTCACGTTCTCCATAACTGGGGACACTCTTCATCACCGTGTTCATGACTGGAAACTCTCGTCTTCACGTTCTCCGGGACTGCGGACTATCTGTCTCACGTTGTCCAGGATGGGGGACTCTCTTCCTCACGTTCTCTGTAACTGGGGACTCTCTTCCTCATGTGCTTCGTGACTGGGGACTCTATTCTTCACATTCTTCGTGACTGGGTACTCTCCTCCTCACGTTCTTCGTGACTGGGGACTCTATTCATCACAGTCTTCATAACTTCGGACTCTCTTCCACACGTTCTCCATAGCTGGGGACTCTCTTCATCACAATCTTTGTAACTGGAGACCCTCGTCATCACATTCTCCATGAATGGGGACTCTATTCTACACGTTCTTCTTGACTGGAGACTCCCTTCTTCTTGTTCTCTGGGACTGGGGCTCTCTTCCTCACATTCTCCGTGACTGTGGACTCTCTTCCTCACATTCTCCGTGACTGTGGACTCTCTTTATCACATTCTCTGGGACTGTGGACTCTCTTCCTCACGATCTCCATAACTGTAGACTCTATTCTACACGTTCTTCTTGACTGGAGACTCTCTTCTTCATGTTCTCTGGGCCTGGGGCTCTCTTCCTCACTTTCTCCGTGACTGGGGACTCTCTTTATCACGTTCTTCGTGACTGGGGACTCTCTTCCTCACGTCCTGCCTCACTGGGGAGTCTCTTCATCACAATCACCGTAAATGGGGACTCTCTCCCTCATGTTCTCCATAACTGGGGACACTCTTCATCACCGTGTTCGTGACTGGAAACTCTCTTCTTCACTTTCTCCCGGACTGGGGACTATCTGTCTCACGTTGTCCAGGATGGGGGACTCTCTTCCTCACGTTCTTCGTGACTGGAGTCTCTCCTCATCACGTTCTCTGTGAATGGTAACTCTCTTCTACACGTTCTTCTTGACTGGAGACTCTCTACTTCATGTTCTCTGGGACTGGGGACTCTCTTCCTCACTTTCTCCGTGACTGGGGACTCTCTTCCTCACGTTCTTCGTGAATGGAGACTCTCTTCATCACAGTCTCTGTGACTGGGGACTCTCCTTCTCACGTTCTTCGTGACTGGAGACTCTCTTCATCACTGTCTCTGTGACTGGGGACTCTCTTCCTCACTTTCTCCGTGACTGGGGACTCTCTTCCACACGTTCTCCATAACTGGGGACTCTCTTCCTCACCTTCTTCATGTCTGGGGACTCTCTCCCTCACATTCTTCTTGAGTGGAGACTCTCTTCTTCATGTTCTCCGTGACTGGGGACTCTCCTCCTCACTTTCTCCGAAACTGGGGTCTCGCTTCCGCACGAGTTTCATGAATGGAGACGCTCTTCATCAGAGTCTCCGTCACTGGGGCCTCTCTTCTTCACGTTCTCCGGGTCTGGGGACTATCTGTCTCATTTTCTCCAGGACGCGGGACTCTCTTCCTCACGTCCTGCCTCACTGGGGACTCTCTTCATCACATTCGCCGTAACTGGGGACTCGCTTCCGCACGTGCTTCGTGACTGGAGACTCTCTTCATCACAGTTTCCGTGACTGGGGACTCTCTTCCTCACGTTCTTCGTGAATGCAGACTCTCTTCATCACAGTCTCTGTGACTGGGGACTCTCCTTCTCACGTTCTTCGTGACTGGAGACTCTCTTCATCACTGTCTCTGTGACTGGGGACTCTCCTTCTCACGTTCTTCTTGACTGGAGACTCTCTTCCTCACTTTCTCCGTGACTGGGGACTCTCTTCCACACGTTCTCCATAACTGGGGACTCTCTTCCTCACCTTCTTCATGTCTGGGGACTCTCTCCCTCACATTCTTCTTGACTGGAGACTCTCTTCTTCATGTTCTCCGTGACTGGGGACTCTCCTCCTCACTTTCTCCGAAACTGGGGTCTCGCTTCCGCACGAGTTTCATGAATGGAGACGCTCTTCATCAGAGTCTCCGTCACTGGGGCCTCTCTTCTTCACGTTCTCCGGGTCTGGGGACTATCTGTCTCATTTTCTCCAGGACGCGGGACTCTCTTCCTCACGTCCTGCCTCACTGGGGACTCTCTTCATCACATTCGCCGTAACTGGGGACTCGCTTCCGCACGTGCTTCGTGACTGGAGACTCTCTTCATCACAGTTTCCGTGACTGGTGAGTCTCTTCCTCACGTCCTGCGTGACAGGGGACTCCCTTCTTCTCGTTCTCTGGGACTGCGGACTCTCTGTCTCACGTTCTCTGTGACTGGGGACTCTCTTCCTCACATTCTCCGTAACTGGGGAATCTCTTCCTCACGTTCTTCATGACTGGGGACTCTCTTCCACACGTTCTCCATAATTGGGGACTCTCTTCATCACAATCTTTGTAACTGGAGACCCTCTTCATCACGTTCTTCATGACTGGGGACTCTCTTCCTCACGTTCTTCTTGACTGGAGACTCTCTTCTTCATGTTCTCTGGCACTGGGGACACTCTTCCTCAATTTCTCCGTAACTGGGGACTCTCTTCCTCACGTTCTCCGAAACTGGGGTCTCGCTTCCGCACGTGCTTCATGAATGGAGACGCTCTTCATCAGAGTCTCCGTGACTGGGGACCCGCTTCCTCACGTTCTCCATAACTGGGGACACTCTTCATCACCGTGTTCGTGACTGGAAACTCTCTTCTTCACTTTCTCCCGGACTGGGGACTATCTGTCTCACGTTGTCCAGGATGGGGGACTCTCTTCCTCACGTTCTCTGTAACTGGGGACACTCTTCCTCATTTGCTTCGTGACTGGAGACTCCCTTCATCGCAGTCATCGGAAGTGGGGAGTCTCTTCTTCAAGTTCTCCATTACTGGGGACTCTATTCTTCACATTCTCCGTGACTGGGGACTCTCTTCATCACATTCTCCGTAACTGGGGACTCTCCTTCTCACGTTCTTCGTCACTGGAGACTCTCTTCATCACAGTCTCTGTGACTGGGGACTCTCCTTCTCACGTTCTTCGTGACTGGAGACTCTCTTCATCACTGTCTCTGTGACTGGGGACTCTCTTCCTCACTTTCTCCGTGACTGGGGACTCTCCTTCTCACGTTCTTCGTGACTGGAGACTCTCTTCATCACTGTCTCCATAACTGGGGACTCTCTTCATCACAATCTTTGTAACTGGAGACCCTCTTCATCACGTTCTCCATGAATGGGGACTCTCTTCCTCACATTCTCTGTGACTGGGGACTCTCTTCCTCAAGTTCTTCTTGACTGGAGACTCTCTTCTTCATGTTCTCTGGGACTGGGGACACTCTTCCTCACTTTCTCCGTAACTGGGGACTCTCTTCCGCACGTTCTGCGTGACTGGGGACTCTCTTCCTCACGTTGTTCGTGACTGGAGACTCCCTTCATCACAGTCTTCTTAACTGGGGACTCTCTTCCTCACGTCCTGCCTCACTGGGGACTCTCTTCATCACATTCTCCGGGACTGGGGACTCTTCCTCACGTTCTCCATAACTGGGGACTCTCTTCATCACGTTCTTCGTGACTGGAGACTCTCTTCATCACAGTCTCTGTGAATGGAGACTCTCTTCCTCACGTTCTCCGGGACTGGGGAGTCTCTGTCTCAGGTTCTCCGTGACTGGAGACTCTCTTCCTCAAGTTCTTCTTAACTGGGGACTCTCTTCCTCACGTTCTTCGTGACTGGAGACTCTCTTCATCACGTTCTCTGTGAATGGTAACTCTCTTCCTCACATTATCTGGGACTGGGGACTCTCTGTCTCAGGTTCTCCGTGAATGCCGACACACTTCCTCAAGTCCGCTATGGCTTGGGACTCTCTTCCTCACGTTCTTCATGAATGGACTCTCTCTTCATCACAGTCTTCGTAACTGGGGACCCTCTTCCTCACGTTCTCCATAACTGGGGACACTCTTCATCACCGTGTTCATGACTGGAAACTCTCGTCTTCACGTTCTCCGGGACTGCGGACTATCTGTCTCACGTTGTCCAGGATGGGGGACTCTCTTCCTCACGTTCTCTGTAACTGGGGACTCTCTTCCTCATGTGCTTCGTGACTGGGGACTCTATTCTTCACATTCTTCGTGACTGGGTACTCTCCTCCTCACGTTCTTCGTGACTGGGGACTCTATTCATCACAGTCTTCATAACTTCGGACTCTCTTCCACACGTTCTCCATAGCTGGGGACTCTCTTCATCACAATCTTTGTAACTGGAGACCCTCGTCATCACATTCTCCATGAATGGGGACTCTATTCTACACGTTCTTCTTGACTGGAGACTCCCTTCTTCTTGTTCTCTGGGACTGGGGCTCTCTTCCTCACATTCTCCGTGACTGTGGACTCTCTTCCTCACATTCTCCGTGACTGTGGACTCTCTTTATCACATTCTCTGGGACTGTGGACTCTCTTCCTCACGATCTCCATAACTGTAGACTCTATTCTACACGTTCTTCTTGACTGGAGACTCTCTTCTTCATGTTCTCTGGGCCTGGGGCTCTCTTCCTCACTTTCTCCGTGACTGGGGACTCTCTTTATCACGTTCTTCGTGACTGGGGACTCTCTTCCTCACGTCCTGCCTCACTGGGGAGTCTCTTCATCACAATCACCGTAAATGGGGACTCTCTCCCTCATGTTCTCCATAACTGGGGACACTCTTCATCACCGTGTTCGTGACTGGAAACTCTCTTCTTCACTTTCTCCCGGACTGGGGACTATCTGTCTCACGTTGTCCAGGATGGGGGACTCTCTTCCTCACGTTCTTCGTGACTGGAGTCTCTCCTCATCACGTTCTCTGTGAATGGTAACTCTCTTCTACACGTTCTTCTTGACTGGAGACTCTCTACTTCATGTTCTCTGGGACTGGGGACTCTCTTCCTCACTTTCTCCGTGACTGGGGACTCTCTTCCTCACGTTCTTCGTGAATGGAGACTCTCTTCATCACAGTCTCTGTGACTGGGGACTCTCCTTCTCACGTTCTTCGTGACTGGAGACTCTCTTCATCACTGTCTCTGTGACTGGGGACTCTCTTCCTCACTTTCTCCGTGACTGGGGACTCTCTTCCACACGTTCTCCATAACTGGGGACTCTCTTCCTCACCTTCTTCATGTCTGGGGACTCTCTCCCTCACATTCTTCTTGAGTGGAGACTCTCTTCTTCATGTTCTCCGTGACTGGGGACTCTCCTCCTCACTTTCTCCGAAACTGGGGTCTCGCTTCCGCACGAGTTTCATGAATGGAGACGCTCTTCATCAGAGTCTCCGTCACTGGGGCCTCTCTTCTTCACGTTCTCCGGGTCTGGGGACTATCTGTCTCATTTTCTCCAGGACGCGGGACTCTCTTCCTCACGTCCTGCCTCACTGGGGACTCTCTTCATCACATTCGCCGTAACTGGGGACTCGCTTCCGCACGTGCTTCGTGACTGGAGACTCTCTTCATCACAGTTTCCGTGACTGGGGACTCTCTTCCTCACGTTCTTCGTGAATGCAGACTCTCTTCATCACAGTCTCTGTGACTGGGGACTCTCCTTCTCACGTTCTTCGTGACTGGAGACTCTCTTCATCACTGTCTCTGTGACTGGGGACTCTCCTTCTCACGTTCTTCTTGACTGGAGACTCTCTTCCTCACTTTCTCCGTGACTGGGGACTCTCTTCCACACGTTCTCCATAACTGGGGACTCTCTTCCTCACCTTCTTCATGTCTGGGGACTCTCTCCCTCACATTCTTCTTGACTGGAGACTCTCTTCTTCATGTTCTCCGTGACTGGGGACTCTCCTCCTCACTTTCTCCGAAACTGGGGTCTCGCTTCCGCACGAGTTTCATGAATGGAGACGCTCTTCATCAGAGTCTCCGTCACTGGGGCCTCTCTTCTTCACGTTCTCCGGGTCTGGGGACTATCTGTCTCATTTTCTCCAGGACGCGGGACTCTCTTCCTCACGTCCTGCCTCACTGGGGACTCTCTTCATCACATTCGCCGTAACTGGGGACTCGCTTCCGCACGTGCTTCGTGACTGGAGACTCTCTTCATCACAGTTTCCGTGACTGGGGACTCTCTTCCTCACGTTCTTCGTGAATGCAGACTCTCTTCATCACAGTCTCTGTGACTGGGGACTCTCCTTCTCACGTTCTTCGTGACTGGAGACTCTCTTCATCACTGTCTCTGTGACTGGGGACTCTCCTTCTCACGTTCTTCTTGACTGGAGACTCTCTTCCTCACTTTCTCCGTGACTGGGGACTCTCTTCCACACGTTCTCCATAACTGGGGACTCTCTTCCTCACCTTCTTCATGTCTGGGGACTCTCTCCCTCACATTCTTCTTGACTGGAGACTCTCTTCTTCATGTTCTCCGTGACTGGGGACTCTCCTCCTCACTTTCTCCGAAACTGGGGTCTCGCTTCCGCACGAGTTTCATGAATGGAGACGCTCTTCATCAGAGTCTCCGTCACTGGGGCCTCTCTTCTTCACGTTCTCCGGGTCTGGGGACTATCTGTCTCATTTTCTCCAGGACGCGGGACTCTCTGTCTCACGTTCTCTGTGACTGGGGACTCTCTTCCTCACATTCTCCGTAACTGGGGAATCTCTTCCTCACGTTCTTCATGACTGGGGACTCTCTTCCACACGTTCTCCATAATTGGGGACTCTCTTCATCACAATCTTTGTAACTGGAGACCCTCTTCATCACGTTCTTCATGACTGGGGACTCTCTTCCTCACGTTCTTCTTGACTGGAGACTCTCTTCTTCATGTTCTCTGGCACTGGGGACACTCTTCCTCAATTTCTCCGTAACTGGGGACTCTCTTCCTCACGTTCTCCGAAACTGGGGTCTCGCTTCCGCACGTGCTTCATGAATGGAGACGCTCTTCATCAGAGTCTCCGTGACTGGGGACCCGCTTCCTCACGTTCTCCATAACTGGGGACACTCTTCATCACCGTGTTCGTGACTGGAAACTCTCTTCTTCACTTTCTCCCGGACTGGGGACTATCTGTCTCACGTTGTCCAGGATGGGGGACTCTCTTCCTCACGTTCTCTGTAACTGGGGACACTCTTCCTCATTTGCTTCGTGACTGGAGACTCCCTTCATCGCAGTCATCGGAAGTGGGGAGTCTCTTCTTCAAGTTCTCCATTACTGGGGACTCTATTCTTCACATTCTCCGTGACTGGGGACTCTCTTCATCACATTCTCCGTAACTGGGGACTCTCCTTCTCACGTTCTTCGTCACTGGAGACTCTCTTCATCACAGTCTCTGTGACTGGGGACTCTCCTTCTCACGTTCTTCGTGACTGGAGACTCTCTTCATCACTGTCTCTGTGACTGGGGACTCTCTTCCTCACTTTCTCCGTGACTGGGGACTCTCTTCCACACGTTCTCCATAACTGGGGACTCTCTTCCTCACCTTCTTCATGTCTGGGGACTCTCTTCCTCACATTCTTCTTGACTGGAGACTCTCTTATTCATGTTCTCCGTGACTGGGGACTCTCCTCCTCACTTTCTCCGAAACTGGGGTCTCGCTTCCGCACGAGTTTCATGAATGGAGACGCTCTTCATCAGAGTCTCCGTCACTGGGGCCTCTCTTCTTCACGTTCTCCAGGTCTGGGGACTATCTGTCTCACTTTCTCCAGGACGCGGGACTCTCTTCCTCACGTCCTGCCTCACTGGGGACTCTCTTCATCACATTCGCCGTAACTGGGGACTCGCTTCCGCACGTGCTTCGTGACTGGAGACTCTCTTCATCACAGTTTCCGTGACTGGTGAGTCTCTTACTCACGTCCTGCGTGACAGGGGACTCCCTTCTTCTCGTTCTCTGGGACTGCGGACTCTCTGTCTCACGTTCTCTGTGACTGGGGACTCTCTTTCTCACTTTCTCCATAATTGGGGACTCTCTTCATCACAATCTTTGTAACTGGAGACCCTCTTCATCACGTTCTCCATGAATGGGGACTCTCTTCCTCACATTCTCCATGATTGGGGACTCTCTTCATCACATTCTCCGTAACTGGGGAATCTCTTCCTCACGTTCTTCATGACTGGGGACTCTCTTCCACACGTTCTCCATAATTGGGGACTCTCTTCATCACAATCTTTGTAACTGGAGACCCTCTTCATCACGTTCTCCATGAATGGGGACTCTCTTCCTCACATTCTCTATGATTGGGGACTCTCTTCATCACATTCTCCGTAACTGGGGACTCTCTTCCTCACGTTCTTCTTGACTGGAGACTCTCTTCTTCATTTTCTCTGGCACTGGGGACTCTCTTCCTCAATTTCTCCGTAACTGGGGACTCTCTTCCTCACGTTCTCCGAAACTGGGGTCTCGCTTCCGCACGTGCTTCATGAATTGAGACGCTCTTCATCAGAGTCTCCGTGACTGGGGACTCTCTTCTTCACGTTCTCCGGGACTTGGGACTATCTGTCTCACTTTCTCCAGGACGCGGGACTCTCTTCCTCACGTCCTGCCTCACTGGGGACTCTCTTCATCACATTCGCGGTAACTGGGGACTCGCTTCCCCACGTGCTTCGTGACTGGAGACTCTCTCCATCACAGTTTCCATGACTGGTGAGTCTCTTCCTCACGTCCTGCGTGACAGGGGAATCTCTTCTTCATGTTCTCCGGGACTGCGGACTCTCTGTCTCACGTTCTCCGGGACTGGGGACTCTCTTCATCACATTCTCCGTAACTGGGGACTCTCTTCCTCACGTTCTTCTTGACTGGGGACTCTCTTCCACACGTTCTCCATAATTGGGGACTCTCTTCATCACAATCTTTGTAACTGGAGACCCTCTTCATCACGTTCTTCATGACTGGGGACTCTCTTCCTCACGTTCTTCTTGACTGGAGACTCTCTTCTTCATGTTCTCTGGCACTGGGGACACTCTTCCTCAATTTCTCCGTAACTGGGGACTCTCTTCCTCACGTTCTCCGAAACTGGGGTCTCGCTTCCGCACGTGCTTCATGAATGGAGACGCTCTTCATCAGAGTCTCCGTGACTGGGGACCCGCTTCCTCACGTTCTCCATAACTGGGGACACTCTTCATCACCGTGTTCGTGACTGGAAACTCTCTTCTTCACTTTCTCCCGGACTGGGGACTATCTGTCTCACGTTGTCCAGGATGGGGGACTCTCTTCCTCACGTTCTCTGTAACTGGGGACACTCTTCCTCATTTGCTTCGTGACTGGAGACTCCCTTCATCGCAGTCATCGGAAGTGGGGAGTCTCTTCTTCAAGTTCTCCATTACTGGGGACTCTATTCTTCACATTCTCCGTGACTGGGGACTCTCTTCATCACATTCTCCGTAACTGGGGACTCTCCTTCTCACGTTCTTCGTCACTGGAGACTCTCTTCATCACAGTCTCTGTGACTGGGGACTCTCCTTCTCACGTTCTTCGTGACTGGAGACTCTCTTCATCACTGTCTCTGTGACTGGGGACTCTCTTCCTCACTTTCTCCGTGACTGGGGACTCTCTTCCACACGTTCTCCATAACTGGGGACTCTCTTCCTCACCTTCTTCATGTCTGGGGACTCTCTTCCTCACATTCTTCTTGACTGGAGACTCTCTTATTCATGTTCTCCGTGACTGGGGACTCTCCTCCTCACTTTCTCCGAAACTGGGGTCTCGCTTCCGCACGAGTTTCATGAATGGAGACGCTCTTCATCAGAGTCTCCGTCACTGGGGCCTCTCTTCTTCACGTTCTCCAGGTCTGGGGACTATCTGTCTCACTTTCTCCAGGACGCGGGACTCTCTTCCTCACGTCCTGCCTCACTGGGGACTCTCTTCATCACATTCGCCGTAACTGGGGACTCGCTTCCGCACGTGCTTCGTGACTGGAGACTCTCTTCATCACAGTTTCCGTGACTGGTGAGTCTCTTACTCACGTCCTGCGTGACAGGGGACTCCCTTCTTCTCGTTCTCTGGGACTGCGGACTCTCTGTCTCACGTTCTCTGTGACTGGGGACTCTCTTTCTCACTTTCTCCATAATTGGGGACTCTCTTCATCACAATCTTTGTAACTGGAGACCCTCTTCATCACGTTCTCCATGAATGGGGACTCTCTTCCTCACATTCTCCATGATTGGGGACTCTCTTCATCACATTCTCCGTAACTGGGGAATCTCTTCCTCACGTTCTTCATGACTGGGGACTCTCTTCCACACGTTCTCCATAATTGGGGACTCTCTTCATCACAATCTTTGTAACTGGAGACCCTCTTCATCACGTTCTCCATGAATGGGGACTCTCTTCCTCACATTCTCTATGATTGGGGACTCTCTTCATCACATTCTCCGTAACTGGGGAATCTCTTCCTCACGTTCTTCTTGACTGGAGACTCTCTTCTTCATTTTCTCTGGCACTGGGGACACTCTTCCTCAATTTCTCCGTAACTGGGGACTCTCTTCCTCACGTTCTCCGAAACTGGGGTCTCGCTTCCGCACGTGCTTCATGAATTGAGACGCTCTTCATCAGAGTCTCCGTGACTGGGGACTCTCTTCTTCACGTTCTCCGGGACTTGGGACTATCTGTCTCACTTTCTCCAGGACGCGGGACTCTCTTCCTCACGTCCTGCCTCACTGGGGACTCTCTTCATCACATTCGCGGTAACTGGGGACTCGCTTCCCCACGTGCTTCGTGACTGGAGACTCTCTCCATCACAGTTTCCATGACTGGTGAGTCTCTTCCTCACGTACTGCGTGACAGGGGAATCTCTTCTTCATGTTCTCCGGGACTGCGGACTCTCTGTCTCACGTTCTCCGGGACTGGGGACTCTCTTCATCACATTCTCCGTAACTGGGGACTCTCTTCCTCACGTTCTTCTTGACTGGAGACTCCCTTCTTCATGTTCTCTGGGACTGGGGACTCTCTTCATCACATTCTCCGTAATTGGGGACTCTTTTCCTCACGTTCTTCGTGACTGGAGACTCTCTTCATCACAGTCTCTGTGACTGGGGACTCTCTTCCTCACGTTCTTCGTGACTGGAGACTCTCTCCATCACAGTTTCCGTGACTGGTGAGTCTCTTCCTCACGTCCTCCGTGACAGGGGAATCCCTTCTTCTCGTTCTCTGGGACTGCGGACTCTCTGTCTCACATTCTCCAGGACTGGGGACTCTCTTCCTCACGTTCTCCGGGACTGGGGACTCTTCCTCACGTTCTCCATAACTGGGGACTCTCTTCATCACGTTCTTCGTGAATGGAGAATCTCTTCTTCATGTTCTCCGGGACTGCGGACTCTCTGTCTCACGTCCTCCATAACTGCGGACTCTCTTCCTCACGTTCTTCGTGACTGGAGACTCTCTTCATCACAGTCTCTGTGACTGGGGACTCTCTTCCTCACGTTCTTCATGAATGGAGACACTCTTCATCACGTTCTCTGTGAATGGGGACTCTCTTCCTCACGTTCTCTCGGACTGGGGACTCTCTGTCTCAGCTTCTCCGTGAATGGGGACTCACTTCCTTAAGTCCTCTATAGCTGAGGATTCTCTTCCTCACGTTCTTCATGACCGGACTCACTCTTCATCACAATCTTCGTAACTGGGGACCCTCTTCCTCACGTTCTCCATAACTGGGGACACTCATCATCACCGTGTTCTTGACTGGAAACTCTCTTCTTCACGTTCTCCCGGACTGGGGACTATCTGTCTCACGTTGTCCAGGATGGGGGACTCTCTTCCTCACGTTCTCTGGAACTGGGGACTCTCTTCCTCACGATCTTCGTGACTGGGGACTCTATTCATCACAGTCTTCGTAACTTGGGACTCACTTCCACACGTTCTCCATAACTGGGGACTCTCTTCATCACAATCTTTGTAACTGGAGTCCCTCTTCATCACGTTCTCCATGAATGGGGACTCTCTTCCTCACATTCTCTGTGACTGGGGACTCTCTTCCTCACGTTCTTCATGACTGGGGACTCTCTGTCTCAGGTTCTCCGTGAATGCCGACACACTTCCTCAAGTCCTCTATGGCTGGGGACTCTCTTCCTCACGTTCTTCATGAATGGACTCTCTCTTCATCACAGTCTTCGTAACTGGGGACCCTCTTCCTCACGTTCTCCATAACTGGGGACACTCTTCATCACCGTGTTCATGACTGGAAACTCTCGTCTTCACGTTCTCCGGGACTGCGGACTATCTGTCTCACGTTGTCCAGGATGGGGGACTCTCTTCCTCACGTTCTCTGTAACTGGGGACTCTCTTCCTCATGTGCTTCATGACTGGAGACGCTCATCATCACAGTCTTCATAAGTGGGGACTCTCTTCCTCACATTCTCCATAACTGGGGACTCTATTCTTCACGTTCTTCGTGACTGGGGACTCTATTCATCACAGTCTTCGTAACTTCGGACTCTCTTCCACACATTCTCCATAGCTGGGGACTCTCTTCATCACAATCTTTGTAACTGGAGACCCTCTTCATCACGTTCTCCATGAATGGGGACTCTATTCTACACGTTCTTCTTGACTGGAGACTCCCTTCTTCTTGTTCTCTGGGACTGGGGCTCTCTTCCTCACATTCTCCGTGACTGTGGACTCTCTTCCTCACATTCTCCGTGACTGTGGACTCTCTTTATCACATTCTCTGGGACTGTGGACTCTCTTCCTCACGATCTCCATAACTGTAGACTCTATTCTACACGTTCTTCTTGACTGGAGACTCTCTTCTTCATGTTCTCTGGGCCTGGGGCTCTCTTCCTCACTTTCTCCGTGACTGGGGACTCTCTTTATCACGTTCTTCGTGACTGGGGACTCTCTTCCTCACGTCCTGCCTCACTGGGGACTCTCTTCATCACAATCACCGTAAATGGGGACTCTCTCCCTCATGTTCTCCATAACTGGGGACACTCTTCATCACCGTGTTCGTGACTGGAAACTCTCTTCTTCACTTTCTCCCGGACTGGGGACTATCTGTCTCACGTTGTCCAGGATGGGGGACTCTCTTCCTCACGTTCTCTGTAACTGGGGACACTCTTCCTCATTTGCTTCGTGACTGGAGACTCCCTTCATCGCAGTCATCGGAAGTGGGGAGTCTCTTCTTCAAGTTCTCCATTACTGGGGACTCTATTCTTCACATTCTCCGTGACTGGGGACTCTCTTCATCACATTCTCCGTAACTGGGGACTCTCCTTCTCACGTTCTTCGTCACTGGAGACTCTCTTCATCACAGTCTCTGTGACTGGGGACTCTCTTCCTCACGTTCTTCGTGACTGGGGTCTCTCCTCATCACGTTCTCTGTGAATGGTAACTCTCTTCTACACGTTCTTCTTGACTGGAGACTCTCTTCTTCATGTTCTCTGGGACTGGGGACTCTCTTCCTCACTTTCTCCGTGACTGGGGACTCTCTTCCTCACGTTCTTCGTGAATGGAGACTCTCTTCATCACAGTCTCTGTGACTGGGGACTCTCCTTCTCACGTTCTTCGTGACTGGAGACTCTCTTCATCACTGTCTCTGTGACTGGGGACTCTCTTCCTCACTTTCTCCGTGACTGGGGACTCTCTTCCACACGTTCTCCATAACTGGGGACTCTCTTCCTCACCTTCTTCATGTCTGGGGACTCTCTTCCTCACATTCTTCTTGACTGGAGACTCTCTTATTCATGTTCTCCGTGACTGGGGACTCTCCTCCTCACTTTCTCCGAAACTGGGGTCTCGCTTCCGCACGAGTTTCATGAATGGAGACGCTCTTCATCAGAGTCTCCGTCACTGGGGCCTCTCTTCTTCACGTTCTCCGGGTCTGGGGACTATCTGTCTCACTTTCTCCAGGACGCGGGACTCTCTTCCTCACGTCCTGCCTCACTGGGGACTCTCTTCATCACATTCGCCGTAACTGGGGACTCGCTTCCGCACGTGCTTCGTGACTGGAGACTCTCTTCATCACAGTTTCCGTGACTGGTGAGTCTCTTCCTCACGTCCTGCGTGACAGGGGACTCCCTTCTTCTCGTTCTCTGGGACTGCGGACTCTCTGTCTCACGTTCTCTGTGACTGGGGACTCTCTTTCTCACTTTCTCCATAATTGGGGACTCTCTTCATCACAATCTTTGTAACTGGAGACCCTCTTCATCACGTTCTCCATGAATGGGGATTCTCTTCCTCACATTCTCCATGATTGGGGACTCTCTTCATCACATTCTCCGTAACTGGGGAATCTCTTCCTCACGTTCTTCATGACTGGGGACTCTCTTCCACACGTTCTCCATAATTGGGGACTCTCTTCATCACAATCTTTGTAACTGGAGACCCTCTTCATCACGTTCTCCATGAATGGGGACTCTCTTCCTCACATTCTCCATGATTGGGGACTCTCTTCATCACATTCTCCGTAACTGGGGAATCTCTTCCTCACGTTCTTCATGACTGGGGACTCTCTTCCTCACGTTCTGCTTGACTGGAGACTCTCTTCTTCATGTTCTCTGGCACTGGGGACACTCTTCCTCAATTTCTCCGTAACTGGGGACTCTCTTCCTCACGTTCTCCGAAACTGGGGTCTCGCTTCCGCACGTGCTTCATGAATGGAGACGCTCTTCATCAGAGTCTCCGTGACTGGGGACTCTCTTCTTCACGTTCTCCGGGACTGGGGACTATCTGTCTCACATTCTCCAGGACGCGGGACTCTCTTCCTCACGTCCTGCCTCACTGGGGACTCTCTTCATCACATTCGCGGTAACTGGGGACTCGCTTCCGCACGTGCTTCGTGACTGGAGACTCACTCCATCACAGTTTCCGTGACTGGTGAGTCTCTTCCTCACGTCCTCCGTGACAGGGGAATCCCTTCTTCTCGTTCTCTGGGACTGCGGACTCTCTGTCTCACATTCTCCAGGACTGGGGACTCTCTTCCTCACGTTCTCCGGGACTGGGGACTCTTCCTCACGTTCTCCATAACTGGGGACTCTCTTCATCACAATCTTTGTAACTGGAGACCCTCTTCATCACGTTCTCCATGAATGGGGACTCTCTTCCTCACATTCTCTGTGACTGGGGACTCTCTTCCTCAAGTTCTTCTTGACTGGAGACTCTCTTCTTCATGTTCTCTGGGACTGGGGACACTCTTCCTCACTTTCTCCGTAACTGGGGACTCTCTTCCGCACGTTCTGCGTGACTGGGGACTCTCTTCCTCACGTTGTTCGTGACTGGAGACTCCCTTCATCACAGTCTTCGTAACTGGGGACTCTCTTCCTCACGTTCTACATAACTGGGGACTCTCTTCATCACATTCTCCGGGACTGGGGACTCTTCCTCACGTTCTCCATAACTGGGGACTCTCTTCATCACGTTCTTCGTGACTGGAGACTCTCTTCATCACAGTCTCTGTGAATGGAGACTCTTTTCCTCACGTTCTCCGGGACTGGGGAGTCTCTGTCTCAGGTTCTCCGTGACTGGAGACTCTCTTCCTCAAGTTCTTCTTAACTGGGGACTCTCTTCCTCACGTTCTTCGTGACTGGAGACTCTCTTCATCACGTTCTCTGTGAATGGTAACTCTCTTCCTCACATTCTCTGGGACTGGGGACTCTCTGTCTCAGGTTGTCCGTGAATGCCGACACGCTTCCTCAAGTCCTCTATGGCTGGGGACTCTCTTCCTCACGTTCTTCATGACCGGACTCTCTCTTCATCACAGTCTTCGTAACTGGGGACCCTCTTCCTCACGTTCTCCATAACTGGGGACACTCTTCATCACCGTGTTCATGACTGGAAACTCTCATCTTCACGTTCTCCGGGACTGCGGACTATCTGTCTCACGTTGTCCAGGATGGGGGACTCTCTTCCTCACGTTCTCTGTAACTGGGGACTCTCTTCCTCATGTGCTTCGTGACTGGGGACTCTATTCTTCACATTCTTCGTGACTGGGTACTCTCCTCCTCACGTTCTCCATAACTGGGGACTCTCTTCATCACAATCTTTGTAACTGGAGACCCTCTTCATCACGTTCTCCATGAATGGGGACTCTCTTCCTCACATTCTCTGTGACTGGGGACTCTCTTCCTCAAGTTCTTCTTGACTGGAGACTCTCTTCTTCATGTTCTCTGGGACTGGGGACACTCTTCCTCACTTTCTCCGTAACTGGGGACTCTCTTCCGCACGTTCTGCGTGACTGGGGACTCTCTTCCTCACGTTGTTCGTGACTGGAGACTCCCTTCATCACAGTCTTCTTAACTGGGGACTCTCTTCCTCACGTTCTACATAACTGGGGACTCTCTTCATCACATTCTCCGTGACTGGGGACTCTCTTCTTCACGTTCTCCGGGACTGGGGACTATCTGTCTCACATTCTCCAGGACGCGGGACTCTCTTCCTCACGTCCTGCCTCACTGGGGACTCTCTTCATCACATTCGCGGTAACTGGGGACTCGCTTCCGCACGTGCTTCGTGACTGGAGACACACTCCATCACAGTTTCCGTGACTGGTGAGTCTCTTCCTCACGTCCTCCGTGACAGGGGAATCCCTTCTTCTCGTTCTCTGGGACTGCGGACTCTCTGTCTCACATTCTCCAGGACTGGGGACTCTCTTCCTCACGTTCTCCGGGACTGGGGACTCTTCCTCACGTTCTCCATAACTGGGGACTCTCTTCATCACAATCTTTGTAACTGGAGACCCTCTTCATCACGTTCTCCATGAATGGGGACTCTCTTCCTCACATTCTCTGTGACTGGGGACTCTCTTCCTCAAGTTCTTCTTGACTGGAGACTCTCTTCTTCATGTTCTCTGGGACTGGGGACACTCTTCCTCACTTTCTCCGTAACTGGGGACTCTCTTCCGCACGTTCTGCGTGACTGGGGACTCTCTTCCTCACGTTGTTCGTGACTGGAGACTCCCTTCATCACAGTCTTCGTAACTGGGGACTCTCTTCCTCACGTTCTACATAACTGGGGACTCTCTTCATCACATTCTCCGGGACTGGGGACTCTTCCTCACGTTCTCCATAACTGGGGACTCTCTTCATCACGTTCTTCGTGACTGGAGACTCTCTTCATCACAGTCTCTGTGAATGGAGACTCTTTTCCTCACGTTCTCCGGGACTGGGGAGTCTCTGTCTCAGGTTCTCCGTGACTGGAGACTCTCTTCCTCAAGTTCTTCTTAACTGGGGACTCTCTTCCTCACGTTCTTCGTGACTGGAGACTCTCTTCATCACGTTCTCTGTGAATGGTAACTCTCTTCCTCACATTCTCTGGGACTGGGGACTCTCTGTCTCAGGTTGTCCGTGAATGCCGACACACTTCCTCAAGTCCTCTATGGCTGGGGACTCTCTTCCTCACGTTCTTCATGACCAGACTCTCTCTTCATCACAGTCTTCGTAACTGGGGACCCTCTTCCTCACGTTCTCCATAACTGGGGACACTCTTCATCACCGTGTTCATGACTGGAAACTCTCATCTTCACGTTCTCCGGGACTGCGGACTATCTGTCTCACGTTGTCCAGGATGGGGGACTCTCTTCCTCACGTTCTCTGTAACTGGGGACTCTCTTCCTCATGTGCTTCGTGACTGGGGACTCTATTCTTCACATTCTTCGTGACTGGGTACTCTCCTCCTCACGTTCTCCATAACTGGGGACTCTCTTCATCACGTTCTTCGTGACTGGAGACTCTCTTCATCACAGTCTCTGTGAATGGAGACTCTTTTCCTCACGTTCTCCGGGACTGGGGAGTCTCTGTCTCAGGTTCTCCGTGACTGGAGACTCTCTTCCTCAAGTTCTTCTTAACTGGGGACTCTCTTCCTCACGTTCTTCGTGACTGGAGACTCTCTTCATCACGTTCTCTGTGAATGGTAACTCTCTTCCTCACATTCTCTGGGACTGGGGACTCTCTGTCTCAGGTTGTCCGTGAATGCCGACACACTTCCTCAAGTCCTCTATGGCTGGGGACTCTCTTCCTCACGTTCTTCATGACCGGACTCTCTCTTCATCACAGTCTTCGTAACTGGGGACCCTCTTCCTCACGTTCTCCATAACTGGGGACACTCTTCATCACCGTGTTCATGACTGGAAACTCTCATCTTCACGTTCTCTGGGACTGGGGACTCTCTGTCTCAGGTTGTCCGTGAATGCCGACACACTTCCTCAAGTCCTCTATGGCTGGGGACTCTCTTCCTCACGTTCTTCATGACCGGACTCTCTCTTCATCACAGTCTTCGTAACTGGGGACCCTCTTCCTCACGTTCTCCATAACTGGGGACACTCTTCATCACCGTGTTCATGACTGGAAACTCTCATCTTCACGTTCTCCGGGACTGCGGACTATCTGTCTCACGTTGTCCAGGATGGGGGACTCTCTTCCTCACGTTCTCTGTAACTGGGGACTCTCTTCCTCATGTGCTTCGTGACTGGGGACTCTATTCTTCACATTCTTCGTGACTGGGTACTCTCCTCCTCACGTTCTCCATAACTGGGGACTCTATTCATCACAGTCTTCATAACTTCGGACTCTCTTCCACACGTTCTCCATAGCTGGGGACTCTCTTCATCACAATCTTTGTAACTGGAGACCCTCTTCATCACGTTCTCCATGAATGGGGACTCTATTCTACACGTTCTTCTTGACTGGAGACTCCCTTCTTCTTGTTCTCTGGGACTGGGGCTCTCTTCCTCACATTCTCCGTGACTGTGGACTCTCTTCCTCACATTCTCCGTGACTGTGGACTCTCTTTATCACATTCTCTGGGACTGTGGACTCTCTTCCTCACGATCTCCATAACTGTAGACTCTATTCTACACGTTCTTCTTGACTGGAGACTCTCTTCTTCATGTTCTCTGGGACTGGGGCTCTCTTCCTCACTTTCTCCGTGACTGGGGACTCTCTTTATCACGTTCTTCGTGACTGGGGACTCTCCTCACGTCCTGCCTCACTGGGGACTCTCTTCATCACAATCACCGTAAATGGGGACTCTCTCCCTCACGTTCTCCATAACTGGGGACTCTCTTCATCACGTTCTTTGTGACTAGAGACTCTCTTCCTCACATTCTTCATGACTGGGGACTCACTTCCGCTCGTGCTTCGTGACTGGAGACTCTCTTCATCACAGATTCCGTGAGTGGGGACTCTCTTCCTCACGTCCTGCGTGACTGGGGACTCTCTGTCTCACGTTCTCCGGGACTGGGGACACACTTCCTCACGTTCTCCGGGACTGGGGACTCTTCCTCACGTTCTCCATTACTGGTGACTCTCTTCATTATGTTCTTCGTGACTGGAGACTCTCTTCTTCATGTTCTCCGGGACTGTGGACTCTCTGTCTCACGTTCTCAGGGACTGGGGACTCTCTTCATCACATTCTCCGTAACTGGGGACTCTCTTCCTCACGTTCTTCTTGACTGGAGACTCCCTTCTTCATGTTCTCTGGGACTGGGGACTCTCTTCATCACATTCTCCGTAATTGGGGACTCTTTTCCTCACGTTCTTCGTGACTGGAGACTCTCTTCATCACAGTCTCTGTGACTGGGGACTCTCTTCCTCACGTTCTTCGTGACTGGAGACTCTCTTCATCACATTCTCCATAACTGGGGACTCTCTTCCTCATGTTCTTCGTGACTGGGGACTCTCTTCCTCACATTCTCTGGGACTGGGGACTCTCTGTCTCAGGTTCTCCGTGAATGGGGACACACTTCCTCAAGTCCTCTATGGCTTGGGACTCTCTTCCTCACATTCTTCATGACCGGACTCTCTCTTCATCACAGTCTTCGTAACTGGGGACCCTCATCCTCACGTTCTCCATAACTGGGGACACTCTTCATCACCCTGTTCATGACTGGAAACTCTCGTCTTCAAGTTCTCCGGGACTGGGGACTATCTGTCTCACATTGTCCAGGATGGGGGACTCTCTTCCTCACGTTCTCTGTAACTGGGGACTCTTTTCCTCATGTGCTTCGTGACTGGAGACGCTCATCATCACAGTCTTCGTAAGTGGGGACTCTCTTCCTCACGTTCTCCATAACTGGGGACTCTATTCTTCACATTCTTCGTGACTGGGTACTCTCCTCCTCACGTTCTTCGTGACTGGGGACTCTATTCATCACAGTCTTCATAACTTCGGACTCTCTTCCACACGTTCTCCATAGCTGGGGAATCTCTTCATCACAATCTTTGTAACTGGAGACCCTCTTTATCACGTTCTCCATGAATGGGGACTCTATTCTACACGTTCTTCTTGACTGGAGACTCTCTTCTTCATGTTCTCTGGGACTGGGGCTCTCTTCCTCACATTCTCCGTGACTGTGGACTCTCTTTATCACATTCTCCGGGACTGGGGACTCTCTTCCTCACGATCTCCATAACTGGGGACTCTATTCTACACGTTCTTCTTGACTGGAGACTCTCTTCTTCATGTTCTCTTGGACTGGGGCACTCTTCCTCACTTTCTCCGTGACTGGGGACTCTCTTTATCACATTCTTCGTGACTGGGGACTCTCTTCCTTACGTCCTGCCTCACTGAGGACTCTCTTCATCACAATCACCGTAAATGGGGACTCTCTCCCTCACGTTCTCCATAACTGGGGACTCTCTTCATCACGTTCTTTGTGACTAGAGACTCTCTTCCTCACATTCTTCGTGACTGGGGACTCACTTCCGCACGTGCTTCGTGACTGGAGACTCTCTTTATCACAGATTCCGTGAGTGGGGACTCTCTTCCTCACGTCCTGCGTGACTGGGGACTCTCTGTCTCACGTTCTCCGGGACTGGGGACACACTTCCTCACGATCTCCGGGACTGGGGACTCTTCCTCACGTTCTCCATAACTGGTGACTCTCTTCATCATGTTCTTCGTGACTGGAGACTCTCTTCTTCATGTTCTCCGGGACTGCGGACTCTCTGTCTCAGGTTCTCCGTGAATGGGGACACACTTCCTCAAGTCCTCTATGGCTGGGGACTCTCTTCCTCACGTTCTTCATGACTGGACTCTCTCTTCATCACAGTCTTCGTAACTGGGGACCCTCTTCCTCACGTTCTCCGTAACTGGGGACACTCTTCATCACCGTGTTCATGACTGGAAACTCTCGTCTTCACGTTCTCCGGGACTGGGGACTCTCTTGCTCACGTTCTCCATAACAGGGGACTCTCTTCCTCACGCTCTTCGTGACTGGGGACTCTCTTCTTCATGTTCTCTGGGACTGGGGCTCTCTTCGTCACTTTCTCCGTGAGTGGGGACTCTCTTTATCACGTTCTTCGTGACTGGGATCTTTCTTTCTCACGTCCTGCCTCACTCGGTACTCTCTTCATCACATTCACCGTAAATGGGGACTCTCTTCCTCACGTTCTCCATAACTGGGGACACTCTTCATCACGTTCTTTGTGACTAGAGACACTCTTCCTCACATTCTTCGTGACTGGGGACTCACTTCCGCACGTGCTTCGTGACTGGAGACTCTCTTTATCACAGATTCCGTGAGTGGGGACTCTCTTCCTCACGTCCTGCGTGACTGGGGACTCTCTGTCTCACGTTCTCCGGGACTGGGGACACACTTCCTCACGATCTCCGGGACTGGGGACTCTTCCTCACGTTCTCCATAACTGGTGACTCTCTTCATCATGTTCTTCGTGACTGGAGACTCTCTTCTTCATGTTCTCCGGGACTGCGGACTCTCTGTCTCAGGTTCTCCGTGAATGGGGACACACTTCCTCAAGTCCTCTATGGCTGGGGACTCTCTTCCTCACGTTCTTCATGACTGGACTCTCTCTTCATCACAGTCTTCGTAACTGGGGACCCTCTTCCTCACGTTCTCCGTAACTGGGGACACTCTTCATCACCGTGTTCATGACTGGAAACTCTCGTCTTCACGTTCTCCGGGACTGGGGACTCTCTTGCTCACGTTCTCCATAACAGGGGACTCTCTTCCTCACGCTCTTCGTGACTGGGGACTCTCTTCTTCATGTTCTCTGGGACTGGGGCTCTCTTCGTCACTTTCTCCGTGAGTGGGGACTCTCTTTATCACGTTCTTCGTGACTGGGATCTTTCTTTCTCACGTCCTGCCTCACTCGGTACTCTCTTCATCACATTCACCGTAAATGGGGACTCTCTTCCTCACGTTCTCCATAACTGGGGACACTCTTCATCACGTTCTTTGTGACTAGAGACTCTCTTCCTCACATTCTTCGTGACTGGGGACTCACTTCCGCACGTGCTTCGTGACTGGAGACTCTCTTCATCACAGATTCCATGAGTGGGGACTCTCTTCCTCACGTCCTGCATGACTGGGGACTCTCTGTCTCACGTCCTCCGGGACTGGGGACACCCTTCCTCACGTTCTCCATAACTGGTGACTCTCTTCATCACGTTCTTCGTGACTGGAGACTCTCTTCTTCATGTTCTCCGGGACTGCGGACTCTCTGTCTCACGTTCTCCGGGACTGGGGACTCTCTTCATCACATTCTCCGTAACTGGGGACTCTCTTCCTCACGTTCTTCATGACTGGGGACTCTCTTCCTCACATTCTTCGTGACTGGGGACTCACTTCCGCACGTGCTTCGTGACTGGAGACTCTCTTCATCGCAGATTCCATGAGTGGGGACTCTCTTCCTCACGTCCTGCATGACTGGGGACTCTCTTCCTCACGTTCTTCTTGACTGGAGACTCTCTTCTTCATATTCCCTGGGACTGGGGACTCTCTTCATCACATTCTCCGTAATTGGGGACTCTCTTCCTCACGTTCTTCGTGACTGGAGACTCTCTTCATCACAGTCTCTGTGACTGGGGACTCTCTTCCTCACGTTCTTCGTGACTGGAGACTCTCTTCAACACGTTCTCTGTGAATGGTAACTCTCTTCCTCACATTCTCTGGGACTGGGGACTCTCTGTCTCAGGTTCTCCGTGAATGGGGACACACTTCCTCAAGTCCTCTATGGCTGGGGACTCTCTTCCTCACGTTCTTCATGACCGGACTCTCTCTTCATCACAATCTTTGTAACTGGAGACCCTCTTCATCACGTTCTCCATGAATGGGGACTCTCTTCCTCACATTCTCCAGGACTGGGGACTCTCTTCCTCACGATCTCCATAACTGGGGACTCTATTCTACACGTTCTTCTTGACTGGAGACTCTCTTCTTCATGTTCTCTGGGACTGGGGCTCTCTTCCTGACTTTCTCCGTGACTAGGGACTCTCTTTATCATGTTCTTCATGACTGGGGACTCTCTTCCTCACGTTCTCCATAACTGGGGACTCTCTTCATCACAATCTTTGTAACTGGAGACCCTCTTCATCACGTTCTCCATGAATGGTGACTTTCTTAATCACGTTCTCCGGGACTGGGTATTATCTGTCTCACGTTCTCCGTGAAAGGCGCTCTCTTCCTCACGTTCTCCATAACTGGGGACTCTCTTCATCACATTCTTTGTGACTAGAGACTCTCTTCCTCACATTCTTCGTTACTGGGGACTCGCTTCCGCATGTGCTTCATGACTGGAGACTCTCTTCATCTCAGATTCCGTGAGTGGGGACTCTCTTCTTCACATCGTGCAAGACTGGGGACTCTCTGTCTCACGTTCTCTGGGACTGGGGACACACTTCCTCACGTTCTGCGTGACTGGGGACTCTCTTCTTCACATTCTTCATGACTGCGGACTTTCTTCTTCACGTTCTTCATGACTGGAGACTTTCTTCTTCACGTTCTCCACGACTGGGGACTCTCTTCCTCACATTCTCTGGGACTGGGGACTCTCTGTCTCAGGTTCTCCGTGAATGGGAACACACTTCCTCAAGTCCTCTATGGCTGGGGCTCTCTTCCTCACGTTCTTCATAACTGGGGACACTCTTCATCACCGTGTTCATGACTGGAAACTCTCGTCTTCATGTTCTCCGGGACTGGGGACTATCTGTCTCACGTTGTCCAGAATGGGGGACTCTCTTCCTCACGTTCTCTGTAACTGGTGACTCACTTCCTCATGTGCTTCGTGACTGGAGACGCTCATCATCACAGTCTTCGTAAGTGGGGCTCTCTTCCTCACGTTCTCCATAACTGGGGACTCTATTCTTCACATTCTTCATGACTGGGGACTCTCCTCCTCACGTTCTTCGTGACTGGGGACTCTATTCATTACAGTCTTCGTAACTTCGGACTCTCTTCCACACGTTCTCCATAGCTGGGGACTCTCTTCATCACAATCTTTGTATCTGGAGCCCTCTTCATCACGTTCTCCATGAATGGGGATTCTATTCTACACGTTCTTCTTGACTGGAGACTCTCTTCTTCATGTTCTCTGGGACTGGGGCTCTCTTCCTCACTTTCTCCGTGACTGGGGACTCTCTTCCTCACATTCTCCGGGACTGGGGACTCTCTTCCTCACGTTCTTCATGACTGGAGACTCTCTTCATCACGTTCTCTGTGAATGGTAACTCTCTTCCTCACATTGTCTGGGACTGGGGACTCTCTGTCTCAGGTTCTCCTTGAATGGGGACACACTTCCTCAAGTCCTCTATGGCTGGGGACTCTCTTCCTCACGTTCTTCATGACCGGACTCTCTCTTCATCACAATCTTTGTAACTGGAGACCCTCTTCATCACGTTCTCCATGAATGGGGACTCTCTTCCTCACATTCTCCAGGACTGGGGACTCTCGTCCTCACGATCTCCATAACTGGGGACTCTATTCTACACGTTCTTCTTGACTGGAGACTCTCTTCTTCATGTTCTCTGGGACTGGGGCTCTCTTCCTGACTTTCTCCGTGACTAGGGACTCTCTTTATCATGTTCTTCATGACTGGGGACTCTCTTCCTCACGTTCTCCATAACTGGGGACTCTCTTCATCACATTCTTTGTGACTAGAGACTCTCTTCCTCATATTCTTCGTTACTGGGGACTCGCTTCCGCATGTGCTTCGTGACTGGAGACTCTCTTCATCTCAGATTCAGTGAGTGGGGACTCTCTTCTTCACATCCTGCGAGACTGGGGACTCTCTGTCTCAAGTTCTCTGGGACTGGGGACACACTTCCTCACGTTCTGCGTGACTGGGGACTCTCTTCTTCACATTCTTCATGACTGCTGACTTTTTTCTTCACGTTCTTCGTGACTGGAGACTTTCTTCTTCACGTTCTCCACGACTGGGGACTCTCTACCTCACGTTCTCCGGGACTGGGGACTCTTCCTCACGTTCTCCATAACTGGGGACTCTCTTCATCATGTTCTTCGTGAATGGAGAATCTCTTCATCACAGTCTCTGTGACTGGGGACACTCTTCCTCACGTTCTTTGTGACTGGAGACTCTCTTCCTCACGTTCTGCGTGACTGGGGACTCTCTTCTTCACATTCTTCATGACTGCGGACTTTCTTCTTCACGTTCTTCGTGACTGGAGACATTCTTCCTCACGTTCTCCACGACTGGGGACTCTCTTCCTCATGTTCTCCGGGACTGCGCACTCTCTGTCTCACGTTCTCCGGGACTGGGGACTCTCTTCCTCACGTTCTTCGTGACTGGAGACTCTCTTCATCACAGTCTCTGTGACTGGGGACACTCTTCCTCACGTTCTTCGTGACTGGAGACTCTCTTCATCACATTCGCCATAACTGGGGACTCTCTTCCTCACGTTCTTCGTGACTGGAGACTATCTTCCTCACATTCTCTGGGACTAGGGACTCTCTTCATCACATTCTCCGTAACTGGGGACTCTCTTCCTCATGTTCTTCGTGACTGGAGACTCTCTTCATCACAGTCTCTGTGACTGGGGACTCTCTTCCTCACGTTCTTCGTGACTGGAGACTCTCTTCATCACGTTCTCTGTGAATGGTAACTCTCTTCCTCACATTCTCTGTGATTGGGGACACACTTCCTCAAGTCCTCTATGGCTGGGGACTCTCTTCCTCACGTTCTTCATGACCGGACTCTCTCTTCATCACAGTCTTCGTAACGGGGGACCCTCTTCCTCACGTTCTCCATAACTGGGGACACTCTTCATCACCGTGTTCATGACTGGAAACTCTCGTCTTCACGTTCTCCGGGACTGGGGACTATCTGTCTCACGTTGTCCAGGATGGGGGACTCTCTTCCTCACGTTCTCTGTAACTGGGGACTCTCTTCCTCATGTGCTTCATGACTGGAGACGCTCATCATCACAGTCTTCATAAGTGGGGACTCTCTTCCTCACATTCTCCATAACTGGGGACTCTATTCTTCACGTTCTTCGTGACTGGGGACTCTATTCATCACAGTCTTCGTAACTTCGGACTCTCTTCCACACATTCTCCATAGCTGGGGACTCTCTTCATCACAATCTTTGTAACTGGAGACCCTCTTCATCACGTTCTCCATGAATGGGGACTCTATTCTACACGTTCTTCTTGACTGGAGACTCTCTTCTTCATGTTCTCTGGGACTGGGGCTCTCTTCCTCACTTTCTCCGTGACTGGGGACTCTCTTTATCACGTTCTTCGTGACTGGGGTCTCTCTTCCTCACGTCCTGCCTCACTGGGGACTCTCTTCATCACAATCACCGTAAATGGGGACTCTCTTCCTCACGTTCTTCATGACCGGACTCTCTCTTCATCACAGTCTTCGTAACTTGGGACCCTCTTCCTCACGTTCCCCATAACTGGGGACACTCTTCATCACCGTGTTCATGACTGGAAACTCTCGTCTTCACATTCTCCATAACCGGTGACTCTCTTCATCACATTCTTCGTGATTGGAGACTCTCTTCTTCATGTTCTCTGGGACTGCGGACTCTCTGTCTCACGTTCTCCGGGACTGGGGACTCTCTTCATCACATTCTCCGTAACTGGGGACTCTCTTCCTCACATTCTTCATGACTGGGTACTCTCTTCCTCACGTTCTTCTTGACTGGAGACTCTCTTCTTCATGTTCCCTGGGACTAGGGACTCTCTTCCTCACGTTCTCCATAACTGGGAACTCTCTTCCTCGCGCTCTTCGTGACTGGGGACTCTCTTCTTCATGTTCTCTGGGACTGGGGCTCTCTTCCTCACATTCTCCGTGACTAGGGACTCTCTTTATCAAGTTCTTCGTGACTGGGGACACTCTTCCTCACGTCCTGCCTCACTGGGGACTCTCTTCATCACAATCACCGTAACTGGGGTCTCTCTCCCTCACGTTCTCCATAACTGGGGACTCTCTTCATCACGTTCTTTGTGACTAGAGACTCTCTTCCTCACATTCTTCGTGACTGGGGACTCACTTCCGCACGTGCTTCGTGACTGGAGACTCTCTTCATCACAGATTCCGTGAGTGGGGACTCTCTTCCTCACGTCCTGCGTGACTGGGGACTCTCTGTCTCACGTTCTCCGGGACTGGGGACTCTCTTCATCTCATTCTCCGTAACTGGGGCTCTCTTCCTCACTTTCTCCGTGACTGGGGACTCTCTTTATCACGTTCTTCGTGACTGGGGACTCTCTTCCTCACGTCCTGCCTCACTGGGGACTCTCTTCATCACAATCACCGTAAATGGGGACTCTCTTCCTCACGTTCTTCATGACCGGACTCTCTCTTCATCACAGTCTTCGTAACTTGGGACCCTCTTCCTCACGTTCTCCATAACTGGGGACACTCTTCATCACCGTGTTCATGACTGGAAACTCTCGTCTTCACATTCTCCATAACTGGTGACTCTCTTCATCACATTCTTCGTGATTGGAGACTCTCTTCTTCATGTTCTCCGGGACTGCGGACTCTCTGTCTCACGTTCTCCGGGACTGGGGACTCTCTTCATCACATTCTCCGTAACTGGGGACTCTCTTCCTCACATTCTTCATGACTGGGTACTCTCTTCCTCACGTTCTTCTTGACTGGAGACTCTCTTCATCATGTTCCCTGGGACTAGGGACTCTCTTCCTCACGTTCTCCATAACTGGGAACTCTCTTCCTCACGCTCTTCGTGACTGGGGACTCTCTTCTTCATGTTCTCTGGGACTGGGGCTCTCTTCCTCACATTCTCCGTGACTAGGGACTCTCTTTATCAAGTTCTTCGTGACTGGGGACACTCTTCCTCACGTCCTGCCTCACTGGGGACTCGCTTCATCACAATCACCGTAACTGGGGTCTCTCTCCCTCACGTTCTCCATAACTGGGGACTCTCTTCATCACGTTCTTTGTGACTAGAGACTCTCTTCCTCACATTCTTCGTGACTGGGGACTCACTTCCGCACGTGCTTCGTGACTGGAGACTCTCTTCATCACAGATTCCGTGAGTGGGGACTCTCTTCCTCACGTCCTGCGTGACTGGGGACTCTCTGTCTCACGTTCTCCGGGACTGGGGACTCTTCCTCACGTTCTCCATAACTGGTGACTCTCTTCATCATGTTCTTCGTGACTGGAGACTCTCTTCTTCATGTTCTCCGGGACTGCGGACTCTCTTCATCACATTCTCCGTAACTGGGGACTCTCTTCCTCACGTTCTTCATGACTGGGGACTCTCTTCCTCACGTTCTTCTTGACTGGAGACTCTCTTCTTCATGTTCCCCGGGACTAGGGACTCTCTTCCTCACGCTCTTCGTGACTGGGGACTCTCTTCATCACAGTCTTTGTAACTTGGGACTCTATTCCACACGTTCTCCATAACTGGGGACTCTCTTCATCACAATCTTTGTAACTGGAGACCCTCTTCATCACGTTCTCCATAAATGGGGACTCTCTTCCTCACGTTCTCCGGGACTGGGGACTCTCTTCCTCACGTCCTGCCTCACTGAGGACTTTCTTCATCAAATTTGCCATAAATGGGGACTCTCTTCCTCACGTTCTCCATAACTGAGGACTCACTTCATCATGTTCTTTGTGACTAGAGACTCTCGTCTTCATGTTCTCCGGGACTGGGGACACTCTGTCTCACTTTCTCCGGGACTGGGGCTCTCTTCCTCACGTTCTGCGTGACTGGGGATTCTCTTCATCACAGTCTCCATGACTGGGGACTTTCTTCTTCTTCATATGAAGTGGGCCCATTCTCCCTGGAGTTTAAAAGGTTAACATCTCAATGCGGCTTGCTCTGGCTGGAATTTATAAGGGTAACATACGAAAGGGGCCTGAACTCTCTGGAATTTAAAAGTTTAACATATGAAAGGGGTCTGTTCTCGCTGCAGTTTAAAAGGTTAACATCTCAAAGGGTCTTCTACTTGCTGGAGTTTAAATGGTTAACATATGAATTGCCTGTACTTGCAGCGGTTTAAAAGGTTTACATATGCAAGTGGACTGTAATCAGTGGAATTTAAAAGCTTAACATACAAAAGGGGCCTGAACTCGCTGGAGTTTAAAAGGTTAACATGTCAAAGGGGCCTGTACTCGCTGTGCATTAACAGGTTAACTAATGAAAGGGTCCGTTACTTGCTGCAGTTTAAAAGGTTAACATATGAAAGGGGCCTGTACTGGCTGGAATTTAAAAGGTCAACATATGAAATGGGCCCATTCTCGCTGGAGTTTAAAAGGTTAACATCTCAATGTGGCTTGTTCTGGCAGGAATTTATAAGGATAACATACGAGAGGGGCCTGAACTCACTGAAATTTAAAAGGTTAACATCTCAAAGGGTCTTCTACTTGCTGGAGTTTAAAGGGTTAACATGTGAATTGCCAGTACTTGCTGGAGTTTAAAAGGTTTACATATGCAAGTGGACTGTACTCAGTGGAATTTAAAAGCTTAACATACGAAAGGGGCCTGTACTCGGTGGAATTTAAAAGGTTAACATGTGAAAGAGGCCTGTACTCGCTGGCACATAAAAGGTTAACATCTCAAATGGGGCCTGTACTGGTAGGAGTTTAAAAGGTTAACATACGAAAGGCCGGTACTCGCTGGAGTTTAAAAGGGTAACATATGAAAGGGGCCTGTAGTGGCTGGATTTTAAAAGGTTAACATACGAAAGCGGCCAGTACTCGCTGGAGTTTAAAAGGTTAAGTAATGAATGCGGTCTGAGCTCGCTGGAGATTAAAAGGTTAACATGCGAAATGCCGGTACTCGCTGGAGTTTAAAAGGTTAACATCTCAAAGGGGCCTGTACTGGTTGGAGTTTAAAAGGTTAACATCTCAAAGGAGTTGTACTCACTGGAATTTAAAAGTTTAACATATTTAAGGGGCCTGTACTGGCTGGAGTTTAAAAGGTTAACATATGTAAGGGGTCTGTACTCGCTGGAGTTTAGAAGGTGAACATAGAAAAAGGGCCTGTAATGGCTGGATTTTAAAAGGTTAACATACGAAAGTGGCCAGTACTCGCTGGAGTTTAAAAGGTTAACATCTCAAAGCGTCTGGTAGTCGCTGGAGTTTAAATGGTTAACATATGAAAGGAGTCTGTACTCGCTGGAGTTTAAAAGGTTATCATATGAAAGAGGCCAGTATTTGCTGGAATTTAAAAGGTTATCATATGAAAGCGCCCTGTAGTCGCTGGAGTTTAAAAGGTTAACGTATTAAAGTGGCCTGTAGTCGCTGGAGTTTAAAGGTTAACAGATGAAAGAGGCCTGTACTGGCTGGAATTTAAAAGGTCAACATATGAAATGGGCCCATTCTCGCTGGAGTTTAAAAGGTTAACATCTCAATGTGGCTTGTTCTGGCAGGAATTTATAAGGATAACATACGAGAGGGGCCTGAACTCACTGAAATTTAAAAGGTTAACATCTCAAAGGGTCTTCTACTTGCTGGAGTTTAAAGGGTTAACATGTGAATTGCCAGTACTTGCTGGAGTTTAAAAGGTTTACATATGCAAGTGGACTGTACTCAGTGGAATTTAAAAGCTTAACATACGAAAGGGGCCTGTACTCGGTGGAATTTAAAAGGTTAACATGTGAAAGAGGCCTGTACTCGCTGGCATATAAAAGGTTAACATCTCAAATGGGGCCTGTACTGGTAGGAGTTTAAAAGGTTAACATACGAAAGGCCGGTACTCGCTGGAGTTTAAAAGGGTAACATATGAAAGGGGCCTGTAGTGGCTGGATTTTAAAAGGTTAACATACGAAAGCGGCCAGTACTCGCTGGAGTTTAAAAGGTTAAGAAATGAATGCGGTCTGAGCTCGCTGGAGATTAAAAGGTTAACATGCGAAATGCCGGTACTCGCTGGAGTTTAAAAGGTTAACATCTCAAAGGGGCCTGTACTGGTTGGAGTTTAAAAGGTTAACATCTCAAAGGAGTTGTACTCACTGGAATTTAAAAGTTTAACATCTCAAAGGGACCCGTACTCGCTGGAGTTTAAAATGTTAACATATGAAAGGAGTCTGTACTCGCTGGAGTTTAAAAGGTTATCATATGAAAGAGGCCAGTATTTGCTGGAATTTAAAAGGTTATCATATGAAAGCGCTCTGTACTCGCTGGAGTTTAAAAGGTTAACGTATTAAAGTGGCCTGTAGTCGCTGGAGTTTAAAAGGTTAACAGATGAAAGAGGCCTGTACTCCATGGACTTTAAAAGGTTAACGTCACAAAGGGACATGTTCTCGCTGGAGTTTGAAAGGTTAACGTGCGAAAGGCCTGTACTCGCTGTAGTTTAACAGGTTAACATCTCAAAGGGGCCTGTACTGGATGGAGTTTAAAAGGTTAACATCTGATCGGGGCCTGTACTCGCTGGAGTATAAAAGGTTAACATATGAAAGGGCCCGGTACTCTCTGGAATTTAACAGGTTAACATCTCAAAAGGGCCTGTACTCGGAGGAGTTTAAAAGGTTAACATATGAAAGGTGCCTGTACTCGCTGGATTTAAAAATGTAAACATCTCTAAGGGGCTTCTACTAGCTGAAATATAAATAGTTAACATATCAAAGGGTCCTGTACTCGCTGGAGTTTAAAAGGTAAACATCTAAAAGGTGCTTCTACTCGCTGAAGTTTAAAGGGTTAACATATCAAAGGCTTGTGCTCGCTAGAGTTTAAAATATTTACAAATGAAAGGGGCCTGTACTCCATGGAGTTTAAAAGGTTAACATCTCAAAGGGGCCTGTACTCACTGGAATTTGAAAGGTTAACATATGAAAGGGGCCTGTACTCGGTGGAGTTTAAAGGTTAACACATGAATGGGGCCTGTACTCACCGGAACTTAAAAGGTTAACATATGAAAGGTGCCTGTACTCGCTGAATTTTAAAATGTTAACATCTCAAAGGGGCTTGTACTAGCTGGAATTTAAAAGGTTAACATATGAAAGGGGCCTGAACTCACCGGAGTTTAAAAGGGTAAGATCTCAAAAGGGCCTGTACTGGTTGCAGTTTAAAAGCTTAACATATCAGAGGGGCCTGTACTCGCTGGAATTTAAAAGGTTAACATATGAAAGCGTCCTGTATTCGCTGGAGTTTAAAAGGTTAACATCTCAAAGGGACCCGTACTCGCTGGAGTTTAAAAGGTTAACATATGAAAGGGGTCTGTACTCGCTGAAGTTTAAAATGTTATCATATGAAAGGGGCCAGTATTTGATGGAGATTAAAAGGTTAACATATGAAAGGGTCCTCTACTCACTGGAATTTAAAAGGTTATCATATGAAAGGGGCCTGTACTCGCTGGAGTTTAAAACGTTAACATATCAAAGTGGGCTGAAGTCGCTGGAGTTTAAAAGCTTAACATATGAAAGGGGCCTGTACTCATTGGAGTTTAAAAGGTTATCAGATGAAATGGGCCGGTACTCGCTGGAGTTTAAAAGGTTAACATATGAAAGGGGTCTGTACTCACGGGAATTTAAAAGGGGCATGTACTCTCTGGAATTTAACAGGTTAACATCTCAAAGGGGTCTGTACTCGCTGGAATTTAAATGGTTAACATATGGATGTGGCCTGTACTCGCTGGAGTTTAAAAGGTTAACATTTGAAAGGGGCCTGTACTCGCTGGAGTTTAAAAGTTTAACATCTCGAAGGGGCCTGTACTCGCTGGAGTTTAAATTGTTAAGATCTCAAAGGGGGTTGTACAAGCTGGACTTTAAAAGGTTAACATATGAAAGGGGCTGGTACTCTCTGGAATTTAGCACGTTAACATCTCAATGGGGCATGTACTCAATGGAATTTAAATGGTTAACATATGAAAGTGGCCTGTAATCGCTGGAGATTAAAAGGTTACCATATGAAAGGCCTGTACTCAATAGAGGTTAAAAGGTTAACATATGAAATGTGCCTGTACTCGCTGGATTTTAAAATGTTAACATCTCAAAGGGGCTTGTATTAGCTGGAATTTAAAAGGTTAACATATGAAAGGGGTCTGTACTCGCTGGAGTTTAAAAGGGTAAGATCTCAAAAGGGTCTGTACTGGATGGAGTTTAAAAGGTTAACATATCAAAGGGGCCTGTAATGCCGGCGTTTAAATGATTAACAATAGACAATAGACAATAGGTGCAGAAGTAGACCATTCGGCCCCTCGAGTCTGCACCGCCATTCTGAGATCATGGCTGATCATTCACTATCAATACCCAGTCCCTGCCTTGTCCCCATATCCCTTGATTCCCCTATCCATCAGCTATCTATCTAGCTCCTTCTTGAAAGCATCCAGAGAATTGGCCTCCACCGTCATCCTTTTTTTTCTTTTTCAATCTTTTTATTGAATTTCATATATATAAAAAAAACATAACATAATAATGAATAGGTTATAAATGCATAAGACTTGAAATTGAATTAATAGTAGGATAACAATATCCTATTAAAATATCAACAGAAAAACATAGTACATTATCAATCAAGTCTACAATAATTATATGAAAAAAATAAAAATAATTGTCAAAAGAAAAAGAAAAAATTATAAAAATACAAGCAAAAATATATATTAAGAAAAAAAAATACTAAACTAAACTAACATGGGCAATAATAACAGTTTATTTGTATATGATAGTGCCAAAAACTCCGGAACTCCATACCAGAACAAGAATAGACAGAGAGAAGGTCTGGGAGAGGTCAAATTAATTCATATGAAAATGTCGAATGTTTCTTCAAATTTAACTGATGAGTCAAAAATAGTGCTTCTAATTTTTTCCAAGCTCAGATAAGAAATAGTTTGAGAGAGCCACTGAAACGTGGTAGGAGGATTTACTTCTTTCCAATTTTGCAATATAGACCTTCTGGCCATTAATGTTACAAAGGCAATCATTCGTCTAATTGAAGGGGAAAACTGATTACCATCCTCATTTGGTATACCAAAAATTGCAGTAATAAAATGAGGTTGTAAATCGATATTCCAAATTGAGGAAATGGTAGCAAATATGTCCCTCCAATAGTTATATAAGGTGGGACATGACCAAAACATGTGGGTCAGTGAAGCCACATCTGAATGACATCTGTCACATTGAGGGTTAATATGAGAGTAGAATCGAGCAAGTTTATCTTTAGACATATGAGCTCTATGTACAATTTTAAATTGTATTAAAGCATGTTTAGCACATATAGAAGAAGAATTAACCATTTGTAAAAATTTTTCCCATTTTTCTATTGATATATTATATTGAAGTTCTTTTTCCCATTCTTATTTAATTCTACCTGATATTTCTGGTTGTATCTTCATAATCATATTATAAATGAAAGCCACTAATCCCTTCTGATAGGGATTTAAGGTAAAAATCATACCTAAAAAGTCCATTGAAGTTGAATTGGGGAAGGATGGTAGAATTTTATGTAAAAAATTTCTAATTTGTAGATATCTAAACAAGTTAGATTTAGATAACTCAAATTTGTTGGAAAGTTGGTCGAAAGACATCAAACTACCTTCAAAGAAGAGATCACGAAAGCATTTTATACCTTTCCTTTTCCATATGCTAAAAGCTTGATCTGTCAAAGAAGGTTTGAAAAAAAATTAAGTAAAATAGGGCTATCAAGAACAAAGCTTTTCAGAGTAAAAAATTTACGAAATTGAAACCAAATTCGTAATGTATGTTTGACAACAGGGTTGGATATCTGTTTATTGAATTTAACTAAATCGGCAGAAAGAGAAGAACCCAGA
This sequence comes from Hypanus sabinus, assembly GCF_030144855.1. Classification (NCBI taxonomy): domain Eukaryota; kingdom Metazoa; phylum Chordata; class Chondrichthyes; order Myliobatiformes; family Dasyatidae; genus Hypanus; species Hypanus sabinus. The sequence continues at coordinate 4,567,776 of NC_082720.1, forward strand.
ACGGAGAATAGAGAATATCCCTGTGCCTCATTGCATTCTAAATTTACCCACTGTGGGCACAATGGTGAATCCAAATCTGATTTCCAATAAATTAAGTTACGAATATTATTCGCCCAATAGTAAAATCTAAAGTTAGGTAGAGCTAAACCACCATCTTTTTTAGATTTTTGTAATTGCCTTTTACTTAACCTAGGATTTTTATTTTGCCACACAAATGAGGAAATTTTTGAGTCAATGTTATCAAAAAAAGATTTAGGAATAAAAATTGGTAAAGCTTGAAATAAATATAAAAATTTCGGTAGAATCATCATTTTAATAGCATTAATCCGACCAACTAATGATAAGGATAAGGGAGACCATCTTGTAGTAAGTTGTTGAATTTGATGAAGCATAGGTAAAAAATTCAATGTAAATAAATCTTTATATTTCTTGGTAATTTTTATATCTAAATAGATAAAGTTATCATCAACAACTTTAAATGGTATCCTTTCATTCAATAAAGTTTGCGCGTTTAAAGGGAATAAATCACTCTTATCCAAGTTTAGTTTGTAACCAGAAAAGATACCAAATTTAGCCAACAAGGATAAAATAGCGGGAATAGACCTGTCAGGATCAGAAATATATAACAACAAGTCATCAGCATAAAGTGATAACTTGTATAATTTCTCATTGCGGGTAATATTAGGAGATTCACGAATAGCAATGGCTAAAGTTTCTAATGCAATATTAAACAATAAAGGACTTAAGGGACAACCTTGTCTCATACCACGAGATAATTGAAAAAAAGAGGATCTGTAATTATTTGTAAGAACAGAAGCAACAGGTTTATGATATATTAATTTGATCCATGATATAAAATTAGGACTAAAATTAAAATATCTCAAAGTGTTAAATAAGTATACCCATTCAACTCTATCAAAAGCTTTTTCAGCATCTAGTGAAATAACACATTCTGGAATTGTGGGTGATGAAGTATAAATTATATTAATCAATTTTCTAATATTAAAAAAGGAATACCGATTCCTAATAAAACCTGTTTGGTCTTCTGAAATAATCTGTGATAGTACCTTTTCTAACCTAATAGCTAAAATTTTTGTAAGAATCTTAGAGTCTACATTTAATAATGATATAGGGCGATAAGATGCACATAAAGTGGGATCCTTATCTTTTTTAAGAATTAGAGAGATAGTAGCTTCATAAAAAGACTGAGGTAATCTCTTCTTATCAAATGCATCATTAAAAATTTCACATAACCAAGGGGAAAGCAAAGAAGAAAAAGTTTTAAAAAATTCTATAATATAACCATCAGGACCAGGAGCTTTCCCTGAATTCATTGATGAGATGGCCTCTCCTATTTCGGCCAAAGAGATAGGAGCATCAAACAAGCTACGATCTTCATCTGTCAGTTTGGGAATATTCAAATTGTTAAAAAAGTTATCCATCATGGACAGATCGCCATCAAATTCTGATTGATATAAAGATTTATAAAAATCTTGAAAAGTGTTATTGATTTCTTTATGATCAGTAGTCAGATTGCCGTCTTGTTTACAAATTGTAATAATTTGTCGCTTAGTCAAGATAGCTTTTAATTGGTTAGCTAACAATTTGCCAGTTCGATCACTATGGATATAAAATTGAGCCCTGGTCCTAATTAATTGATTCTCAATTGAAGAAGATAATAATAATCTATGCTCCATTTGAAGCTCAACTCTCTTCTTATAAAGTTCTTTGGTAGGAGTCATGGAGTAAATCTTATCAATTTCTTTAATTTTATCCACTAATAAAGCAGTATCTAAATATCTTTGTTTTCTTTTACCGACGGAATATGAGATAATTTGTCCACGGATAAAAGCCTTAAAAGAGTCCCAAAGTATTCCTCTGTCAATCTCTTCTGTATAGTTTGTTGAGAAAAACAAGTCAATTTGCTGTTTTATGTAGGTGATGAATTCTGGATCTTGAAGCAAAGTAGCGTTAAGTCTCCAAGATCTAGTATTATTAGAAAAGTCCGAAATCTTGATAGATAACTTCAAAGGTGCATGATCCGAAATAGCAACAGAATCATATTTACAATCAATAACATCTGTTAATAAACGATGATCAATAAGGAAATAATCAATTCTAGAATAACTGTGATATACATGTGAAAAAAACGAAAATTCTTTATCTTTAGGGTTCAAGAACCGCCATATTTCAGTAATTCCCGAATCAACCATAAAAGAATTAATAAGTAAGGCTGATCTATTCGGAAGAATTCGAATAGGTTTAGATTTATCCATTGAAGGATTCAAACAACAATTGAAATCTCCACCCATTATCAACATATATTCATTTAGATTAGGAAGGGAAGTAAATAAACGTTTAAAGAATTCAGGGCAGTCAAAGTTTGGAGCATAAATATTAACTAGAACCACTTTTTGATTAAAAAGTGAACCAGTTATCAACAAAAATCTGCCCTGTGGATCAGAAATAATTTCATGATGTGTGAACGAAATTGAGGGGTCTATAAAAATAGACACACCCTTAATTTTGGTGGTACAATTCGAGTGAAATTGTTGACTTTTCCAGAACCTAAAAAAGCGTTGATTATCCTCCCTCCTAATATGGGTCTCCTGTGCAAAAATAATATTAGCATTTAGTCTATGGAATACTTTAAATATTTTTTTACATTTAATCGGATGATTTAAACCATTAGTATTCCAGGAGATAAGGTTAATAGACTTATCCATCATGCCAATATTAATTGTGTAAATTATAAAAGGTTAAAAAGACACATAACCCATAATTCAGGAAGAAGGAAAAATGATTCAGGAGCAACCGGAGAACATGACACCTCAACAATATTAATAATTTAAAGTCGGCCCATAAACTAAAAGCAAAAAAATTAAAATTAAAAGCATGAAAGAAGATCCCTACCCCCTCCCCCAACCCCTCGAGAAAAAGCCAAGCGGCAGGTGCACAAACTAACACTAATATTAGCCCCATTTTCAAGATGGCGACTTCATGAAAAGAAAGAAAAGAGAAACTATATAACACCCAGATATAAATACAGGGTTGTAAACAGAAAGAATATATATCAATCAAAATGAAAAAATATAAAAAAGCAAAAAAATCATTAATAAGAAAAGGATAACCATTGGAGTTTAAATAGTGTAATATGCCTTTAAAAAAAATTCCATATTCAAATATAAGGAAATGACGTTTCAAAAACAGAGACTTATGGGAAGAAGAAACGACATTTTGAAAGGACCATATTACAAAATATAGATGTAAATTCACCAATCTTTTTTTTTAAAAAAAAGGTTATCAAAATAGAATTTAAAAAGGGTTCAATAACCAATACAATATATATATAAAAAAAGGTTCAAAAATTCAAAACATTCATCCCATTCTCAAATACAGGCAAATAAACGCTTACGGAAAGCAAAGTCTTATAGGAAGAAGAAATGACAACTTAAAAAATAAATCATTATTACAAAGTCTTAACATGTATATCTAATCCAGAGGGGAAAAAATTAATTAAGAAATAAGACATTATAGTAAAGTTAAAAAAGCATCTGTAAATCATGATAATAATAATAAAAAAAAACCAGGTCTACAGACCAAAATAAAAAGCTATACCGCAGCTTCATAAGTTAAAGCCTAAAACGGAATGGCGTCTTCTCTCGAAAAGTTCTTCCACATAACACATAGTTCAAGTTGTACTAGAAGAGCGATATTCTTCAACAAATTTCTTCGCTTCTTCCGGAGTATTAAAGAAACGCTGACTGTTGTCACTCAACGTAATTCTGAGATTCGCTGGATATCTTAAAACTTGTTTAAGTCCAATCGAATGAACCTCCGCCATCACCGGTTTAAAAGCAATTCTCGCCCTCATTACCTCGAATGAATAGTCCTCCACAATACGAAAGTTGTTGCTTCTGTGAGAAATCATACCTTTCTGACGAGCTAATCGAATTAAAAGCTCTTTCTCCCGAGGATAATGGAACGGACAATCACAACTCGTGGCTTGTCTTTCGCAGCCGAAAATCTCGAAACTCTGTGGGCACAATCAATAGTAGGTTTAACCCGCAAAGAGTCCTCACCAAAAATTTCCCACAATACATTAGAGAAATATTCAGTTAAGTCACCAGACTCGAGATTTTCGGGAAATCCAATAATACGCAAATTCTGTCTGCGAGACCGGTTTTCAAGATCGGTGATTTTAAACTTATACTGCTCCACTATTTTAGCGGTCGACCATACCTTCTCCTCCAAAGGTTCGATTGTACGTATTTTTTCACAAATTATCTTGTCAAGAGCCACAAACTTTTCTTTATGGCATTCAATAACTGCTGCCTGCGATTGAAGCTTGGTATCAAATGATTTAACGACTTCTTCAAGCTCCGACATTTTCGCAGTAAGTTTGTTTTCCAGACTTGCAAGTTTAGTATCCAGAAGACTGGAGATTGCATCGAGAGATATAGGGTCTTTAGACGATTTCTTAGGTACAGACATTTTAAGTTTGAAAAAATTAAATCCAGTGTTATTTTTAAAAAGAGAAATAAATCGTAAATATCAGCCCATGTAATTATGTACGAAAAGATTTGATTAAAGGGTGATTATAGCTTAAAAAATGAAGAGCGCCTAAAAGGCAGATGTCTACGTTGCCATCTTGAAATTCCACCCCCTGGCTTCCACCGTCTTCCGAGGCAGTGCATTCCACACCTCCACAACTCTATGGGAGAAGAAGCTTTTCCTCAACTCTGTTTTAAATAACTGACCTCTTATTTTCAATCCATGCCCTCTGGTACTGGACTCTCCCAACATCTGGAACATATTTCCTGCCTCAATCCTATCAAATCCTTTAATATGATATCTAACATATGATAGGGGCCTATACTCGCTGAAATTTAAAAGGTTAACATATGAAATGTGACTGTACTCGCTGGAGTTTAGATGGTTAACATATGAAAGGGGACCGTACTCGCTGAATTTTAAAATGTTAACATCTCAAAGGGGATTGTACTAGCTGGAATTTAAAAGGTTAACATATGAAAGAGGTCTGTACTCGCTGGAGTTTTTTTTTAAATAATTTTTTATTGCATTTTTAAATGATTACAAAGTATGAAAAAACAATGTATATAACCCATACCCCCTCCCCTTAACCCCTCCCCCCTAACTGCCCTATAGAAAAAAAAAGAAAGAAAAAAAGAAAGAAAGAATGCCTGGTGGTTGGAAGATCTCCACATGCTCCATGGAATTCGTAATAATTTTAATATGTATATTTATTTCTTTCCCCTAATAACCAATTGTTTCATCTTCAAAGCAACTATATATTTAATCCTGTCTTTTGTAAATAAGGGCTCCAAATTTTCAAAAATGTTTCATATTTATCTCTTAAATTATAAGTAATTTTTTCTAATGGAATACAACCATAGATTTCTTTCTTCCAAGAATCTATACTTAAATGTGTAAACAAATTGGTCAAGACTATGTCTTGACAGTATGACAAATACAATAAATGTTCGGTTAAGATTAGTGCAGTATAATTTTCTACATCAATTATATATTACACCACAAAAAATAAAAAAATTTAATCCAAATTTATCGGATCAGTGTTTCCGATGTAACCAGGAAACTGGTACTTTTTTACATTCGACATGGTCTTGCTCTAAAATTCAACCTTTTTGGACAAATTTAAGACTTTTACTGGAACAAATTACAGGAACACAATTTCCTCATAATCCAATATTATTTTTACTAGGTGATATTGAAGGGATAAAACCGAAACTCAAACTAAATAAGTATCAGAAAGAATTTATAAAAATTGCACTGGCAGTAGCCAAAAAAGCTATTGCAGTTACTTGGAAATCGGATACACATTTAAGTATAGATTCTTGGAAGAAAGAAATCTATGGTCGCTGGAGTTTGAAAGCATAACATCTCAAAAGGGCCTCTACTGGTTGCAGTTTAAAAGGTTAACATATCAGAGGGGCCTGTACTCGCTGGAATTTAAAAGGTTAACATATGAAAGCGTCCTGTATTCGCTGGAGTTTAAAAGGTTAACATCTCAAAGTGTCTAGTAGTCGCCTGTATTTAAAAGGTTAACATACGAATGGGGCACGTACTCACTGGAGTTTAAAAGGTTAACATCTCAAATGGACCCGTACTCGCTGTAGTTTAAAAGGTTAACATATGAAATGGGTCTGTACTCACAGGAGGTTAAAACGTTATCATCTGAAAGGGGTCAGTACTCGCCGGAGATTAAAAGGTTAACTTATGAAAGGGTCCTCTACTTGCTGGAATTTAAAAGGTTATCATATGAAAGGGGCCTGTACTCGCTGGAGTTTAAAAGGTTAACATATGAAAGGGGCCTGTACTCAATGGAGTTTAAAAGGTTAATATTACAAAGGGACCTGTTCTCGCTGGAGTTTGAATGGTTAACATATGAAAGGAGACTGTAGGCGTTGGAGATTAAAAGCTTTTCAGATGAAATAGGCCAGTACTCGCTGGAGTTTAAAAGGTTAACATATGAAAGGGGCCTTTACTCACAGGAATTTAAAAGGTTAACATATGTAAGGGGCATGTACTCTCTGGAATTTAACAGGTTAACATCTCAAAGGAGACTGTACTCGCTGGAATTTAAATGGTTAACATATGGAAGTGGCCTGTACTCGATGGAGTTAAAAAGGTTAATATATGAAAGGCCTGTACTTGCTGGATTTCAAAAGATTAACATACGAAAGCGGCCTGTACTCGCTGGAGTTTAAAAGGTTAACATCTCAAAGGGATCCGTACACGCTGGAGTTTAAAAGGTTAACATATGACTGGGGCCTGTACTCAATGGAGTTTAAAATGTTAACATAACAAAGGGAACTATTCTCGATGGAGTTTGAATGGTGAACATACGAACAAGGACTGTAGGTGTTGGAGATTAAAAGCTTATCAGATGAAATGGGCCAGTACTCGCTGGAATTTAAATGGTCAACTAATGGAAGAGGCCTGTACTCGATGGAGTTTAAAAGGTTAACATGTGAAAGGCTTGTACTCACTGGAGTTTAAAAGGTTAACATCTCAAAGCGTCTAGTAGTCGCTGGAGTTTAAATGGTTAACATACAAATGGGGCCCGTTCTCACTGGAGTTTAAAAGGTTAACATCTCAAAGGGACCCGTACTCGCTGGAGTTTAAAATGTTAACATATGTAAGGGGCTTCTACTCGCTGGAATTTAACAGGTTATCATATGAAAGGGGCCTGTACTCGCCTGAGTTTAAAAGTTTAACAGATTAAAGTGGCCTGTAATTGCTGTAGTTTAAAAGGTTAACATCTCAAAGGGGCCTGTACTGGATGAAGATTAAAAGGTTAACATTTGATCGGGGCCTATACTCGCTGGAGTAAAAAAGGTTAACATAAGAAAGGGGCCTGTACACGCTGGCATTTAACAGATTAACATCTCAAATGGGCCTGTACTCGCTGGAGTTTAAATGGTTAACATATGAAAGGGCCCGGTACTCTCTGGAATTTAACAGGTTAACATCTCAAAGGGAAATGTACTCGCTGAATTTAAATGGTTAACATATGAAAGGCCTGTACACGCTGGAGCTAAAAGGTTAACATCTCAAAGGGGCCTGTACAGGCTGGAGTTTAAAAGGTTAACATACGAAAGGGGCCTGAACTCGCTGGAATTTAAACGGTTAACATATGAAAGTGGCATGTACTCGCTGGAGCTAAAAAGTTAACAACTCAAAGGGGCATGTACTCACTGGAATTTGAAAGGTTAACATATGAAAGTGGCCTGTAGTCGCTGGATTTTAAAAGGTTATCATATGAAAGAGGCCAGTACTAGCTGGATTTTAAAATGTTAACATATGAAAGTGGCCGGTATTCTCTTGAATTTAACAGGTTAACATCTCAATGTGGCATGTACTCGCTGGAATTTAAATGGTTAACATATGAAAGTGGCATGTACTCGCTGGAGCTAAAAGGTTAACATCTCAAAGGGGCCTGTACTCACTCGAATTTGAAAGGTTAACATATGAAAGGGGCCTGTACTCAGTGGAGTTTAAAGGTTAACATATGAATGGGGCCTGTACTCACCGTAACTTAAAAGGTTAACATATGAAACATGCCTGTACTCGCTAAATTTTAAAATGTTAACATCTCAAAGGGGCTTGTACTAGCTGGAATTTAAAAGGTTATCATATCAAATGGTCCGGTACTCGCTGGAGATTAAAAGGTTAACATATGAAAAGGGTCTGTACTCGCTGGAATTTAAAAGGTTAACATATGAATTGGGACTGTACTCTCTGGACTTTAACAGGTTAACATCTCAAAGGGGCATGTACTCTCTGTACTCGCTGGAGTTTAAAAGGTTATCATGTGAAAGGGGCCAGTACTTGCTGGAGTTTAAAAGGTTAACATATGAAAGGAGCCTGTACTCGCTGGAATTTTAAAGGTTCTCATATGAAAGGGGCCTGTACTCGCTGGAGTTTAAAAGGTTAATATCTCAACGGGGCTTGTACTCGCTAGAATTTAAAAGGTTAAGATATGAAAGGGGTCTGTACTCGCTGGAGTTTAAAAGGTTAACATCTCAAAGTGGCCTGTTCTGGTTGGAGTTTAAAAGGTTAACATATCAAAGGGGCCTGTTCTCGCTGGAGTTTAAAAGGTTAACATCTCAATTGGGCTTGTACACGCTAGAGTATAAAAGCTTAACATATGAAAGGGGTCTGTACTCGCTGCAGTTTAAAAGGTTAACATATGAAAAGGGCCTGTACTGGCTGGAGTTTAAAAGGTTATCATATGAAATGGTCCAGTGCTCGCTGGAGATTTAAAGGTTAACATATGAAAAGGGCCTGTACTGGCTGGAGTTTAAAAGGTTATCATATGAAATGGTCCAGTGCTCGCTGGAGATTTAAAGGTTAACATATGAAAGGGGTCTGTACTCGCTGGAATTTAAAAGGTTAACATATGAATTGGGACTGTACTCTACTGGACTTTAACAGGTTAACATCTCAAAGGGGCATGTACTCGCTGGAATTTAAATGGTTAACATATGAAAGTGGCCTGTACTCACTGGAGTTTAAAAGGTTAACATATGAAAAGGCCTGTACTCGCTCGAGTTTAAAGGTTAACTTCTCAAAGTGGCCTGTACTCGCTGGAGTTTAAAAGGTTAACATATGAAAAGGGCCTGTACTGGCTGCAGTTTGAAAGGTTAACTTATGAAAGGGGACCGTACTCGCTGGAGTTTAAAAGGTTAACATCACAAAGCGGTCTGTAGTCGCTAGAGTTTAAAAGGATAACATATTAAAAGGGCCTGTCCTCGCTGGAGTTAAAATGGGGAACATTTGAAAGGGTCCTTTACCTGCTGGAGTATAAAAGGTTAACATCTCAATGCATCCAGTAGTCGCTGGAGTTTAAAAGGTTAACATATGAAAGGGGCCTGTACTCGCTGGAGCTTAAAAGGTTATCATATGAAAGGGGCTGTACTTGCTGTTGTTTAAAAGGTTGACATATGAAAGGAGCCTGTACTCGCTGGAATTTTAAAGGTTATCATATGAAAGGGGACTGCACTCGCTGGAGTATAAGAGGTTAACATATATAAGTGTCATGTACTCACTCGAACTTAAAAGAACATTTTAAAGGGCCCTGTACTCGCTGGAGTTTAAAATGTTAACAATTGAAAGTGGCCTCTACTCGCTGAAGTTTAAAAGGTTAACATTTCAAAGGGGCCTGTACTCGCTGGTGTTTAAAAGTTTAACATCGCAAAGGGGCCTGCACTCGCTGGAGTTTAAAAGGTTAACATCTCAGAGTGGCCTGTACTCGCAGGAGGTTGAAAGGTTAACATATGAAAGGGCCTGTGCTCGCTGCATTTTAAAAGGTTAACAGATGAATGGGGCCTGTACTCGCTGGACTTTAAAAGGTTAACATCTCAGAGGGTCCTCTACTCGCTGGAGTATAAAAGGTTAACAGATGTAAGGGGCCTTTACTCGCTGGAATTTAAAAGGTTAACATGTGAATTGGGACTGTACTCTCTGGACTTTAACAGGTTAACATCTCAAAGGGGCATGGACTCGCTGGAATTTAAATGGTTAACATATGAAAGGGGTCTATACTCGCTGGAGTTTAAAAGGTTATCATGTGAATGGAGCCAGTACTCACTGGAAATTTAAAAGATATCATATGAAAGGGGCCTGAACTCGCTGGAGTTTAAAAGGTTAACATATGAAAGGGGACTGCACTCGCTGGAGTATAAAAGGTTAACATATATAAGCGTCAAGTACTCGCTCAAATTTAAAAGATTAACATCTCAAAGGCCCTTTACTCACTGGAGTTTAAAAGGTTACCAAATGAAGGGGGCCTGTACTCGCTGGAGTATAAAAGGTTAACATATATAAGCATCATGTACTCACTCGAACTTAAAAGATGAAGATCTTAAAGGGGCCTGTTCTCGCTGGAGCTTAAAAGGATAACAATTGTAAGGGGCCTGAACTTGCTGGAATTTAAAAGGTTAACATCTCAAAGGGACCCGTACTCGCAGGAGTTTAAAAGGTAATCATATGAAAGGGGTCTGTATTCGCCTGAGTTTAAAAGGTTAACATATTAAAGCGGCCTGTAGACACTGCAGTTTAAAAGGTTAACAGATGAGAGGCCTGTACTCGCTGTACTTTAAAAGGTTAACATTTGATCGGGGCCTATACTCGCAGGAGTAAAAAAGGTTAACATAAGAAAGGGGCCTGTACACGCTGGCGTTTAACAGGTTAACATATGAAAGGGGCCTGTACTCTCCGGAATTTAACAGGTTAACATCTCAAACGGGCCTGTACTCGCTGGAGTTTAAAAGCTTAACATATGAAAGGGGCCTGTACTCTCCGGAATTTAACAGGTTAACATCTCAAAGGAGCTTGTACACGCTGGAGTTTAAAATGTTATCATATGAAAGAGACCAGAACTCGCTGGATTTTAAAAGGTTAACATATTAAAGCGGCCTGTAGTCGCTGGAGTTTAAAAGGTTAACAGATGCAAGGCCTGTACTCGCTGTACTTTAAAAGGTTAACATTTGATTGGTGCCTATACTCGCTGGAGTAAAAAAGGTTAACATAAGAAAGGGGCCTGTACACGCTGGCGTTTAACAGGCTAACATCTCAAACGGGCCTGTACTCGCTGGAGTTTAAATGGTTAACAAATGAAAGGGGACTGTTCTCGCTGGAGTTTAAAAGGTTAACATCTCAAAACTGTCTGTAGTCGCTGGAGTTTAAAAGGATAACAGATTAAAAGGGCCAGTCCTCGCTGGAGTTTAAAAGGGGAACATTTGAAAGGGGCCTTTACCTGCTGGAGTTTAAAAAGTTAACATCTGAAAAGGGCCTGTACTGGTTAATATATGAACGGGGCTTGTACTCAACTCATTTTAAAAGGTTAACATATGAAAGCGGCCTCTACTTGCTGCAGTTTAAAAGGATAACATATGAAAGGGGACTGTACTCGCTGGTGTATAAAAGGTTAACATATTTAAGCGTCATGTACTCGCTCAAATTTAAAAGATTAACATCTCAATGGGCACTGTACCCGCTGGAGTTTAAAAGGTTAACAAATGAAAGGGGTCTGTTCTGGATGGAGTTTAAAAGATTAGCATCTGATCGGGGCCTGTACTCGCTGGAGAATAAAAGGTTAACATAAGAAAGGGGCCTGTACACGCTAGCCTTTAGCAGGTTAACATCTCCAACAGGCTTTTTCTTGCTGGAGTTTAAAAGGTTAACATAGGAAAGGAGCCTGTACTCGCTGGAGTTTAAAAGGTTACCAAATGAAAGGGGCCTGTACTCGCTGGAATTTAAAAGGTTAACATATGAAAGGGGACTGTACTCGCTGGACTATAAAAGGTTAACATATAATTGCGTCATTTACTCGCTCGAATTTAAAAGATTAGCATCTCAAAGGTGCCTGTACTCGCAGGAGTTTAAAAGGTTAACATATGAAAGCGTCCTGTATTCGCTGAAATTGCTGATGTTTAAAAGGTTAACATACAAATGGGGCACGTAGTCACTGGAGTTTAAAAGGTTAACATCTCAAAGGGACCCGTACTCGCTGGAGATTAAAAGGTTAACATATGAAAGGGTCTTCTACTCGCTGGAATTTAAAGCGTTATCATATGCAAGGGGCCTGTACTCGCTGGAGCTTAAAAGGTTAATATATCAAAGCGGCCTGAAGTTGCTGGAGTTTAACAGGTTAACATCTCAAAGGGGCATGGACTCGATGGAATTTACATGGTTAACATATGAAAGGGGTCTGTACTCGCTGGAGTTTAAAAGGTAATCATGTGAATGGAGCCAGTACTCACTGGAAATTTAAAGGATATCATATGAAAGGGGCCTGAACTCGCTGAAGTTTAAAAGGTTAACATCTCAATTGGGCTTGTACACGCTAGAGTATAAAAGGTTAACATATGAAAGGGGTCTGTACTCGCTGCAGTTTAAAAGGTTAACAGATGAAAAGGGCCTGTACTGGCTGGAGTTTAAAAGGTTATCATATGAAATAGTCCAGTGCTTGCTGGAGATTTAAAGGTTAACATATGAAAGGGGTCTGTACTCGCTGGAATTTAAAAGGTTAACATATGAAAGTGGCCTGTACTCACTGGAGTTTAAAAGGTTAACAGATGAAAAGGGCCTGTACTGGCTGGAGTTTAAAAGGTTATCATATGAAATAGTCCAGTGCTTGCTGGAGATTTAAAGGTTAACATATGAAAGGGGTCTGTACTCGCTGGAATTTAAAAGGTTAACATATGAAAGTGGCCTGTACTCACTGGAGTTTAAAAGGTTAACATATGAAAAGGCCTGTACTCGCTCGAGTTTAAAGGTTAACTTCTCAAAGTGGCCTGTACTCGCTGGAGTTTAAAAGGTTAACATATGAAAAGGGCCTGTACTGGCTGGAGTTTGAAAGGTTAACTTATGAAAGGGGACCGTACTCGCTGGAGTTTAAAGGGTTAACATCACAAAGCGGTCTGTAGTCGCTAGAGTTTAAAAGGATAACATATTAAAAGGGCCTGTCCTCGCTGGAGTTAAAATGGGGAACATTTGAAAGGGTCCTTTACCTGCTGGAGCATAAACGTTTAACATCTCAATGCAACCAGTAGTCGCTGGAGTTTAAAAGGTTATCATATGAAAGGGGCTGTACTTGCTGTTGTTTAAAAGGTTGACATATGAAAGGAGCCTGTACTCGCTGGAATTTTAAAGGTTAACATATGAAAGGGGACTGCACTCGCTGGAGTATAAGAGGTTAACATATATAAGCGTCATGTATTCGCTATAATTTAAATATTAACATCTCAAATGCCCTTTACTCACTGGAGTTTAAAAGGTTACCAAATGAAAGTGGCCTGTACTCGCTGGAACTAAAAGGTTAACATCTCAAAGGGGCCTGTACTGGCTGGAGTTTGAAAGGTTAACATATGAAAAGGGCCTGTACTGGCTGGAGTTTAAAAGGTTAACAGATGTAAGGGGCCTTTACTCGCTGGAATGTAAAAGGTTAACATGTGAATTGGGACTGTACTCTCTGGACTTTAACAGGTTAACATCTCAAAGGGGCATGGACTCGATGGAATTTACATGGTTAACATATGAAAGGGGTCTGTACTCACTGGAGTTTAAAAGGTTATCATGTGAATGGAGCCAGTACTCACTGGAAATTTAAAGGATATCATATGAAAGGGGCCTGAACTCGCTGAAGTTTAAAAGGTTAACATATGAAAGGGGACTGCACTCGCTGGAGTATAAAAGGTTAACATATATAAGCGTCAAGTACTCGCTCAAATTTAAAAGATTAACATCTCAAAGGCCCTTTACTCGCTGGAGTTTAAAAGTTACCAAATGAAGGGGGCCTGTACTCGCTGGAGTATAAAAGGTTAACATATATAAGCGTCATGTACTCACTCGAACTTAAAAGATGAAGATCTTAAAGGGCCCTGTACTCGCTGGAGTTTAAAAGGTTAACAATTGAAAGGGGCCTGTACTTGCTGGAGCATAAAAGGTTAACAATTGAAAGGGGCCTGTACTCGCTGGAGCATAAAAGGTTAACAATTGAAAGGGGCCTGTACTCGCTGGAGCTTAAAAGGTTATCATATGAAAGGGGCTGTACTTGCTGTTGTTTAAAAGGTTGACATATGAAAGGAGCCTGTACTCGCTGGAATTTTAAAGGTTATCATATGAAAGGGGACTGCACTCGCTGGAGTATAAGAGGTTAACATATATAAGTGTCATGTACTCACTCGAACTTAAAAGAACATTTTAAAGGGCCCTGTACTCGCTGGAGTTTAAAATGTTAACAATTGAAAGGGGCCTCTACTCGCTGAAGTTTAAAAGGTTAACATTTCAAAGGGGCCTGTACTCGCTGGTGTTTAAAAGTTTAACATCGCAAAGGGGCCTGCACTCGCTGGAGTTTAAAAGGTTAACATCTCAGAGTGGCCTGTACTCGCAGGAGGTTGAAAGGTTAACATATGAAAGGGGTCTGTACTCGCTGGAATTTAAAAGGTTAACATATGAAAGTGGCCTGTACTCACTGGAGTTTAAAAGGTTAACATATGAAAAGGCCTGTACTCGCTCGAGTTTAAAGGTTAACTTCTCAAAGTGGCCTGTACTCGCTGGAGTTTAAAAGGTTAACATATGAAAAGGGCCTGTACTGGCTGGAGTTTGAAAGGTTAACTTATGAAAGGGGACCGTACTCGCTGGAGTTTAAAGGGTTAACATCACAAAGCGGTCTGTAGTCACTAGAGTTTAAAAGGATAACATATTAAAAGGGCCTGTCCTCGCTGGAGTTAAAATGGGGAACATTTGAAAGGGTCCTTTACCTGCTGGAGTATAAAAGGTTAACATCTCAATGCAACCAGTAGTCGCTGGAGTTTAAAAGGTTAACATATGAAAGGGGCCTGTACTCGCTGGAGCTTAAAAGGTTATCATATGAAAGGGGCTGTACTTGCTGTTGTTTAAAAGGTTGACATATGAAAGGAGCCTGTACTCGCTGGAATTTTAAAGGTTAACATATGAAAGGGGACAGCACTCGCTGGAGTATAAGAGGTTAACATATATAAGCGTCATGTATTCGCTATAATTTAAATATTAACATCTCAAATGCCCTTTACTCACTGGAGTTTAAAAGGTTACCAAATGAAAGTGGCCTGTACTCGCTGGAACTAAAAGGTTAACATCTCAAAGGGGCCTGTACTGGCTGGAGTTTGAAAGGTTAACATATGAAAAGGGCCTGTACTGGCTGGAGTTTAAAAGGTTAACAGATGTAAGGGGCCTTTACTCGCTGGAATGTAAAAGGTTAACATGTGAATTGGGACTGTACTCTCTGGACTTTAACAGGTTAACATCTCAAAGGGGCATGGACTAGATGGAATTTACATGGTTAACATATGAAAGGGGTCTGTACTCGCTGGAGTTTAAAAGGTTATCATGTGAATGGAGCCAGTACTCACTGGAAATTTAAAGGATATCATATGAAAGGGGCCTGAACTCGTTGGAGTTTAAAAGGTTAACATATGAAAGGGGCCTGTACTCGCTGGAGCTTAAAAGGTTAACAATTGAAAGGGGCCAGTACTCGCTGGAGCTTAAAAGGTTAACATATCAAAGGGGCCTGTACTCGTTGGAGCTTAAAAGGTTATCATATATAAGCGTCATGAACTCGCTCGAATTTAAAAGATTAACATCTCAAAGGCCCTTTACTCGCTGGAGTTTAAAAGGTTATCATATGAAAGAGGACAGTACTCGCTGGAGTTTAAAAGGATAACATACGAAAGGGGCCTGTACTCGCTGGATTTTAAAATGTTAACACATGAAAGCGGCCGGTACTCTCTGGAATTTAACAGGTTAACATCTCAAAGCGGAATGTGCTCTCTGGAATTTAAATGGTTAGCCTATGAATGTGGCCTGTACTCGCTGGAGATTAAGAGGTTAACATCTCAAAGCGTCTAGTAGTCGCTGGAGTTTAAATGGTTAACATACGAATGGGCACCGTTCTCACTGGAGTTTAAAAGGTTAATATCTCAAAGGGACCCGTACTCGCTGGAGTTTAAAATGTTAACATATGAAAGGGGCCTCAACTAGCTGGAATTTAACAGGTTATCATATGAAAGGGGCCTGTACTCGCCTGAGGTTAAAAGGTTAACATATTAAAGTGGCCTGTAGTCGCTGGAGTTTAAAAGGTTAACAGATGAAAGTCCTGTACTCGCTGTAGTTTAAAAGGTTAACATCTCAAAGGGGCCTGTACTGGATGGAGTTTAAAAGGTTAACATTTGATCGGGGCCTATACTCACTGGAATAAAAAAGGTTAACATAAGAAAGGGGCCTGTACACACTGGCGTTTAACAGGTTAACATCTCAAACGGGCCTGTACTCGCTGGAGTTTAAATGGTTAACAAATGAAAGGGGACATTTCTCGCTGGAGTTTAAAAGGTTAACATATGAAAGGTGCCTCTACTCGCTGGAATTTAACAGGTTATCATATGAAAGGGGTCTGTACTCACCTGAGTTTAAAAGGTTAACATATTAAAGCGGCCTGTAGACACTGCAGTTTAAAAGGTTAACAGATGAAAGGCCTGTACTCGCTGTACTTTAAAAGGTTAACATTTGATCGGGGCCTATACTTGCAGGAGTAAAAAAGGTTAACATAAGAAAGGGGCCTGTACACGCTGGCGTTTAACAGGTTAACATCTCAAACGGGCCTGTACTCGCTGCAGTTTAAATGGTTAACAATTGAAAGGGGACTGTTCTCGCTGGAGTTTAAA
Source organism: Hypanus sabinus (assembly GCF_030144855.1). Classification (NCBI taxonomy): domain Eukaryota; kingdom Metazoa; phylum Chordata; class Chondrichthyes; order Myliobatiformes; family Dasyatidae; genus Hypanus; species Hypanus sabinus. The sequence goes on from NC_082720.1 coordinate 4,584,524, forward strand.
AGGTTAACATCTCAAAGCGGTCTGTAGTCGCTGGATTTTAAAAGGATAACAGATTAAAAGGGCCAGTCCTCGCTGGAGTTTAAAAGGGGAACATTTGAAAGGGGCCTTTACCTGCGGGAGTTTAAAAAGTTAACATCTGAAAAGGGCCTGTACTGGTTGGAGTTTAAAAGGTTAATATATGAATGGGGCTTGTACTCAACTCATTTTAAAAGGTTAACATACGAAAGCGGCCTCTACTTGCTGCAGTTTAAAAGGATAATATATGAAAGGGGACTGTACCCGCTGGAGTTTAAAAGGTTAACAAATGAAAGGGGTCTGTTCTGGATGGAGTTTAAAAGATTGGCATCTGATAGGGGCCTGTACTCGCTGGAGAATAAAAGGTTAACATAAGAAAGGGGCCTGTACACGCTGGCCTTTAGCAGGTTAACATCTCCAACAGGCTTTTACTTGCTGGAGTTTAAAAGGTTAACACATGAAATGGGTCTGTATGCACTGGAATTTAAAAGGTTAACATATGAAAGGAGCCTGTACTCGCTGGAGTTTAAAAGGTTACCAAATGAAAGGGGCCTGTACTCGCTGGAATTTAAAAGGTTAACATATGAAAGGGGCCTGTACTCGGTGGAGTTTAAAGGTTAACACATGAATGGGGCCTGTACTCACCGGAACTAAAAAGGTTAACATATGAAAGGTGCCTGTACTCGCTGAATTTTAAAATGTTAACATCTCAAAGGGGCTTGTATTAGCTGGAATTTAAAAGGTTAACATATGAAAGGGGTCTGTACTTGCTGGAGTTTAAAAGGGTAAGATCTCAAAAGGGCCTGTACTGGATGGAGTTTAAAATGTTAACATATGAAAGGGGTCTGTACTTGCTGGAGTTTAAAAGGTTAACTTAGGAAAGCGGCCTGTACTCGCTGGAGATTAAGAGGTTAACATCTCAAAGCGTCTAGTAGTCGCTGGAGTTTAAATGGTTAACATACGAATGGGCACCGTTCTCACTGGAGTTTAAAAGGTTAACATCTCAAAGGGACCCGTACTCGCTGGAGTTTAAAATGTTAACATATGAAAGGGGTCTGTACTCGCTGGAGTTTAAAAGGTTATCATGTGAAAGGGGTCTGTACTCGCTGGAGTTTAAAAGGTTAACAAATGAAAGCGTCCTGTATTTGCTGGAGTTTAAAAGGGTAACATCTCAAAGTGCCTAGTAGTCGCTGGTGTTTAAAAGGTTTACATACGAATGTTGCATGTACTCACTGGAGTTTAGAAGGTTAACATCTCAAAGGGACCCGTACTCGCTTGAGATTAAAATGTTAACATATGAAAGGGGCCTCTACTCGCTGGAATTTAAAAGGTTAACATATTAAAGCGGACTGCAGTCGCTGGAGTTCAAAAGGTTAACTTCTCAAAGTGTCTAGTAGTCGCTGGAGTTTAAATGGTTAACATACAAATGGGGCCCGTTCTCACTGGAGTTTAAAAGGTTAACATCTCAAAGGGACCCGTACTCGCTGGAGTTTAAAATGTTAACATATGAAAGGGGCCTCTACTTGCTGGAATTTAACAGGTTATCATATGAAAGGGGCCTGTACTCGCCTGAGGTTAAAAGGTTAACATATTAAAGTGGCCTGTAGTCGCTGGAGTTTAAAAGGTTAACAGATGAAAGTCCTGTACTCGCTGTAGTTTAAAAGGTTAACATCTCAAAGGGGCATGTACTGGATGGAGTTTAAAAGGTTAACATTTGATCGGGGCCTATACTCACCGGAATAAAAAAGGTTAACATAAGAAAGGAGCCTGTATACGCTGGCGTTTAACAGGTTAACATCTCAAACGGGCCTGTACTCGCTGGAGTTTAAATGGTTAACAAATGAAAGGGGACATTTCTCGCTGGAGTTTAAAAGGTTAACATATGAAAGGTGCCTCTACTCGCTGGAATTTAACAGGTTATCATATGAAAGGGGTCTGTACTCACCTGAGTTTAAAAGGTTAACATATTAAAGCGGCCTGTAGACACTGCAGTTTAAAAGGTTAAAAGATGAAAGGCCTGTACTCGCTGTACTTTAAAAGGTTAACATTTGATCGGGGCCTATACTCGCAGGAGTAAAAAAGGTTAACATAAGAAAGGGGCCTGTACACGCTGGCGTTTAACAGACTAACATCTCAAACGGGCCTGTACTCGCTGCAGTTTAAATGGTTAACAATTGAAAGGGGACTGTTCTCGCTGGAGTTTAAAAGGTTAACATCTCAAAGCGGTCTGTAGTCGCTGGATTTTAAAAGGATAACAGATTAAAAGGGCCAGTCCTCGCTGGAGTTTAAAAGGGGAACATTTGAAAGGGGCCTTTACCTGCGGGAGTGTTAAAAGTTAACATCTGAAAAGGGCCTGTACTGGTTAATATATGAATGGGGCTTGTACTCAACTCATTTTAAAAGGTTAACATATGAAAGCGGCCTCTACTTGCTGCAGTTTAAAAGGATAATATATGAAAGGGGACTGTACTCGCTGGTGTATAAAAGGTTAACATATTTAAGCGTCATGTACTCGCTCGAATTTAAAAGATTAACATCTCAATGGGCACAGTACCCACTGGAGTTTAAAAGGTTAACAAATGAAAGGGGTCTGTTCTGGATGGAGTTTAAAAGATTGGCATCTGATAGGGGCCTGTACTCGCTGGAGAATAAAAGGTTAACATAAGAAAGGGGCCTGTACACGCTGGCCTTTAGCAGGTTAACATCTCCAACAGGCTTTTACTTGCTGGAGTTTAAAAGATTAACACATGAAATGGGTCTGTATGCGCTGGAATTTAAAAGGTTAACATATGAAAGGAGCCTGTACTCGCTGGAGTTTAAAAGGTTACCAAATGAAAGGGGCCTGTACTCGCTGGAATTTAAAAGGTTAACATATGAAAGGGGACTGTACTCGCTGGAGTATAAAAGGTTAACATCTCAAAGGGCCCTGTACTCGCTGGTGTTTAAAAGTTTGACATCTCAAAGGTGCCTGTACTCGCAGGAGTTTAAAAGGTTAACATATGAAAGCGTCCTGTATTCGTTGGAATTTAAAAGGTTAACATCTCAATGTCCCTAGAAGTTGCTGATGTTTAAAAGGTTAACATACGAATGGGGCACGTAGTCACTGGAGTTTAAAAGGTTAACATCTCAAAGGGACCCGTACTCGCTGGAGTATAAAAGGTTAACATATGAAAGGGCCTGTACTCGCTGCAGTTTAAAAGGTTAAGATATGAAAGGGGCCAGTATTCGCTGGAATTTAAATGGTTAACATCTGGAAGTGGCCTGTACTGAATGAGTTTAAAAGGTTAACATACGAAAGCGGCCTGTACTCATTGCAGTTTAAAAGGTTAACATCTCAAAAGGACCTGTACTCACTGAAATTTAAAAGGTTATCATATGAAAGGGAGCAGTACTCGCTGGAGATTAAAAGGTTAACATATGAAAGGGTCCTCAACTCGCTGGAATTTAAAAGGTTATCATATGAAAGAGGCCTGTACTCGCTGGAGTTTAAAAGGTTAACATATTAAAGCGGCCTGTAGTCGCTGGAGTTTAAAAGGTTAACAAATGCAAGGCCTGTACTCGCTGTACTTTAAAAGGTTAACATTTGATCGGTGCCTATACTCGCTGGAGTAAAAAAGGTTAACATAAGAAAGGGGCCTGTACACGCTGGCGTTTAACAGGTTAACATCTCAAACGGGCCTGTACTCGCTGGAGTTTAAATGGTTAACAAATGAAAGGGGACTGTTCTCGCTGGAGTTTAAAAGGTTAACATCTCAAAGCGGTCTGTAGTCGCTGGAGTTTAAAAGGATAACAGATTAAAAGGGTCAGTCCTTGATGGAGTTTAAAAGGGGAACATTTGAAAGGGGCCTTTACCTGCTGGAGTTTAAAAAGTTAACATCTGAAAGGGGACTGTACTCACTGGTGTATAAAAGGTTAACATATTTAAGCGTCATGTCCTCGCTCGAATTTGAAAGATTAACATCTCAATGGGCACTGTACCGCTGGAGTTTAAAAGGTTAACAAATGAAAGGGGTCTGTTCTGGATGGAGTTTAAAAGGTTAACATCTGATCGGGGCGTGTACTCACTGGAGAATAAAAGGTTAACGTAAGAAAGGGGCCTGTACACGCTGGCCTTTAGCAGGTTAACATCTCCAACAGGCTTTTACTTGCTGGAGTTCAAAAGGTTAACATATGAAAGGGGTCTGTATGCGATGGAATTTAAAAGGTTAACATATGAAAGGAGCCTGTACTCGCTGGAGTTTAAAAGGTTACCAAATGAAAGGGGCCTGTACTCGCTGGAATTTAAAAGGTTAACTTATGAAAGGGGACTGTACTCGCTGGAGTATAAAAGGTTAACATATAATTGCGTCATGTACTCGTTCGAATTTAAAAGATTAACATCTCAAAGGGCCCTGTACTCGCTGGAGTTTAAAAGGTTAACAAATGAAAGGGGCCTGTACTCGCTGGAGTTTTAAAGGTTAACATCTCAAAGGGCCCTGTACTCACTGGTGTTTAAAAGTTTGACATCTCAAAGGTGCCTGTACTCGCAGGAGTTTAAAAGGTTAACATATGAAAGTGTCCTGTATTCGCTGGAGTTTAAAAGGTTAACATCTCAAAGTCCCTAGAAGTCGCTGATGTTTAAAAGGTTAACATACGAATGGGGCACGTAGTCACTGGAGTTTAAAAGGTTAACATCTCAAAGGGACCCGTACTCGCTGGAGATTAAAAGGTTAACATATGAAAGCGGCCTGAAGTTGCTGGAGTTTAAAAGGTTAACATATCAAAGGGGCCTGTACTCAATGGAGTTTAAAAGGCTAACATAACAAAGGGAACTGTTCTCACTGGAGTTTGAATGGTTAACATATGAAAGGTGCCTGTACTCGCTGGAGTATAAAAGGTTAACATATGAAAGGGCCTGTACTCGCTGCAGTTTAAAAGGTTAAGAGATGAAAGGGGCCGGTATTCGCTGGAATTTAAATGGTTAATATCTGGAAGTGGCCTGTACTCGATGGAGTTTAAAAGGTTAACATACGAAAGCGGCCTGTACTCATTGGAGTTTAAAAGGTTAACATCTCAAAGGGACCGGTACTCACTGGAATTTAAAAGGTTATCATATGAAAGGGGACAGAACTCACTGGAGATTAAAAGGTTAACATATGAAAGGGTCCTCAACTCGCTGGAATTTAAAAGGTTATCATATGAAAGGGGCCTGTACTCGCTGTACTTTAAAAGGTTAACATTTGATCGGTGCCTATACTCGCTGGAGTAAAAAAGGTTAACATAAGAAAGGGGCCTGTACACGCTGGCGTTTAACAGGTTAACATCTCAAATGGGCCTGTACTCGCTGGAGTTTAAAAGGTTAACATCTCAAAGCGGTCTGTAGTCGCTGGAGTTTAAAGGGATAACATATTAAAAGGGCCTGCCCTCGCTGGAGTTTAAAAGGGGAACATTTGAAAGGGGCCTTTACCTGCTGGAGTTCAAAAGGTTAACATCTGAAAAGGGCCTGTACTGGATGGAGTTTAAATATATGAACGGGTCCTGTACTCACCTCATTTTAAAAGGTTAACATATGGAAGTGGCCTCTACTCGCTGGAGTTTAAAAGGTTAACATCTCAATGCGTCCAGTAGTCGCTGGAGTACAAAAGGCTAACATACGAATGTTGCCTGTACTCACTGGAGTTTAAAAGGTTATCATATGAAAGGGGCCTGTACTCTCTGGAATTTAACAGGTTAACATCTCAAAGGGGTCTGTACTCGCTGGAGTTTAAAAGGTTAACAATTGAAAGGGGCCTGAACTCGCTGGAGCTTAAAAGGTTAACAACTGAAAGGGGCCTGTACTCGCTGGAATTTTAAAGGTTCTCATATGAAAGGGGACTGTACTCGCTGAAGTTTAAAAGGTTAATATCTCAAAGGGGCTTGTATCCCCTAGAATTTAAAAGGTTAACATATTAAAGTGGCCTGTAGTCGCTGGAGTTTAAAAGGTTAACAGATGAAAGTCCTGTACTCGCTGTAGTTTAAAAGGTTAACATCTCAAAGGGGCCTGTACTGGATGGAGTTTAAAAGGTTAACATTTGATCGGGGCCTATACTCACTGGAATAAAAAAGGTTAACATAAGAAAGGGGCCTGTACACGCTGGCGTTTAACAGGTTAACATCTCAAACGGGCCTGTACTCGCTGGAGTTTAAATGGTTAACAAATGAAAGGGGACATTTCTCGCTGGAGTTTAAAAGGTTAACATATGAAAGGTGCCTCTACTCGCTGGAATTTAACAGGTTATCATATGAAAGGGGTCTGTACTCACCTGAGTTTAAAAGGTTAACATATTAAAGCGGCCTGTAGACACTGCAGTTTAAAAGGTTAACAGATGAAAGGCCTGTACTCGCTGTACTTTAAATGTTAACATTTGATCGGGGCCTATACTCGCAGGAGTAAAAAAGGTTAACATAAGAAAGGGGCCTGTACACGCTGGCGTTTAACAGGTTAACATCTCAAACGGGCCTGTACTCGCTGCAGTTTAAATGGTTAACAATTGAAAGGGGACTGTTCTCGCTGGAGTTTAAAAGGTTAACATCTCAAAGCGGTCTGTAGTCGCTGGATTTTAAAAGGATAACAGATTAAAAGGGCCAGTCCTCGCTGGAGTTTAAAAGGGGAACATTTGAAAGGGGCCTTTACCTGCGGGAGTTTAAAAAGTTAACATCTGAAAAGGGCCTGTACTGGTTGGAGTTTAAAAGGTTAATATATGAATGGGGCTTGTACTCAACTCATTTTAAAAGGTTAACATACGAAAGCGGCCTCTACTTGCTGCAGTTTAAAAGGATAATATATGAAAGGGGACTGTACTCGCTGGTGTATAAAAGGTTAACATATTTAAGCGTCATATACTCGCTCGAATTCAAAAGATTAACATCTCAATGGACACTGTACCCGCTGGAGTTTAAAAGGTTAACAAATGAAAGGGGTCTGTTCTGGATGGAGTTTAAAAGATTGGCATCTGATAGGGGCCTGTACTCGCTGGAGAATAAAAGGTTAACATAAGAAAGGGGCCTGTACACGCTGGCCTTTAGCAGGTTAACATCTCCAACAGGCTTTTACTTGCTGGAGTTTAAAAGGTTAACACATGAAATGGGTCTGCATGCACTGGAATTTAAAAGGTTAACATATGAAAGGAGCCTGTACTCGCTGGAGTTTAAAAGGTTACCAAATGAAAGGGGCCTGTACTCGCTGGAATTTAAAAGGTTAACATATGAAAGGGGCCTGTACTCGGTGGAGTTTAAAGGTTAACACATGAATGGGGCCTGTACTCACCGGAACTTAAAAGGTTAACATATGAAAGGTGTCTGTACTCGCTGAATTTTAAAATGTTAACATCTCAAAGGGGCTTGTATTAGTTGGAATTTAAAAGGTTAACATATGAAAGGGGTCTGTACTTGCTGGAGTTTAAAAGGGTAAGATCTCAAAAGGGCCTGTACTGGATGGAGTTTAAAATGTTAACATATGAAAGGGGTCTGTACTTGCTGGAGTTTAAAAGGTTAACTTAGGAAAGTGTCCTGTATGCGATGGAATTTAAAAGGTTAACATATGAAAGGAGCCTGTACTCGCTGGAGTTTAAAAGGTTACCAAATGAAAGGGGCCTGTACTCGCTGGAATTTAAAAGGTTAACTTATGAAAGGGGACTGTACTCGCTGGAGTATAAAAGGTTAACATATAATTGCGTCATGTACTCGTTCGAATTTAAAAGATTAACATCTCAAAGGGCCCTGTACTCGCTGGAGTTTAAAAGGTTAACAAATGAAAGGGGCCTGTACTCGCTGGAGTTTTAAAGGTTAACATCTCAAAGGGCCCTGTACTCACTGGTGTTTAAAAGTTTGACATCTCAAAGGTGCCTGTACTCGCAGGAGTTTAAAAGGTTAACATATGAAAGTGTCCTGTATTCGCTGGAGTTTAAAAGGTTAACATCTCAAAGTCCCTAGAAGTCGCTGATGTTTAAAAGGTTAACATACGAATGGGGCACGTAGTCACTGGAGTTTAAAAGGTTAACATCTCAAAGGGACCCGTACTCGCTGGAGATTAAAAGGTTAACATATGAAAGCGGCCTGAAGTTGCTGGAGTTTAAAAGGTTAACATATCAAAGGGGCCTGAACTCGCTGGAGCTTAAAAGGTTAACAACTGAAAGGGGCCTGTACTCGCTGGAGTATAAAAGGTTAACATACGAAAGCGGCCTGTACTCATTGGAGTTTAAAAGGTTAACATCTCAAAGGGGCCGGTATTCGCTGGAATTTAAATGGTTAATATCTGGAAGTGGCCTGTACTCGATGGAGTTTAAAAGGTTAACATACGAAAGCGGCCTGTACTCATTGGAGTTTAAAAGGTTAACATCTCAAAGGGACCGGTACTCACTGGAATTTAAAAGGTTATCATATGAAAGGGGACAGAACTCACTGGAGATTAAAAGGTTAACATATGAAAGGGTCCTCAACTCGCTGGAATTTAAAAGGTTATCATATGAAAGGGGCCTGTACTCGCTGTACTTTAAAAGGTTAACATTTGATCGGTGCCTATACTCGCTGGAGTAAAAAAGGTTAACATAAGAAAGGGGCCTGTACACGCTGGCGTTTAACAGGTTAACATCTCAAACGGGCCTGTACTCGCTGGAGTTTAAAAGGTTAACATCTCAAAGCGGTCTGTAGTCGCTGGAGTTTAAAGGGATAACATATTAAAAGGGCCTGCCCTCGCTGGAGTTTAAAAGGGGAACATTTGAAAGGGGCCTTTACCTGCTGGAGTTCAAAAGGTTAACATCTGAAAAGGGCCTGTACTGGATGGAGTTTAAATATATGAACGGGTCCTGTACTCACCTCATTTTAAAAGGTTAACATATGGAAGTGGCCTCTACTCGCTGGAGTTTAAAAGGTTAACATCTCAATGCGTCCAGTAGTCGCTGGAGTACAAAAGGCTAACATACGAATGTTGCCTGTACTCACTGGAGTTTAAAAGGTTATCATATGAAAGGGGCCTGTACTCTCTGGAATTTAACAGGTTAACATCTCAAAGGGGTCTGTACTCGCTGGAGTTTAAAAGCTTAACAATTGAAAGGGGCCTGAACTCGCTGGAGCTTAAAAGGTTAACAACTGAAAGGGGCCTGTACTCGCTGGAGTATAAAAGGTTAACATATAATTGCGTCATGTACTCGTTCGAATTTAAAAGATTAACATCTCAAAGGGCCCTGTACTCGCTGGAGTTTAAAAGGTTAACAAATGAAAGGGGCCTGTACTCGCTGGAGTTTTAAAGGTTAACATCTCAAAGGGGACTGTACTCACTGGTGTTTAAAAGTTTGACATCTCAAAGGTGCCTGTACTCGCAGGAGTTTAAAAGGTTAACATATGAAAGTGTCCTGTATTCGCTGGAGTTTAAAAGGTTAACATCTCAAAGTCCCTAGAAGTCGCTGATGTTTAAAAGGTTAACATACGAATGGGGCACGTAGTCACTGGAGTTTAAAAGGTTAACATCTCAAAGGGACCCGTACTCACTGGAGATTAAAAGGTTAACATATGAAAGCGGCCTGAAGTTGCTGGAGTATAAAAGGTTAACATATGAAAGGGCCTGTACTCGCTGCAGTTTAAAAGGTTAAGAGATGAAAGGGGCCGGTATTCGCTGGAATTTAAATGGTTAATATCTGGAAGTGGCCTGTACTCGATGGAGTTTAAAAGGTTAACAAACGAAAGCGGCCTGTACTCATTGGAGTTTAAAAGGTTAACATCTCAAAGGGACCGGTACTCACTGGAATTTAAAAGGTTATCATATGAAAGGGGACAGAACTCACTGGAGATTAAAAGGTTAACATATGAAAGGGTCCTCAACTCGCTGGAATTTAAAAGGTTATCATATGAAAGGGGCCTGTACTCGCTGTACTTTAAAAGGTTAACATTTGATCGGTGCCTATACTCGCTGGAGTAAAAAAGGTTAACATAAGAAAGGGGCCTGTACATGCTGGCGTTTAACAGGTTAACATCTCAAACGGGCCTGTACTCGCTGGAGTTTAAAAGGTTAACATCTCAAAGCGGTCTGTAGTCGCTGGAGTTTAAAGGGATAACATATTAAAAGGGCCTGTCCTCGCTGGAGTTTAAAAGGGGAACATTTGAAAGGGGCCTTTACCTGCTGGAGTTCAAAAGGTTAACATCTGAAAAGGGCCTGTACTGGATGGAGTTTAAATATATGAACGGGTCCTGTACTCACCTCATTTTAAAAGGTTAACATATGAAAGTGGCCTCTACTCGCTGGAGTTTAAAAGGTTAACATCTCAATGCGTCCAGTAGTCGCTGGAGTACAAAAGGCTAACATACGAATGTTGCCTGTACTCACTGGAGTTTAAAAGGTTATCATATGAAAGGGGCCTGTACTCTCTGGAATTTAACAGGTTAACATCTCAAAGGGGTCTGTACTCGCTGGAGTTTAAAAGGTTAACAATTGAAAGGGGCCTGAACTCGCTGGAGCTTAAAAGGTTAACAACTGAAAGGGGCCTGTACTCGCTGGAGCTTAAAAGGTTAACATATGAAAGGAGTCTGTACTCGCTGGAATTTTAAAGGTTCTCATATGAAAGGGGACTGTACTCGCTGAAGTTTAAAAGGTTAATATCTCAAAGGGGCTTGTATCCCCTAGAATTTAAAAGGTTAAGATATGAAAGGGGTCTGTACTTGCTGGAGTTTAAAAGGTTAACATATGAAAAGGGCCTGTACTGGCTGGAGTTTGAAAGGTTAACTTATGAAAGGGGACTGTACTCGCTGGAGTTTAAAAGGTTAACATCTCAAAGCGGTCTGTAGTCGCTGGAGCTTAAAAGGATAACATATTAAAAGGGCCTGTCCTCGCTGGAGTTTAAAAGGGGAACATTTGAAAGGGTCCTTTACCTGCTGGAGCATAAACGTTTAACATCTCAATGCATCCAGTAGCTGCTGGAGTTTAAAAGGTTGACATATGAAAGGGGACTGTACTCGCTGGAGTTTAAAAGGTTGACATATGAAAGGGGACTGTACTCGCTGGAGTTTAAAAGGATAACATATGAAAGGGGACTGCACTCGTTGGAGTATAAGAGATTAACATATATAAGCGTCATGTATTCGCTCAAATTTAAATATTAACATCTCAAATGCCCTGTACTTGCTGGAGTTTAAAAGGTTACCAAATGAAAGTGGCCTGTACTCACTGGAATTTAAAAGCTTAACATATGAAAGTGGCCTGTACTCGCTGGAGCTAAAAGGTTAAACTCTCAAAGGGGCCTGTACTGGCTGGAGTTTGAAAGGTTAACATATGAAAAGGGCCTATACTGGCTGGAGTTTAAAAGGTTAACAGATGTAAGAGGCCTTTACTCGCTGGAATTTAAAAGGTTAACATGTGAATTGGGACTGTACTCTGGACTTTAACAGGTTAACATCTCAAAGGGACATGGACTCGCTGGAATTTACATGGTTAACATATGAAAGGGGTCTGTACTCGCTGGAGTTTAAAAGGTTATCATGTGAATGGAGCCAGTACTCACTGGAAATTTAAAGGATATCATATGAAAGGGGACTGCACTCGCTGGAGTATAAAAGGTTAACATAAATAAGCATTATGTACTCACTCGAACTTAAAAGATGAAGATCTTAAAGGGCCCTGTACTCGCTGGAGTTTAAAAGGTTAACAATTTAAAGGGGCCTGTACTCGCTGGAGCTTAAAAGGTTAACAATTGAAAGGGGCCTGTACTCGCTGGAGCTTAAAAGTTTAACAATTGAAAGGGGCCTGTACTCGCTGGAGTTTAAAAGGTTAACATATCAAAGGGGCCTGTACTCGTTGGAGCTTAAAAGGTTAACATATGAAAGGGGTCTGTATGCGCTGCAGTTTAAAAGGTTAACATATAAAAAGGGCCTGTACTGGCTGGAGTTTAAAAGGTTATCATATGAAATGGTCCAGTACTCGCTGGAGTTAAAAAGGTTAACATCACAAAGCGGTCTGTATTCACTGGAGTTTAAAAGGGTAACATATTAAAAGGGCCTGCCCTCGCTGGAGTTTAAAAGGGGAACATTTGAAAGGGTACATTACCTGCTGGAGTTTAAAAGGTTAACATCTCAATGCATCCAGTAGTCGCTGGAGTTTAAAAGGTTAACATATGAAAGGTGTCTGTACTCGCTGGAATTTTAAAGGTTATCATATGAAAGGGGCCTGTCCTCACTGGAGCTTAAAAGGTTAACAATTGAAAGGGGCCTGTACTCGCTGGAGCTTAAAAGGTTACCAAATGAAGGGGGTCTGTACTCGCTGGAGTATAAAAGGTTAACATATATAAGCGTCATGTACTCACTCGAACTTAAAAGATGAAGATCTTAAAAGGCCATGTACTCGCTGGAGTTTAAAAGGTTAACAATTGAAAGGGGCCTGTACTCGCTGGAGCTTAAAAGGTTAACAATTGAAAGGGGCCTGTACTCGCTGGAGCTTAAAAGGTTAACAATTGAAAGGGGCCTGTACTCGCTGGAGCTTAAAAGGTTAACATATCAAAGGGGCCTGTACTCGTTGGAGTTTAAAAGGTTAACATATAAAAAGGGCCTGTACTGGCTGGAGTTTAAAAGGTTATCATATGAAATGGTCCAGTACTCGCTGGAGCTTAAAAGGTTAACATACGAAAGGGGTCTGTATGTGCTGCAGTTTAAAAGGTTAACATATAAAAAGGGCCTGTACTGGCTGGAGTTTAAAAGGTTATCATATGAAATGGTCCAGTACTCGCTGGAGTTTAAAAGGTTAACATCACAAAGCGGTCTGTAGTCGCTGGAGTTTAAAAGGGGAACATTTGAAAGGGTACATTACCTGCTGGAGTTTAAAAGGTTAACATCTCAATGCATCCAGTAGTCGCTGGAGTTTAAAAGGTTAACATATGAAAGGTGTCTGTACTCGCTGGAATTTTAAAGGTTATCATATGAAAGGGGCCTGTACTCGCTGGAGTTTAAAAGGTTAACATATGAAAGGGGACTGCACTCGCTGGATATAAGTGGTTAACATATAAAAGCGTCATGTACTCGCTCAAATTTAAAAGATTAACATCTCAAAGGCCCTTTACTCGCTGGAGTTTAAAAGGTTACCAAATGAACGGGGCCTGTACTCGCTGGAATTTAAAAGGTCAACATATAAAGGCCTGTACTCGCTGGAGCTGAAAGGTTAACATCTCAAAGGGGCATGTACTCTCTGTAGATTAACAGGTTATCTAATGAAAGGATCCGTTACTCGCTGCAGTTTAAAAGGTTAACATATGAAATGGGTCTGTACTCACTGGAGTATAAAATATTAACATCTCAAAAGGGCTTGTACTAGCTGGAATTTAAAAGGTTAACATATGAAAGGGGCCTGAACTGGCTGGAATTTAAATGGTTAACATATGAAAGGGGTCTGTACTTGCTGGAGTTTAGAAGGTTAACATAGGAAAAGGGCTTGTACTGGCTGGAGTTTGAAAGGTTAACTTATGAAAGGGGACTGTACTCGCTGGAGTTTAAAAGGTTAACATCTCAAAGCGGTCTGTAGTCGCTGGAGTTTAAAAGGATAACATATTAAAAGGGCCTGTCCTCGCTGGAGTTTAAAAGGGGAACATTTGAAAGGGTCCTTTACCTGCTGGAGCATAAACGTTTAACATCTCAATGCATCCAGTAGCCGCTGGAGTTTAAAAGGTTATCATATGAAAGGTGACTGCACTCGCTGGAGTATAAGAGGTTAACATATATAAGCATCATGTATTCGCTCAAATTTAAATATTAACATCTCAAATGCCCTTTACTCGCTGGAGTTTAAAAGGTTAACAATTTAAAGGGGCCTGTACTCGCTGGAGCTTAAAAGGTTAACATATGACAGGGGTCTGTATGCGCTGCAGTTTAAAAGGTTAACATATAAAAAGGGCCTGTACTGGCTGGAGTTTAAAAGGTTATCATATGAAATGGTCCAGTACTCGCTGGAGATTAAAAGGTTAACATATGAATTGGGACTGTACTCGCTGGAGTTTAAAAGGTTAACATCACAAAACGGTCTGTATTCGCTGGAGTTTAAAAGGGTAACATATTAAAAGGGCCTGTCCTCGCTGGAGTTTAAAAGGGGAACATTTGAAAGGGTACATTACCTGCTGGAGTTTAAAAGGTTAACATCTCAATGCATCCAGTAGTCGCTGGAGTTTAAAAGGTTAACATATGAAAGGTGTCTGTACTCGCTGGAATTTTAAAGGTTATCATATGAAAGGGGCCTGTACTCGCTGGAGTTTAAAAGGTTAACATATGAAAGGGCACTGCACTCGCTGGATATAAGTGGTTAACATATAAAAGCGTCATGTACTCGCTCAAATTTAAAAGATTAACATCTCAAAGGCCCTTTACTCGCTGGAGTTTAAAAGGTTACCAAATGAACGGGGCCTGTACTCGCTGGAATTTAAAAGGTCAACATATAAAGGCCTGTACTCGCTGGAGCTGAAAGGTTAACATCTCAAAGGGGCATGTACTCTCTGTAGATTAACAGGTTATCTAATGAAAGGATCCGTTACTCGCTGCAGTTTAAAAGGTTAACATATGAAATGGGTCTGTACTCACTGGAGTATAAAATATTAACATCTCAAAAGGGCTTGTACTAGCTGGAATTTAAAAGGTTAACATATGAAAGGGGCCTGAACTGGCTGGAATTTAAATGGTTAACATATGAAAGGGGTCTGTACTTGCTGGAGTTTAGAAGGTTAACATAGGAAAAGGGCTTGTACTGGCTGGAGTTTGAAAGGTTAACTTATGAAAGGGGACTGTACTCGCTGGAGTTTAAAAGGTTAACATCTCAAAGCGGTCTGTAGTCGCTGGAGTTTAAAAGGATAACATATTAAAAGGGCCTGTCCTCGCTGGAGTTTAAAAGGGGAACATTTGAAAGGGTCCTTTACCTGCTGGAGCATAAACGTTTAACATCTCAATGCATCCAGTAGCCGCTGGAGTTTAAAAGGTTATCATATGAAAGGTGACTGCACTCGCTGGAGTATAAGAGGTTAACATATATAAGCATCATGTATTCGCTCAAATTTAAATATTAACATCTCAAATGCCCTTTACTCGCTGGAGTTTAAAAGGTTAACAATTTAAAGGGGCCTGTACTCGCTGGAGCTTAAAAGGTTAACATATGACAGGGGTCTGTATGCGCTGCAGTTTAAAAGGTTAACATATAAAAAGGGCCTGTACTGGCTGGAGTTTAAAAGGTTATCATATGAAATGGTCCAGTACTCGCTGGAGATTAAAAGGTTAACATATGAATTGGGACTGTACTCGCTGGAGTTTAAAAGGTTAACATCACAAAACGGTCTGTATTCGCTGGAGTTTAAAAGGGTAACATATTAAAAGGGCCTGTCCTCGCTGGAGTTTAAAAGGGGAACATTTGAAAGGGTACATTACCTGCTGGAGTTTAAAAGGTTAACATCTCAATGCATCCAGTAGTCGCTGGAGTTTAAAAGGTTAACATATGAAAGGTGTCTGTACTCGCTGGAATTTTAAAGGTTATCATATGAAAGGGGCCTGTACTCGCTGGAGTTTAAAAGGTTAACATATGAAAGGGGACTGCACTCGCTGGATATAAGTGGTTAACATATATAAGCGTCATGTACTCGCTCAAATTTAAAAGATTAACATCTCAAAGGCCCTTTACTCGCTGGAGTTTAAAAGGTTAACATATATAAGCGTCATGTACTCACTCGAACTTAAAAGATGTAGATCTTAAAGGGCCCTGTACTCGCTGTAGTTTAAAAGCTTACCAAATGAAAGGGGCCTGTACTCACTGGAATTTAAAAGGTTAACATCTCAAAGGGGCATGTACTCTCTGTAGATTAACAGGTTATCTAATGAAAGGATCCGTTACTCGCTGCAGTTTAAAAGGTTAACATATGAAATGGGTCTGTACTCGCTGGAGTATGAAATGTTAACATCTCAAAAGGGCTTGTACTAGCTGGAATTTAAAAGGTTAACATCTCAAAGGGGCCTGTACTGGCTGGAGTTTGAAAGGTTAACATATGAAAGGGGTCTGTACTCGCAGGAGTTTAAAAGGTTAACATCACAAAGTGGCCTGTACTGGTTTGAGTTTAAAAGGTTAACATATCAAAGGGGCCGGTACTCGCTGGAGTTTAAAATGTTAACATATGAAAGGGGCCGGTACTCGCTGGAGGTTAAAAGGATAACATCTCAAATGGGCTTGTACATGCTAGAGTATAAAAGGGTAACATATGAAAGAGGTCTGTACTCGCTGGAGTTTAAAAGGTTAACATATTAAAAGGGCCTGTACTGGCTGGAGTTTAAAAGGTTAACATATGAAAGTGGTCTGCACTGGATGGAGTTTAAAAGGTTATCATATGAAATGCTCCAGTACTCGCTGGAGATTAAAAGATTAACATATGAAAAGGGTCTGTAGTCGCTGGAATTTAAAAGGTTAACTGATGAATTGGGGCTGTACCCTCTGGACTTTAACAGGTTAACATCTCAAAGGGGCATGTACTCGCTGGAAGTTAAATGGTTAACATATGAAAGTGGCCTGTACTCGCTGGAGCTTAAAAGGTTAACATATCAAAGGGGCCTGTTCTCGCTGGAGTATAAAAGGATGACATCTCATAGGGTCCCTTACTTGCTGGAGTTTAAAAGGTTAACATATGTAAGGGGCCAGTTCTCGCTGGAACTTAAAAGGTTAACTTCTGAAACGGGCCTGTACTCGCTGGCGTTTAACAGGTTAACATCTCAAAGGGGCATGTACTCGCTAGAGTTTGAAAGGTTAACATATGAAAGGCGCCGGTAATCGCTGGAATTTATAAGGTTAACATACGAAAGGGGCCCGTACTCGGGTGAGTGTAAAAGGTTAACATATGAAAAGGGCCTGTAATGGCTGGAGTTTGAAAGGTTAACAATTGAAAGGGGCCTGTACTCGCTGGAGCTTAAAAGGTTAACAATTGAAAGGGGCCTGTACTCGCTGGAGCTTAAAAGGTTACCAAATGAAGGGGGCCTGTACTCGCTGGAGTATAAAAGGTTAACATATAAAAAGGGCCTGTCCTCGCTGGAGTTTAAACGGGGAACATTTGAAAGGGTCCTTTACCTGCTGGAGCATAAAAGGTTAACATCTCAATGCATCTGAAATGGGCCTGTACTCGCTGGCGTTTAACAGGTTAACATCTCAAAGGGGACTGTACTCGCTGGAGTTTAAAAGGTTGACATATGAAAGGAGCCTGTACTCGCTGGAATTTTAAAGGTTATCATATGAAAGGGGCCTGTACTCGCTGGAGTATAAAAGGTTAACATATATAAGTGTCATGTACTCACTGGAACTTAAAAGATGAAGATCTTAAAGGGCCCTGTACTCGCTGGAGTTTAAAAGGTTAACAATTGAAAGGGGCCTGTACTCGCTGGAGCTTAAAAGGTTAACAATTGAAAGGGGCCTGTACTCGCTGGAGCTTAAAAGGTTAACAATTGAAAGGGGCCTGTACTCGCTGGAGCTTAAAAGGTTACCAAATGAAGGGGGCCTGTACTCGCTGGAGTATAAAAGGTTAACATATAAAAGGAGTCTGTATGTGCTGCAGTTTAAAAGGTTAACATATAAAAGGAGTCTGTATGTGCTGCAGTTTAAAAGGTTAACATATAAAAAGGGCCTGTACTGGCTGGAGTTTAAAAGGCTATCATATGAAATGGTCCAGTACTCGCTGGAGATTAAAAGGTTAACGTATGAATTGGGACTGTACTCGCTGGAGTTAAAAAGGTTAACATCACAAAGCGGTCTGTAGTCGCTGGAGTTTAAAAGGGGAACATTTGAAAGGGTACATTACCTGCTGGAGTTTAAAAGGTTAACATCTCAATGCATCCAGTAGTCGCTGGAGTTTAAAAGGTTAACATATGAAAGGTGTCTGTACTCGCTGGAATTTTAAAGGTTATCATATGAAAGGGGCCTGTACTCGCTGGAGTTTAAAAGGTTAACATATGAAAGGGGACTGCACTCGCTGGATATAAGTGGTTAACATATATAAGCGTCATGTACTCGCTCAAATTTAAAAGATTAACATCTCAAAGGCCCTTTACTCGCTGGAGTTTAAAAGGTTACCAAATGAAAGGGGCCTGTACTCGCTGGAATTTAAAAGGTTAACATATAAAAAGGGCCTGTACTGGCTGGAGTTTAAAAGGTTATCATATGAAATGGTCCAGTACTCGCTGGAGATTAAAAGGTTAACATATGAATTGGGACTGTACTCGCTGGAGTTTAAAAGGTTAACATCACAAAACGGTCTGTATTCGCTGGAGTTTAAAAGGGTAACATATTAAAAGGGCCTGTCCTCGCTGGAGTTTAAAAGGGGAACATTTGAAAGGGTACATTACCTGCTGGAGTTTAAAAGGTTAACATCTCAATGCATCCAGTAGTCGCTGGAGTTTAAAAGGTTAACATATGAAAGGTGTCTGTACTCGCTGGAATTTTAAAGGTTATCATATGAAAGGGGCCTGTACTCGCTGGAGTTTAAAAGGTTAACATATGAAAGGGGACTGCACTCGCTGGATATAAGTGGTTAACATATATAAGCGTCATGTACTCGCTCAAATTTAAAAGATTAACATCTCAAAGGCCCTTTACTCGCTGGAGTTTAAAAGGTTAACATATATAAGCGTCATGTACTCACTCGAACTTAAAAGATGTAGATCTTAAAGGGCCCTGTACTCGCTGTAGTTTAAAAGCTTACCAAATGAAAGGGGCCTGTACTCACTGGAATTTAAAAGGTTAACATCTCAAAGGGGCATGTACTCTCTGTAGATTAACAGGTTATCTAATGAAAGGATCCGTTACTCGCTGCAGTTTAAAAGGTTAACATATGAAATGGGTCTGTACTCGCTGGAGTATGAAATGTTAACATCTCAAAAGGGCTTGTACTAGCTGGAATTTAAAAGGTTAACATCTCAAAGGGGCCTGTACTGGCTGGAGTTTGAAAGGTTAACATATGAAAGGGGTCTGTACTCGCAGGAGTTTAAAAGGTTAACATCACAAAGTGGCCTGTACTGGTTTGAGTTTAAAAGGTTAACATATCAAAGGGGCCGGTACTCGATGGAGTTTAAAAGGTTATCATATGAAATGCTCCAGTACTCGCTGGAGATTAAAAGATTAACATATGAAAAGGGTCTGTAGTCGCTGGAATTTAAAAGGTTAACTGATGAATTGGGGCTGTACCCTCTGGACTTTAACAGGTTAACATCTCAAAGGGGCATGTACTCGCTGGAAGTTAAATGGTTAACATATGAAAGTGGCCTGTACTCGCTGGAGCTTAAAAGGTTAACATATCAAAGGGGCCTGTTCTCGCTGGAGTATAAAAGGATGACATCTCATAGGGTCCCTTACTTGCTGGAGTTTAAAAGGTTAACATATGTAAGGGGCCAGTTCTCGCTGGAACTTAAAAGGTTAACTTCTGAAACGGGCCTGTACTCGCTGGCGTTTAACAGGTTAACATCTCAAAGGGGCATGTACTCGCTGGAGTTTGAAAGGTTAACATATGAAAGGCGCCGGTAATCGCTGGAATTTATAAGGTTAACATACGAAAGGGGCCCGTACTTGGGTGAGTGTAAAAGGTTAACATATGAAAAGGGCCTGTAATGGCTGGAGTTTGAAAGGTTAACAATTGAAAGGGGCCTGTACTCGCTGGAGCTTAAAAGGTTAACAATTGAAAGGGGCCTGTACTCGCTGGAGCTTAAAAGGTTACCAAATGAAGGGGGCCTGTACTCGCTGGAGTATAAAAGGTTAACATATAAAAAGGGCCTGTCCTCGCTGGAGTTTAAACGGGGAACATTTGAAAGGGTCCTTTACCTGCTGGAGCATAAAAGGTTAACATCTCAATGCATCTGAAATGGGCCTGTACTCGCTGGCGTTTAACAGGTTAACATCTCAAAGGGGACTGTACTCGCTGGAGTTTAAAAGGTTGACATATGAAAGGAGCCTGTACTCGCTGGAATTTTAAAGGTTATCATATGAAAGGGGCCTGTACTCGCTGGAGTATAAAAGGTTAACATATATAAGCGTCATGTACTCACTGGAACTTAAAAGATGAAGATCTTAAAGGGCCCTGTACTCGCTGGAGTTTAAAAGGTTAACAATTGAAAGGGGCCTGTACTCGCTGGAGCTTAAAAGGTTAACAATTGAAAGGGGCCTGTACTCGCTGGAGCTTAAAAGGTTAACAATTGAAAGGGGCCTGTACTCGCTGGAGCTTAAAAGGTTACCAAATGAAGGGGGCCTGTACTCGCTGGAGTATAAAAGGTTAACATATATAAGCGTCATGTACTCACTCGAACTTAAAAGATGAAGATCTTAAAGGGCCATGTACTCGCTGTAGTTTAAAAGGTTAACAATTGAAAGGGGCCTGTACTCGCTGGAGCTTAAAAGGTTAACATATCAAAGGGGTCTGTATGTGCTGCAGTTTAAAAGGTTAACATATAAAAGGAGTCTGTATGTGCTGCAGTTTAAAAGGTTAACATATAAAAAGGGCCTGTACTGGCTGGAGTTTAAAAGGCTATCATATGAAATGGTCCAGTACTCGCTGGAGATTAAAAGGTTAACGTATGAATTGGGACTGTACTCGCTGGAGTTAAAAAGGTTAACATCACAAAGCGGTCTGTAGTCGCTGGAGTTTAAAAGGGGAACATTTGAAAGGGTACATTACCTGCTGGAGTTTAAAAGGTTAACATCTCAATGCATCCAGTAGTCGCTGGAGTTTAAAAGGTTAACATATGAAAGGTGTCTGTACTCGCTGGAATTTTAAAGGTTATCATATGAAAGGGGCCTGTACTCGCTGGAGTTTAAAAGGTTAACATATGAAAGGGGACTGCACTCGCTGGATATAAGTGGTTAACATATATAAGCGTCATGTACTCGCTCAAATTTAAAAGATTAACATCTCAAAGGCCCTTTACTCGCTGGAGTTTAAAAGGTTACCAAATGAAAGGGGCCTGTACTCGCTGGAATTTAAAAGGTTAACATATAAAGGCCTGTACTCGCTGGAGCTAAAAGGTTAACATCTCAAAGGGGCATGTACTCTCTGTAGATTAACAGGTTATCTAATGAAAGGATCCGTTACTCGCTGCAGTTTAAAAGGTTAACATATGAAATGGGTCTGTACTCGCTGGAGTATAAAATGTTAACATCTCAAAAGGGCTTGTACTAGCTGGAATTTAAATGGTTAACATATGAAAGGGGTCTGTACTCGCAGGAGTTTAAAAGGTTAACATCACAAAGTGGCCTGTACTGGTTGGAGTTTCAAAGGTTAACATATCAAAGGGCCTGTACTGGCTGGAGTTTAAAAGGTTAACATCTCAAAGGGGCTTGTACTTGCTAGAATTTAAAAGGTTAAGATTTGAAAGGGGTCTGTACTCGCTGGAGTTTAAAAGGTTAACATATGAAATGGAATGTACTAGCGGGATTTTAACAGATTAACATATGAAAGTGGTCTGCACTCGATGGAGTTTAAAAGGTTATCATATGAAATGCTCCAGTACTCGCTGGAGATTAAAAGATTAACATATGAAAAGGGTCTGTAGTCGCTGGAATTTAAAAGGTTAACTGATGAATTGGGGCTGTACCCTCTGGACTTTAACAGGTTAACATCTCAAAGGGGCATGTACTCGCTGGAAGTTAAATGGTTAACATATGAAAGTGGCCTGTACTCGCTGGAGCTTAAAAGGTTAACATATCAAAGGGGCCTGTTCTCGCTGGAGTATAAAAGGATGACATCTCATAGGGTCCCTTACTTGCTGGAGTTTAAAAGGTTAACATATGTAAGGGGCCAGTTCTCGCTGGAACTTAAAAGGTTAACTTCTGAAACGGGCCTGTACTCGCTGGCGTTTAACAGGTTAACATCTCAAAGGGGCATGTACTCGCTGGAGTTTGAAAGGTTAACATATGAAATGGAATGTACTAGCGGGATTTTAACAGATTAACATATGAAAGTGGTCTGCACTCGATGGAGTTTAAAAGGTTATCATATGAAATGCTCCAGTACTCGCTGGAGATTAAAAGATTAACATATGAAAAGGGTCTGTAGTCGCTGGAATTTAAAAGGTTAACTGATGAATTGGGGCTGTACCCTCTGGACTTTAACAAGTTAACATCTCAAAGGGGCATGTACTCGCTGGAAGTTAAATGGTTAACATATGAAAGTGGCCTGTACTCGCTGGAGCTTAAAAGGTTAACATATCAAAGGGGCCAGTTCTCGCTGGAACTTAGGTTAACTTCTGAAATGGGCCTGTACTCGCTGGCGTTTAACAGGTTAACATCTCAAAGGGGCATGTACTCGCTGGAGTTTGAAAGGTTAACATATGAAAGGCGCCGGTAATCGCTGGAATTTATAAGGTTAACATACGAAAGGAGCCCGTACTCGGGTGAGTGTAAAAGGTTAACATATGAAGTGGGTCTGTACTCGCTGGAGTTTAAATGGTTAACATCTCAAAGTGGCCTGTACTGGTTGTAGTTTAAAAGGTTAACATATCAAAGTGCACTGTTCTCGCTGTAAATTAAAAGGTTAACATCTCAAAGGGGCTTGTACTCGCTAGAATTTAAAAGTTTAACATATGAAAGGGGTCTGTACTGGCTCAAGTTTAAAAGGTTAACTTATGAAAAGGGCCTGTACTGGCTCAAGTTTAAAAGGTTATCTTATGAAAGGGGACCGTACTCGCTGGAGTTTAAAAGGTTAACATTTCACTGCGGCTTGTTTTGGCTGGAATTTAAAAGGTGAATATACGAAAGGGGCCTGAACTCGCTGGAATTTAAAAGGTTAACATATGAAAGGGGTCTGTTCTCGATGGAGTTTAAAAGGTTAACATCTCAGAGTGGCCTGTACTGGCTGGAGTTTAAAAGCTTAACATATGAAAGGGCCTGTACTCGCTGCAGTTTAAAAGGTTAACAGATGAAAGGGGCCAGTACTCGCTGGAGTTTAAAAGGTTAACATATGTAAGGGGCCTGTACTCGCTGGCATTTAACAGGTTAACATCTCAAAGCGGCCTGTATTCGCTGGATTTTAGAAGTTTAAAATATGAAAGGGGCCTGTACTTGCTGGAGTTTAAAAGGTTAACATATGTAAGGGGCATGTGCTCACTGGAATTTAAAAGGTTATCTTATGAAATGGGCCTGTACTCACTGGATTTTAAAGTGTTAACACCTCAAAGGGGCTTGTACTAGCTCGAATTTAAAAGGTTAATATATGAAAGGGGCCTGAACTCGCTGGAATTTAAAAGGTTAACATATGAAAGGGGACTGTACTCGCTGGACTTTAAATGGTTAAAATCTCAAAGTGGCCTGTACTGGTTGGAGTTTAAAAGGTTAACATCTCAAAGCGTCTAGTAGTTGCTGGAGTTTAAAAGGTTAACATATGAATGGGGCCTGTACTCACTGGAGTTTAAAAGGTTAACATCTCAAAGGGACCCGTACTCGCTGGAGTTTAAAAGGTTAACATATGAAAGTGGTCTGTGCTCGCTTGAGTTTAAAAGGTTAACATACGAATGGGGCCTGTAATCACTGGAGTTTAAATGGTTAACATCTCAAAGGGGCTTGTAATAGCTGGAATTTAAAAGGTTAACATATGAGAGGGGCCTGAACTCGCTGGAATTTATAAACATTTGAAATGGGCCTGTACTCGCTGGAAATTAAAAGGTTATCATTTGAAAGGGGCTGTACTCACTGGAATTTGAAAGGTTAACATAAGAAAGGGGCCTGTACTCGCTGTAAATTAATCAGTTATTTAATGAAATGGTCCGTTACTCGCTGCTGTTTAAAAGGTTAACATATGAAATGGGTCTGTACTCGCTGGAGTTTAAAATGTTAACATCTCAAAGGGGCTTCTTCTAAAGGGAATTTAAAAGGTTAACATACGAAAGGGGCCTGAACACGCTGGAATTTAAGTGGTTAACACGTGAAAGTGGTCTGTACTCGCTGGAGTTAAAAAGGTTAACATCTCAAGGCGTCTAGTAGTTGCTGGAGTTTAAAAGGTTAACATACGAATGAGGCCAGTACTCACTGGATTTTAAAAGGTTAACATCTCAGATGGTCCTCTATTCGTGGAGTTTAAAAGTTTAACTTATGAAAGGGGCCTGTACTCGCTGCAATTTAAAAGGTTAACAGATGAAAGTGGTCTGTACTCGCTGGAGTTTAAAAAGTTAACATCTCACAATGGCCAGTACTCGCTGGAGTTGAAATGGTTAATATATGAAAGTGGCCTGTACTCGCCGAAGTTTAAAAGGGGAACATTTGAAAGGGGCGTTTACATGATGGAGTTTAAAAGGTTAACATCTCAAAAGGGCCTGTACAGGTTGGAGTTTAAAAGGTTAACATATGAAAGGGGCCTGTACTCGCTGGAGTTTAAAAGGTTAACATATGAAAGGGGATTGTACTCGCTGGAGTATAAGAGGTTAACATATATAAGCGTCATGTACTCGCTCGAAATTAAAAGATTAACATCTCAAAGGGCCCTGTACTCGGTGGAGTTTAAAAGGTTAACATCTCAAACGGGCCTATACTCGCCGGAGTTTAAAAGGGAAACATATGAAAGTGGCCTTTACTCGCAGGAGTTTAAAAGGTTAATATTTGTAAGGGGCCTGTACTTGCTGGAATTTAAAAGGTTAACTTATGAAATGAGCCTGTACTCGCTCACGTTTAAAAGGTTAACATCTCAAAGGGGCCTGTACAGGCTGGAGTTTAAAAGGATAACATACTAAAGGGGCTTGTACTCGGTGGAGTTTAAATGGTTAACATATGAAAGGGGCCTGTACTCTCTGTAGATTAACAAGTTATCTAATGAAAGGGACCGTTACTGGCTGCATTTTAAAAGGTTAACGTATGAAATGGGTCTGTACTTGCTGGAGTTTAAAATGTTAACATCTCAAAGGGGCTTTTACTGACTGGAATTTAAAAGGTTAACATACGAAAGGCACGTACTCGCTGGGATTTGAAAGGCTAACTTATGCAAGGGGCCTGTACTCGCTGGAGTTTAAAAGGGTAACACATGAAAGGGCCTGTACTCACTGCAGTTTAAAAGGTTAACACCTCCGAGGGTCCTCTACTCCATGGAGTTTAAAAAGTTAACATACTAAAGGGGCCTGTACTCGGTGGAGTTTAAAAGATTAACATATGAAAGGGGCCTCAACTTGCTGGAATTTAAAAGGTTAATATTTGAAAGTGGCCTGTACTCGCTGGAGATTAAAAGGTTAACATCTCAAAGCGTCTAGAAGTCGCTGGAGTTTAAAAGGTTAACATCTCAAAGAGGCTTGTACTCGCTAGAATTTAAAAGGTTAACATATGAAAAGGGCCTGTAGTGGCTGGAGTATAAAAGGTTAACTTATCAAAGGGGACCGTACTCGCTGGAGTTTAAATGGTTAACATCTCAAAGGGGCCCGTACTCGCTGGAATTTAAAAGGTTAACATATGAAAGGGGCCTGAACTCGCTGGAATTTATAAAGTTAACATATGAAATGGGCCTGTACTCACTGGAATTTAAAAGGTTATCATTTGAAAGGGGCTGTACTCACTGGAATTTGAAAGGTTAACATAAGAAAGGGGCCTGTACTCGCTGTAGATTAACCAGTTATCTAATGAAAGGGTCTGTTACTCGCTGCTGTTTAAAAGGTTAACATATGAAATGGGTCTGTACTCGCTGGAGTTTAAAATGTTAACATCTCAAAGGGGCTTCTTCTAAAGGGAATTTAAAAGGTTAACATACGAAAGGGGCCTGAACTCGCTGGAATTTAAGTGGTTAACACGTGAATGTGGTCTGTACTCGCTGGAGTTAAAAAGGTTTACAAATGAAAGCGGACTGTACTCACTGGAGTTTAAAAAGTTAACATCTCAAAGCGTCTAGTAGTTGCTGGAGTTTAAAAGGATAACATACGAATGAGGCCAGTACTCACTGGATTTTAAACGGTTAACATCTCAGAGGGTCCTCTATTCGCTGGAGTTTAAAAGGTTAACATATGTAAGGGGCTTGTACTCGGTGGAGTTTAAATGGTTAACATATGAAAGGGGCCTGTACTCGCTGTAGATTAATAAGTTATCTATTGAAAGGGTCCGTTACTCTCTGGAGTATAAAATGTTAACATATATAAGCATCATGTACTCGCTCAAATTTAAAAGATTAACATCTCAAACGGGCCTATACTCGCCGGAGTTTAAAAGGGAAACATATGAAAGTGGCCTTTACTTGCAGGAGTTTAAAAGGTTAATATATGTAAGGGGCCTGTACTCGCTGGAATTTAAAAGGATAGCTTATGAAATGGGCCTGTACTTGCTGGCGTTTAACAGGTTAACATCTCACATTGGCCAGTACTCGCTGGAGTTGAAAAGTTTAAAATATGAAAGGGGCCTGTACTCGCTGGAGTTTAAAAGGGGAACATTTGAAAGGGGCCTTTACATGATGGCGTTTAAAAGGTTAACATCTCAAAAGGGCCTGTACTGGTTGGAGTTTAAAAGGTTAACATACGAAAGGGGCCTGTAATCGCTGGAATTTAAAAGGTTATCATATGAATGGGGCCTGTACTCGCTGCAGTTTAGAAGGTTAACATATGAAAGGGGCCTGTACTCGCTGGCGTTTAACAGGTTAACGTCTCAAAGGGGCTTGTACTCGCTGGAGTATGAAAGGTTAACATATGTAAGGGGCCAGTACTCGCTTGAATTTAAAAGTTTAACATATGAAAGGGGTCTGTACTCACTGCAGTTTAAAAGGTTAACAGATGAAAGGGGCCAGTACTCGCTGGAGTTTAAATGGTTAAATTCAGAGAGGGTCCTATACTCGCTGAAGTTTAAAAGGTTAACATATGTAAGGGGCCTGTACTCGCTGAAATTTAAAAGGTTAACTTTTGAAACGGGCCTATACTCGCTGGCGTTTAACAGGTTAACATCTCAAAGGGGCATGTACTTCGCTGGAGATTGAAAGGTTAACATATGAAAGGCGCCAGTAATCGCTGGAATTTAAAAGGTTAACATACGAAAGGGGCCTGTACTCAGGGGAGTTGAAAAGGTTAACATATTGACGGGGCCTGTACTCCCTGGAATTTGAAAGGTTAACATAAGAAAAGGGCAGGAACTCGCTTGAATTTAAAAGGTTAACATATGAAAGGAGTCTGTACTCGCTGGAGTTTAAAAGGTTAACATCCCAAAGGGGCTTGAACTCGCTAGAATTTAAAAGTTTAACATATGTAAGGGGCCTGTACTCGCTGGAATTTAAAAGGTTAACATATGAAAGGGCCTGTTCTCCCTGCAGTTTAAAAGGTTAAGAGATGAAAGGGGCCAGTACTCGCTGGAGTTCAAAAGTTTAACATCTCAGAGGGTCTTTACTCGCTGGAGTTTAAAAGGTTAACATCTCAAAGCGGTCTGTAGTCGCTGGAGTTTAAATGGTTAACATCTCACTGTGGCTTGTTCTGGCTGGAATTTAAAAGGTTAACATACGAAATGGGCCTGACCTCACTGGAATTTAAAAGGTTATCATATGAAAGGGGCCTGGACTCGCTGGAGTTTAAAAGGTTAACATATGAAAGGGCCTGTACTCACTGCAGTTTAAAAGGTTAAGAGATGAAAGGGGCCAGTACTCGCTGGAATTTAAAAGGTTAACTTTTTAAATGGGCCTGTACTCGCTGGCGTTTAACAGGTTAACCTCTCAAAGGGGCATGTACTCGCTGGAGTTTAAAAGGTTAACATCTCAAAGAGGCTTGTAATCGCTAGAATTTAAAAGATTAACATATGAAAGGGGTCTGTACTCGGTGGAGTTTAAAAGGTTAACTTTTGAAAGGGGACCATACTCGCTGTAGTTTAAAAGGTTAACATCTCAAAGGGGCTTGTACTCGCTAGAATTTCAAAGGTTAACAAATGAAAGGGGTCTGTACTCGCTGGAGTTTAAAAGGTTAACATATGAAAAGGGCCTGTACTGGCTGGAGTTTAAAAGGTTAACTTATGAAAGGGGTCTGTACACGCTGGAGTTTAAATGGTTAACATCTCA
The DNA here is from genome assembly GCF_030144855.1 of Hypanus sabinus. Taxonomy (NCBI): domain Eukaryota; kingdom Metazoa; phylum Chordata; class Chondrichthyes; order Myliobatiformes; family Dasyatidae; genus Hypanus; species Hypanus sabinus. The sequence goes on from NC_082720.1 coordinate 4,612,507, forward strand.
CTGTGGCTTGTTCTGGCTGGAATTTAAAAGGTTAACATACGAAAGGGGCCTAAACTCGCTGGAATTTAAAAGGTTATCATATGAAAGGGGCCTGTACTCGCTGGAGTTTAAAAGGTTAATATATGAAAGGGCCTGCACTCGCTGCAGTTTAAAAGGTTAAGGGATGAAAGGGGCCAGTACTCGCTGGAGTTTAAAAGGTTAACATCTCAGATGGTCTTCTACTCGCTGCAGTTTAAAAGGTTAACATATGTAAGGTGCCTGTACTCGCTGGAATTTAAAAGGTTAGCTTTTTAAATGGGCCTGCACTAGCTGGCGTTTAACAGGTTAACCTCTCAAAGGGGCATGTACTCGCTGGAGTTTAAAAGGTTAACTTATGAAAGGGGACCGTACACACTGTAGATTCAAAGGTTAACATCTCAAAGTGGCCTGTTCTCGCTGCAGTTCAAAAGGTTAACATCTCAAAGGGGCTTGTACTCGCAAGAATTTAAAAGGTTCACATATGAAAAGGGTCTATACTCACTGGAGTTTAAAAGGTGAAAATATGAAAATGGCCTGTAGTGGCTGGAGTGTAAACAGTTAACTTATGAAATGGGACCGTACTCGCTGGAGTTTAAAAGGGTAACATCTCAAAGCGGTCTGTTGCTGCTGGAGTTTCAAAGGGGAACGTTTGAAAGGGGCACTTACATGCTGGAGTTTAAAAGGTTAACTTCTCAAAAGGGCCTGTACTGGTTGGAGTTTTCAAAGGGGGCTGTACTCGCTGGATTCTAAAAGGTTAACATATGAAAGAGGCCTCTGCTCGCTGGAGTTTACAAGGTTAACATCTCAAAGCATCTAGTAATCGCTGGAGTTTAAAAGGTTAACATACGAATGGGGCCTGTACTCACTGGAGTTTAAAAGGTTAACATCTCAGAGGGGCCTGTACTGGCTGGAGTTTAAAAGGTTAAATTATGTAAGGAGTCTGTACTCGCTGGAGTTTAGAAGGTTAACATAGGAAAAGGGCCTGTACTCGCTGGAGTTTAAAAGGTTAACTTATGAAAGGGGACCGTACTCGCTGGAGTTTAAAAGGTTAACATAGGAAAAGGGCCTGTACTCGCTGGAGTTTAAAAGGTTAACTTATGAAAGGGGACCGTACTCGCTGGAGTTTAAAAGGTTAACATCTCAGAGGGTCTTCTACTCGCTCAAATTTAAAAGGTTTACATATGAAAGGGGTTTGTACTTGCTGGAGATTAAATGGTTAACATCTCAAAGTGGCCTGTACTGGTTGGAGTTTAAAAGGTTAACATCTCAAAGGGACCCGTACTCCCTGGAGATTAAAAGGTTAACATCTCAGAGGGGCCTGTACTCGCTGGAGGTTTAAAGGGGAACATTTGAAAGAGGCCCTTACAAGCTGGAGTTTAAAAGGTTAACATCTCAGAGGGGCCTGTACTCACTGGAATTTAAAAGTTTAACATATCAAAGGGGCCTGTACTCGCTGCAGCTTAAAAGGTTAACATCTGAAAGGGACCTGTACTGGCTGGAGTTTAAAAGGTTAAATTATGTAAGGAGTCTGTACTCGCTGGAGTTTAGAAGATTAACATAGGAAAAGGGCCTGTACTCGCTGGAGTTCAAAAGGTTAATTTATGAAAGGGGACCGTACTCGCTGGAGTTTAAAAGGTTAACATCTCATAGCGGTCTGTCGTCACTGGAGTTTAAAAGGGAAACATTTGAAAGAGGCCTTTTCAAGCTGGAGTTTAAAAGGTTAACATCTCAAAGGGGCTTGGACTCGCTAGAATTTAAAAGGTTAACATATGAAAGGGGTCTGTACTCGCTGGAGTTTAAAAAGTTAACATCTCACAATGGCCAGTACTCGCTGGAGTTGAAATGGTTAATATATGAAAGTGGCCTGTACTCGCCGAAGTTTAAAAGGGGAACATTTGAAAGGGGCGTTTACATGATGGAGTTTAAAAGGTTAACATCTCAAAAGGGCCTGTACAGGTTGGAGTTTAAAAGGTTAACATATGAAAGGGGCCTGTACTCGCTGGAGTGTAAAAGGTTAACATATGAATGGGGCCTGTACTCGCTGGAGTTTCAACGGTTAACATCTCTGAGGGTCCTCTACTCGCTGGAGTTTAAAAGGCAAACATATGTAAAGGGGCCTATACTCTCTGGAATTTAAAAGGTTAACTTATGAAATGGGCCTGTACTCGCTGGCGTTTAACAAGTTAACGTCTCAAAGGGGCTTATATTCGCTGGAGTTTGAAAGGTTAACATACGTAAGGGGCCTGTACTCGCTGGAATTTAAAAGATTAACATATCAAATGGGCCTGAACTCGCTGGAGTTTAAAAGGTTAACATCTCAGAGGGGCCTGTACTCGCTGTAGTTTAAAAGGTTAACATATGAAAGGGGTGTGTACTCACTGGTGTTTAAAAGGTTATCATATGAAAGGGGCCAGTACTCGCTGGAATTTAAATGGTTACCATATGAAAGCGGCCTGTACTCGCTGGAGTTTAAAAGGTTAATATATCAAAGGAGTCTGTACTCTCCGGAATTTAAAAGATTATCATATGAAAGGGGCCTGTACTCGCTGGAGTTTAAAAGGTTAACATCTCAGAGGGGCCTGTACTCGCTGTAGTTTAAAAGGTTAACATATGAAAGGGGTGTGTACTCACTGGTGTTTAAAAGGTTATCATATGAAAGGGGCCAGTACTCGCTGGAATTTAAATGGTTACCATATGAAAGCGGCCTGTACTCGCTGGAGTTTAAAAGGTTAATATATCAAAGGGGTCTGTACTCGCTAGAGTTTAGAAGGTGAACATAGGAAAAGGGCCTGTAGTGGCTGGAGATTAAAAGGTTAACATCTCAGAGGGGCCTGTACTCACTGGAATTTAAAAGTTTAACATACCAAAGGGGCCTGTACTAGCTGGATCTTAAAAGGTTAACATCTCAAAGGGACCTGTACTGGCTGGAATTTAAAAGATTATCATATGAAAGGGGCCTGTACTCGCTGGAGCTTAAAAGGTTAACATCTCAGAGGGTCTTCTACTCGCTCGAATTTAAAAGGTTTACATATGAAAGGGGTTTGTACTTGCTGGAGATTAAATGGTTAACATCTCAAAGTGGCCTGTACTGGTTGGAGTTTAAAAGGTTAACATCTCAAAGGGACCCGTACTCCCTGGAGATTAAAAGGTTAACATCTCAGAGGGGCCTGTACTCGCTGGAGGTTTAAAGGGGAACATTTGAAAGAGGCCCTTACAAGCTGGAGTTTAAAAGGTTAATATCTCAGAGGGGCCTGTACTCACTGGAATTTAAAAGTTTAACATCTCAAAGGGACCTGTACTGGCTGGAGTTTAAAAGGTTAACTTATGAAAGGGGACCGTACTCGCTGGAGTTTAAAAGGTTAACATTTCATAGCGGCCTGTAGTCACTGGAGTTTAAAAGGGAAACATTTGAAAGAGGCCTTTTCAAGCTGGAGTTTAAAAGGTTAACATCTCAAAGGGCCTTGGACTCGCTAGAATTTAAAAGGCTAACATATGAAAGGTGTCTGTACTCGCTGGAGTTTAAAAGGTTATCATATGAAAGGGGCCTCTACTCGCTGGAATTTAAATGGTTACCATATGAAAGGGGCCTGTACTCGCTGGAGTTTAAAAGGTTAACATCTCAGAGGGGCCTGTACTCGCTGGAGTGTAAAAGGTTAACATATGAATGGGGCCAGTACTCGCTGGAGTTTCAATGGTTAACATCTCTGAGGGTCCTCTACTCGCTGGAGTTTAAAAGGCAAACATATGTAAAGGGGCCTATACTCGCTGGAATTTAAAAGGTTAACTTATGAAATGGGCCTGTACTTGCTGGCGTTTAACAAGTTAACGTCTCAAAGGGGCTTATATTCGCTGGAGTTTGAAAGGTTAACATATCAAAGGAGTCTGTACTCTCGGGAATTTAAAAGATTATCATATGAAAGGGGCCTGTACTCGCTGGAGTTTAAAAGGTTAACATCTCAGAAGGGCCTTTACCCACTGGAATTTAAAAGTTTAACATATCAAAGGGGACTGTACTCGCTGGAGTTTAAAAGGTTAAATTATGTCAGGGGTCTGTACTCGCTGGAGTTTAGAAGGTGAACATATGAAAAGGGCCTGTACTGGCTGGAGTTTAAAAGGTTAACTTATGAAAGGGTTCCGTACTCGCTGGAGTTTAAAAGTTTAACATCTCAAAGCTGTCTGTAGTCGCAGGAGTTTAAAAGGTTAACATGTCACTGTGGCTTGTTCTGCCTGGAATTTAAAAGGTTAACATATGAATGGGGCCTGAACTCCCTGGAATTTAAAAGGTTAACATAAGAAAGGGGTCTGTTCTGGCTGGAGTTTAAAAGGTTTACATATGAAAGGGGCCTGTAATCGCTGGAGTATAAAAGGTTAACATATGAAAGGGCCTGTACTCCCTGCAGTTTAAAAGGTTAAGAGATGAAAGGGGCCAGTACTCACTGGAGTTTAAAAGGTTAACATCTCAGAGGGTCTTCTACTCGCTCGAATTTAAAAGGTTAACATATGAAAGGGGTTTGTACTTGCTGAAGTTTAAAAGGTTGACATCTCAAAGGGACCCGTACTCCCTGGAGATTAAAAGGTTAACATCTCAGAGGGGCCTGTACTCACTGGAATTTAAATGGTTACCATATGAAAGCGGCCTGTAGTCACTGGAGTTTAAAAGGGAAACATTTGAAAGAGGCCTTTTCAAGCTGGAGTTTAAAAGGTTAACATCTCAAAGGGCCTTGGACTCGCTAGAATTTAAAAGGTTAACATATGAAAGGTGTCTGTACTCGCTGGAGTTTAAAAGGTTATCATATGAAAGGGGCCTCTACTCGCTGGAATTTAAATGGTTACCATATGAAAGGGGCCTGTACTCGCTGGAGTTTAAAAGGTTAACATCTCAGAGGGGCCTGTACTCGCTGGAGTGTAAAAGGTTAACATATGAATGGGGCCAGTACTCGCTGGAGTTTCAATGGTTAACATCTCTGAGGGTCCTCTACTCGCTGGAGTTTAAAAGGCAAACATATGTAAAGGGGCCTATACTCGCTGGAATTTAAAAGGTTAACTTATGAAATGGGCCTGTACTCGCTGGCGTTTAACAAGTTAACGTCTCAAAGGGGCTTATATTCGCTGGAGTTTGAAAGGTTAACATATCAAAGGAGTCTGTACTCTCGGGAATTTAAAAGATTATCATATGAAAGGGGCCTGTACTCGCTGGAGTTTAAAAGGTTAACATCTCAGAAGGGCCTTTACCCACTGGAATTTAAAAGTTTAACATATCAAAGGGGACTGTACTCGCTGGAGTTTAAAAGGTTAAATTATGTCAGGGGTCTGTACTCGCTGGAGTTTAGAAGGTGAACATATGAAAAGGGCCTGTACTGGCTGGAGTTTAAAAGGTTAACTTATGAAAGGGTTCCGTACTCGCTGGAGTTTAAAAGTTTAACATCTCAAAGCTGTCTGTAGTCGCAGGAGTTTAAAAGGTTAACATGTCACTGTGGCTTGTTCTGCCTGGAATTTAAAAGGTTAACATATGAATGGGGCCTGAACTCCCTGGAATTTAAAAGGTTAACATAAGAAAGGGGTCTGTTCTGGCTGGAGTTTAAAAGGTTTACATATGAAAGGGGCCTGTAATCGCTGGAGTATAAAAGGTTAACATATGAAAGGGCCTGTACTCCCTGCAGTTTAAAAGGTTAAGAGATGAAAGGGGCCAGTACTCACTGGAGTTTAAAAGGTTAACATCTCAGAGGGTCTTCTACTCGCTCGAATTTAAAAGGTTAACATATGAAAGGGGTTTGTACTTGCTGAAGTTTAAAAGGTTGACATCTCAAAGGGACCCGTACTCCCTGGAGATTAAAAGGTTAACATCTCAGAGGGGCCTGTACACGCTGGAGATTTAAAGGGGAACATTTGAAAGAGGCCCTTACAAGCTGGAGTTTAAAAGGTTAATATCTCAGAGGGGCCTGTACTCACTGGAATTTAAAAGTTTAACATATCAAAGGGGCCTGTACTCGCTGGAATTTAAAAGGTTAACATAAGAAAGGGGTCTGTACTCGCTGGAGTTTAGAAGGTGAACATAGGAAAAGAGCCTGTAGTGGCTGGAGTTTAAAAAGTTAACATCTCAGAGGGGCCTGTACTCACTGGAATTTAAAAGTTTAACATATCAAAGGGGCCTGTACTCGCTGGAGCTTAAAAGGTTAACATCTCAAAGTGACCTGTACTGGCTGGAGTTTAAAAGGTTGACTTATGAAAGGGTTCCGTACTCGCTGGAGTTTAAAAGGTTAAGAGATGAAAGGGGCCAGTAGTCACTGGAGTTTAAAAGGTTAACATCTCAGAGGGTCTTCTACTCGCTCGAATTTAAAAGGTTAACATATGAAAAGGGTTTGTACTTGCTGGAGTTTAAAAGGTTAACATCTCAAAGGGACCCGTACTCCCTGGAGATTAAAAGGTTAACATCTCAGAGGGGCCTGTACTGGCTTAGAAGGTGAACATATGAAAAGGGCCTGTACTGGCTGGAGTTTAAAAGGTTAACTTATGAAAGGGTTCCGTACTCGCTGGAGTTTAAAAGTTTAACATCTCAAAGCTGTCTGTAGTCGCAGGAGTTTAAAAGGTTAACATGTCACTGTGGCTTGTTCTGCCTGGAATTTAAAAGGTTAACATATGAATGGGGCCTGAACTCCCTGGAATTTAAAAGGTTAACATAAGAAAGCGGTCTGTTCTCGCTGGAGTTTAAAAGGTTAACATATGAAAGGGCCTGTACTCCCTGCAGTTTAAAAGGTTAAGAGATGAAAGGGGCCAGTACTCACTGGAGTTTAAAAGGTTAACATCTCAGAGGGTCTTCTACTCGCTCGAATTTAAAAGGTTAACATATGAAAGGGGTTTGTACTTGCTGAAGTTTAAAAGGTTGACATCTCAAAGGGACCCGTACTCCCTGGAGATTAAAAGATTAACATCTCAGAGGGGCCTGTACTCGCTGGAGGTTTAAAGGGGAACATTTGAAAGAGGCCCTTACAAGCTGGAGTTTAAAAGGTTAATATCTCAGAGGGGCCTGTACTCACTGGAATTTAAAAGTTTAACATATCAAAGGGGCCTGTACTGGCTGGAGCTTAAAAGGCTAACATCTCAAAGGGACCTGTACTGGCTGGAGTTTAAAAGGTTAAATTATGTAAGGGGTCTGTACTCGCTGGAGTTTAGAAGGTGAACATAGGAAAAGAGCCTGTAGTGGCTGGAGTTTAAAAAGTTAACATCTCAGAGGGGCCTGTACTCACTGGAATTTAAAAGTTTAACATATCAAAGTGGCCTGTACTGCAGCTTAAAAGATTAACATATGTAAGGGGCCTGTACTCGCTGGAATTTAAATGGTTACCATATGAAAGCGGCCTGTACTCGCTGGAGTTTAAAAGGTTAATATATCAAAGGAGTCTGTACTCTCCGGAATTTAAAAGATTATCATATGAAAGGGGCCTGTACTCGCTGGAGTTTAAAAGGTTAACATCTCAGAAGGGCCTTTACCCACTGGAATTTAAAAGTTTAACATATCAAAGGGGACTGTACTCGCTGGAGCTTAAAAGGTTAACATCTCAAAGGGACCTGTACTGGCTGGAGTTTAAAAGGTTAAATTATGTCAGGGGTCTGTACTCGCTGGAGTTTAGAAGGTGAACATATGAAAAGGGCCTGTACTGGCTGGAGTTTAAAAGGTTAACTTATGAAAGGGTTCCGTACTCGCTGGAGTTTAAAAGTTTAACATCTCAAAGCTGTCTGTAGTCGCAGGAGTTTAAAAGGTTAACATGTCACTGTGGCTTGTTCTGCCTGGAATTTAAAAGGTTAACATAAGAAAGGGGTCTGTTCTGGCTGGAGTTTAAAAGGTTTACATATGAAAGGGGCCTGTAATCGCTGGAGTATAAAAGGTTAACATATGAAAGGGCCTGTACTCCCTGCAGTTTAAAAGGTTAAGAGATGAAAGGGGCCAGTACTCACTGGAGTTTAAAAGGTTAACATCTCAGAGGGTCTTCTACTCGCTCGAATTTAAAAGGTTAACATATGAAAGGGGTTTGTACTTGCTGGAGTTTAAAAGGTTAACATCTCAAAGGGACCCGTACTCCCTGGAGATTAAAAGGTTAACATCTCAGAGGGGCCTGTACTCGCTGGAGGTTTAAAGGGGAACATTTGAAAGAGGCCCTTACAAGCTGGAGTTTAAAAGGTTAACATCTCAGAGGGGCCTGTACTCGCTGTAGTTTAAAAGGTTAACATATGAAAGGGGTGTGTACTCACTGGTGTTTAAAAGGTTATCATCTCAAAGGGGCATGTACTCGCTGGAATTTAAATGGTTACCATATGAAAGCAGCCTGTACTTGCTGGAGTTTAAAAGGTTAATATATCAAAGGAGTCTGTACTCTCCGGAATTTAAAAGATTATCATATGAAAGGGGCCTGTGCTGGCTGGAGTTTAAAAGGTTAAATTATGTAAGGGGTCTGTACTCGCTAGAGTTTAGAAGGTGAACATAGGAAAAGGGCCTGTACTGGCTGGAGTTTAAAAGGTTAACTTATGAAAGGGTTCCGTACTCGCTGGAGTATAAAAGTTTAACATCTCAAAGCGGTCTGTAGTCGCAGGAGTTTAAAAGTTTAACATGTCACTGTGGCTTGTTCTGCCTGGAATTTAAAAGGCTAACATACGAATGGGGCCTGAACTCGCTGGAATTTAAAAGGTTAACATAAGAAAGGGGTCTGTTCTCGCTGGAGTTTAAAAGGTTTACATATGAAAGGGGCCTGTAATCACTGGAGTATAAAAGGTTAACATATGAAAGGGCCTGTACTCGCTGCAGTTTAAAAGGTTAAGAGATGAAAGGGGCCAGTACTCACTGGAGTTTAAAAGGTTAACATCTCAGAGGGTCTTCTACTCGCTCAAATTTAAAAGGTTTACATATGAAAGGGGTTTGTACTTGCTGGAGATTAAATGGTTAACATCTCAAAGTGGCCTGTACTGGTTGGAGTTTAAAAGGTTAACATCTCAAAGGGACCCGTACTCCCTGGAGATTAAAAGGTTGACATCTCAAAGGGACCCGTACTCCCTGGAGATTAAAAGATTAACATCTCAGAGGGGCCTGTACTCGCTGGAGGTTTAAAGGGGAACATTTGAAAGAGGCCCTTACAAGCTGGAGTTTAAAAGGTTAATATCTCAGAGGGGCCTGTACTCACTGGAATTTAAAAGTTTAACATATCAAAGGGGCCTGTACTGGCTGGAGCTTAAAAGGCTAACATCTCAAAGGGACCTGTACTGGCTGGAGTTTAAAAGGTTAAATTATGTAAGGGGTCTGTACTCGCTGGAGTTTAGAAGGTGAACATAGGAAAAGAGCCTGTAGTGGCTGGAGTTTAAAAAGTTAACATCTCAGAGGGGCCTGTACTCACTGGAATTTAAAAGTTTAACATATCAAAGTGGCCTGTACTGCAGCTTAAAAGATTAACATATGTAAGGGGCCTGTACTCGCTGGAATTTAAATGGTTACCATATGAAAGCGGCCTGTACTCGCTGGAGTTTAAAAGGTTAATATATCAAAGGAGTCTGTACTCTCCGGAATTTAAAAGATTATCATATGAAAGGGGCCTGTACTCGCTGGAGTTTAAAAGGTTAACATCTCAGAAGGGCCTTTACCCACTGGAATTTAAAAGTTTAACATATCAAAGGGGACTGTACTCGCTGGAGCTTAAAAGGTTAACATCTCAAAGGGACCTGTACTGGCTGGAGTTTAAAAGGTTAAATTATGTCAGGGGTCTGTACTCGCTGGAGTTTAGAAGGTGAACATATGAAAAGGGCCTGTACTGGCTGGAGTTTAAAAGGTTAACTTATGAAAGGGTTCCGTACTCGCTGGAGTTTAAAAGTTTAACATCTCAAAGCTGTCTGTAGTCGCAGGAGTTTAAAAGGTTAACATGTCACTGTGGCTTGTTCTGCCTGGAATTTAAAAGGTTAACATAAGAAAGGGGTCTGTTCTGGCTGGAGTTTAAAAGGTTTACATATGAAAGGGGCCTGTAATCGCTGGAGTATAAAAGGTTAACATATGAAAGGGCCTGTACTCCCTGCAGTTTAAAAGGTTAAGAGATGAAAGGGGCCAGTACTCACTGGAGTTTAAAAGGTTAACATCTCAGAGGGTCTTCTACTCGCTCGAATTTAAAAGGTTAACATATGAAAGGGGTTTGTACTTGCTGGAGTTTAAAAGGTTAACATCTCAAAGGGACCCGTACTCCCTGGAGATTAAAAGGTTAACATCTCAGAGGGGCCTGTACTCGCTGGAGGTTTAAAGGGGAACATTTGAAAGAGGCCCTTACAAGCTGGAGTTTAAAAGGTTAACATCTCAGAGGGGCCTGTACTCGCTGTAGTTTAAAAGGTTAACATATGAAAGGGGTGTGTACTCACTGGTGTTTAAAAGGTTATCATCTCAAAGGGGCATGTACTCGCTGGAATTTAAATGGTTACCATATGAAAGCAGCCTGTACTTGCTGGAGTTTAAAAGGTTAATATATCAAAGGAGTCTGTACTCTCCGGAATTTAAAAGATTATCATATGAAAGGGGCCTGTGCTGGCTGGAGTTTAAAAGGTTAAATTATGTAAGGGGTCTGTACTCGCTAGAGTTTAGAAGGTGAACATAGGAAAAGGGCCTGTACTGGCTGGAGTTTAAAAGGTTAACTTATGAAAGGGTTCCGTACTCGCTGGAGTATAAAAGTTTAACATCTCAAAGCGGTCTGTAGTCGCAGGAGTTTAAAAGTTTAACATGTCACTGTGGCTTGTTCTGCCTGGAATTTAAAAGGCTAACATACGAATGGGGCCTGAACTCGCTGGAATTTAAAAGGTTAACATAAGAAAGGGGTCTGTTCTCGCTGGAGTTTAAAAGGTTTACATATGAAAGGGGCCTGTAATCACTGGAGTATAAAAGGTTAACATATGAAAGGGCCTGTACTCGCTGCAGTTTAAAAGGTTAAGAGATGAAAGGGGCCAGTACTCACTGGAGTTTAAAAGGTTAACATCTCAGAGGGTCTTCTACTCGCTCAAATTTAAAAGGTTTACATATGAAAGGGGTTTGTACTTGCTGGAGATTAAATGGTTAACATCTCAAAGTGGCCTGTACTGGTTGGAGTTTAAAAGGTTAACATCTCAAAGGGACCCGTACTCCCTGGAGATTAAAAGGTTAACATCTCAGAGGGGCCTGTACTCGCTGGAGGTTTAAAGGGGAACATTTGAAAGAGGCCCTTACAAGCTGGAGTTTAAAAGGTTAATATCTCAGAGGGGCCTGTACTCACTGGAATTTAAAAGGTTAAATTATGTAAGGGGTCTGTACTGGCTGGAGTTTAAAAGGTTAACTTATGAAAGGGGACCGTACTCGCTGGAGTTTAAAAGGTTAACATCTCATAGCGGCCTGTCGTCACTGGGGTTTAAAAGGGAAACATTTGAAAGAGGCCTTTACAAGCTGGAGTTTAAAAGGTTAACATCTCAAAGGGCCTTGGACTCGCTAGAATTTAAAAGGTTAACATATGAAAGGTTTCTGTACTCGCTGGAGTTTAAAAGGTTATCATATGAAAGGGGCCTCTACTCGCTGGAATTTAAATGGTTACCATATGAAAGGGGCCTGTACTCGTTGGAGTTTAAAAGGTTAATATATAAAAAGGAGTCTGTACTCTCTGGAATTTAAAAGATTATCATATGAAAGGGGCCTGTACTCTCTGGAGTTTAAAGGGTTAACATGTGAAAGGGGCTTGTACTTGCTGGAATTTGAAATGTTGACATAAGAAAGTTGCTTGTACTTACTGGAGTTTAACAGGTTAACATCTCAAAGGGGCCTGTACTCGCTGGCGATTGAAAGGTTAACATATTGAAAGCAGCCTGTAATCGCTGGAATTTAAAAGTTTCAAATCTCAAAGGGGCTTGTACAGGCTGGAGTTTGAAAGGTTAACATCTCAAAGGGCCTTGGACTCGCTCGAATTTAAAAGGTTAACATCTGAAAGTGGTTTGTACTCGCGGGAGATTAAATGGTTAACATCTCAAAGTGGCCTGTACTGGTTGGAGTTTAAAAGGTTAATATATCAAATGAGTCTGTACTCTCTGGAATTTAAAAGATTATCATATGAAAGGGGCCTGTACTCGCTGGAGTTTAAAAGGTTAACATCTCAGAAGGGCCTGTACTCGCTAGAGTTTAAAAGATTAACATATCAATGGGGCCTGTACTCGCTGCAGTTTAAAAGGTTAACATATGAAAGAGGCCAGTACTCACTGGAGTTTCAAAGGTTAACATCTCAGAGGGTCCTCTACTCGCTGGAGTTTAAAAGGTTAACATATGAAAGGGCCTGGACTCGCTGCATTTTGAAAGGTTAACAGATGAAAGGGGCCAGTACTCGCTGGAGTTTAACAGGTTAACATCTCAAAGGGTCTGTGCTCGCTGGAGATTGAAAGGTTAACATATTGAAAGCGGCCTGTAATCGCTGGAATTTAAAAGTTTCATATCTCAAAGTGGCCTGTACAGGCTGGAGTTTAAAAGGTATTACATATGAAATGGGACTGTACTCACTCTAGTTTAAAAGGTTAACATCTCAAAGGGGACTGTACTCGCTTGAGTTTAAAAGGATAAAGTACGAAAGGGGCCTGTACTCACTGGAGTTTAAAAGGTTAACATCTGGAAGGGCCTGTACTCACTGGAATTTGAAAGGTTAACATAAGAAAGGGGCCAGTGCTCGCTGGAGTTTGAAAGGTTAACAAATGAAAGCAGCCTGTAATCGCTGGAATTTAAAAGTTTCAAATCTCAAAGGGGCCTGTACAGGCTGGAGTTTGAAAGGTTAACATATGAATGGGGCCTATACTCACTAGAATTTAAAATGTTTATGTATGAAAGGCCTGCTCTCGCTGGAGTTTAAAAGGGAAACATTTGAAAGAGGCCTTTACAAGCTGGAGTTTAAAAGATTAACATCTCAAAGGGCCTTGGACTCGCTGGAGTTTAAAAGGTTAACTTATGAAAGGGGACCGTACTCGCTGGAGTTTAAAAGGTTAACATATGAAAGGGGCCTCTACTCGCTGGAATTTAAATGGTTACCATATGAAAGGGACCTGTACTCTCTGGAGTTTAAAAGGTTAACATGTGAAAGGGGCTTGTACTTGCTGGAATTTGAAATGTTAACATAAGAAAGTGGCTTGTACTTACTGGAGTTTAACAGGTTAACATCTCAAAGGGGCCTGTACTTGCTGGAGATTGAAAGGTTAACATATTGAAAGCAGCCTGTAATCGCTGGAATTTAAAAGTTTCAAATCTCAAAGGGGCCTGTACAGGCTGGAGTTTGAAAGGTTAACATATGAATGGGGCCTATACTCACTAGAATTTAAAATGTTTACGTATGAAAGGCCTGTTCTCGCTGGAGTTTAAAAGGTTAACATCTCAAAGAGGCTTGTACAGGCTGGAGTTTAAAAGGTTCACATATGAAAGGGGTCTGTACTCGCTGAAGTTTAGAAGGCTAACATATGAAAGCCCTCTACTCGCCTGATTTTAGAATGTTAACATCTCAAAGGGGCCTGTACTGCTTTGAGTTTAAAATGTTAATATTTGAAAGAGGCCAGTACTCGCTGGAGTTTAAAAGGTTATCATATGAAAGGGGCCTGTACTCTCTGGAGTTTAAAAGGTTAACATGTGAAAGGGGCTTGCACGCGCTGGAATTTGAAATGTTAACATAAGAAAGTGGCTTGTACTTACTGGAGTTTAACAGGTTAACATCTCAAAGGGGCCTGTACTCACTGGAGTTTAAAAGGTTAACATATGAAAGGGGCCTGTATTCACTGGAGTTCAAAAGGTTAACATATGAAAGAGGCCTGTACTCACTAGAATTTAAAAGTTTAACGTATGAAAGGCCTGTACTCGCTGGAGTTTAAAAGGTTAACATCTGAAAGGGGCCTGTACTGGTTGGAGTTTAAACGGTTAACATTTGAAACGGGCCTGTACTCGCTGAAGTTTAAAAGGTTAACATGCGGAAGGGGCCTGTACTCACTGGAGTTTTAAAGGTTAACATCTCAAAGCGGCCTGTAGTCGCTGGAGTTTAAAAGGTTAACATAGGAAAGTGGCCAGTACTCGCTGGGATTTAAAAGGTTAATATATGAAAGGGGCCTGTACTCTCCTGAGTTTAAAAGGGTAACATCTCAAATGGGCCTGTACTGTTTAGAGTTTAAAAAACTGAAAGGGGATCACTTTGAAATGTAAAGAATATTGAAAGGCGTAGATAAAGTGGATGTGAAGTTGATGTTTCCTATAGTGGTGAGCCAGAGTATAGAGGGGTGTCCCTTTAGCACAGAACTTAGGAAGGACTTCTTTAGACAGGGATTGAATTCATTGCTGCATTTGGCTCTTTCATTGGGTATATTTGAAGCGCAGGTTGATAGGTTTTGGATTAGTCAGGGTGTCAAGGATTACAGCGAGAACTCAGGTGGATGGGGTTGAGAGGGGCAATAAGTCAGTCATGATGGAATGGCTTAATTCTACTCCAACATCTTGTCTTATCTTCTTCCACCTATTAGCTCCCAACTTCTTACTTTATCCCCATTACCTGGTTTCACCAATCATCTATCAGATTGTTTCTCTTCTCTCTTTTTAGTTTGGCTTCTTCCCCCTTCCTTTCCAGTCCTGATGGAGTGTCTCAGCCTGAAATGTCAATGTTTATTTCTCTCTATAGATGATGCTTAACCTGCTGAATTCCTCCATCACTTTGTGTGTGTTCCTCAAGATTTCTGCTATCTACAGAATCTCTTGTCTTTTTTCCTCAAAATAGTATGTGACAGGGAAAGCACAGAAGATGCGTGAAATGCAGCTTATTTTATTTATTGCACAAGGGACTTCAGGCAAAGTGAGAAATAGAACTGTCTGAACTACACAAGAACTTATTCTCTAACTCTTCTATTGTGAGGAGAAAAGATGCAGTTTAGTTGAAAGAGATAGTTTCAGATCAGACCAGGACATTGGTGGATATGACAGGGAGCACAATCAGACAGTGGGTTCTGGGATTTTGATTGACTGATGGTTTAGTGTTGTAATAAGTCTGTTAATGGGATCCTGAAAATGAGTAGAGGAATGGAGATGGAAGGGCAAGAAATAACGCTGCCAACAGATGAGATCATGGATCAGGCTGCTTGCTCCAAGCCTTTACAAGGAGGGTCCCCCTTCAGTTTTGCAGGAAGAAGGTTCACATATGTTGTTCATGTGCATTTCCTGCATGTTCTGTTTGGAATTTGACAGGAATGGCCTAACCATATGTTGATACCAGAGCACACATCAGGTCCCCTGCATGTTTAGGCATGATATACACACTGAGGAACGGAAATTAATTTGACATCAATTTCATCACAAAATATTATGCTGTGTGAAAGAATTTCAGACCATTACCTGGTGATTTATCTTTTTCTTGTTTGTGGGACTTAATGTGCATTACAATAGTGACAACACTTCAAAAATATTTCATTTCAGAATGCACTTTGGGAAGTCCTGAGCCCGTGATAACAGCTGTATAAATGCAACTTCTTCACTTTGTTATACCATTCTTCTGATTTTAAAATGCATTCCGATTTGTGATAACACCTCACACAGCCAAAACCTGCTGACATTTAAAAAATGCTGTTAATTGCTGTCATTCTTCACCAATTGTCTTGACATTTCATTTTTCTTCTGATTGTTAAACCTTTCCAGCTTTCCTAATCTGATTCCCCTTGTAAATGTTTTATATGGTGGCAGTGTTTTTCCTGCTTGATGCCATTCCTGATTTGTTTTATTTTCAGACTGAGTATGGTTGTCTCTGCAGTTAAAGTAATAGTGTTATTCCTGTCACTTAGTTAACCATACTGTACAAACAGGGGTTCAATAAAGTTCAGTTGAATATCCTGCATGCTGGTGTCCGGGTGTGCTCTGCACCATCCCTCATTAATGTACCCAGCATAGTGTCAGAAATGGTTGATCATCGATGAATTGCTGCAACAGACCAAATGAAATCCCCACCAAGAAGGAATTTACCATAAGGCTGTTCTTGTTCACGCATGAAAAATATCCAGTGATTTATCAAACAAACTGTCTATGCTAGTTGCTAATTGTATGGACCATGAGCTGAGAACTGACCTTGGTTGCTAGGCAACATGTTTAAGCTTCACACCTAGCTAGCAATTACTTCTTGTGAATGGCAACATTCCATTAGAGCTGGAGACTGAGAACAACCCTTGTCCAACCTCACTTACCAGACCATACTGACAGAACACAGTGTGAGAAAACAAAGAACATGCATGATCGCAGACACAGAGCAAAATCTTTGCCAGTGCTCAGGAATGTTCAGCTGTTTGGGTTTGATACCAATTCATCAAAGCAACAATAGTCCAGCGGCATACACTTCAATCATTTGTGATCAGAATCTTCAAACACTCCAACACTTAGACCACAAGACCATAACACAGAGGAGCAGAATTAGGCAATTCAGCCATCAAGGCTGATCATGGATCCCACTCAACTTCATACGCCTACCTTCTCACCATATCCTTTGATGCCCGGACCGATCAGAAAACAATCAACTTCCACCTTAAATACAGTAGACACAGAGACTTGGAGCATTCCACAGATTCACTACGCTGTAGCTAAAATAATTCTTCCTTACCTCTGTTCTAATGGCCACCCCTCAATTTTGAGGCTGTGCCCTCTAGTTCTGGATAGCCCCACCATAGGAAACATCCTCTAGTCCTTTCAACATTCAGTAGATCTCAATGAGATCTCCCCCCCCCCCACCACATTCTTCTAAATTCCAGTGAGTACAGGCCCAAAGCTGCCAAACGCTCCTCATATGTTAACCCCTTCATTACTGTTATCATCCTTATGAACCTCCTCTGGACTCTGTCCAAAGTCAACACATCCTTTCTGAGATATGGGGCCCAAAACGGTTGATAATACTCGGTGCAGTCTGATTAGTGTCTTGTAAAGCCTCAGCATTATCTCCTTTCTTTTATATTCTGTTCCCTTTGAAATAAATACCAATGCTGCATTTGTCTTCTTTACCACAGACTCAACCTGTAAATTCACCTTCGGTGAGCCTTGCACGAGGATTCCTAAGTCTCTCTGCATCTCTGATGTTTGAATTTTCTCTCCATTTAGGTAATAGTTGCACTATTTTTCCTTTAACCAAAATGCATTATCATACATTTCCCAACACTGTATTCCATCTGCCACTTTTTTGCCCATTCTTCCAATTTGTCTAAGTCTTGCTGCAATCACATTGCTTCCTCAGCACTACCTACCCCTCAACCTATCTTCATATTATCTACAGCTTTGCTACAAAGCCATCAGTTCCATTATCTAAATCATTAACAAACAATGGGAAAAGTAGCAGTCCCAATACTGACCCCCGCGGAACACAACTAGTCACCAGCAGCCAATCAGAAAATGTCTCTTTTATTCCCTTTCGATGCCTCCTCCTTGTCAGCCATTCCTCTATCCATGCCAGTATCTTTCCTGTAACACCATCGAATTTTAACTTGTTAAGCAGCCTCATATGTGGCACCTTATCAAATGCTTTCAGAAAATCCAATTAAATGACATCCACTGCCTCTCCTTTGTCCACCCTGCTTGTTACTTCCTTGGAGAGCTCTAACAGATTTGTCAGGCAAGATTTCCCTTCACAGAAACTGACTTTGACTTATTTTATCATCAGTCTCCAAGAACCTCGAAACCTCATCGTTAATAATAGACTCCAACATTTTCCCAACCACTGAGATTAGGCTAACTGGCCTATAATTTCCTTTCTTTTGCCTTCCTCCCTTCTTAAAGAGTCCTCTGAGATCATGCCAGAATCAAATGATTCTTGACCAATGCATTTGTTATTTCTTCAGCAACTTCTGTCAGGACTCTGGGATGTAGTCCATCTGGTCCAAGTAACTTATCCACCTTAAGACCTTTCAGTTTGCCTAGCACTTTTTCCTTTATAACCATATAACAATCACAGCACGGAAACAGGCCATCTTGGCCCTCCTAGTCCGTGCCGAACGCTTAATCTCACCTAATCCCACCTACCCGCACTCAGCCCATAACCCTCCACTCCTTTCCTGTCCATATACCTATCCAATTTTACCTTAAATTGTAATAGCAATGACACTCACTCCTGCTCCCTGACACTCACAGACCTCTAGCACACTGCAAATGTCTTCCACAGTGAAGACAGATACAAGGTACCCTTAAGTTCATCTGCCATCTCTTTGTTCCCCATTACTACCTCACCAGCATCATTTTCCAGTGGTCCAATATCAACTCTCATCTTTTTTACTCTTTATATAAGTGAAAAAACTTTTTTCTATCCTGCTCTATATTATTGGCTAGTCTGCCCTCATATTTCATCTTTTCCCTTTTTATTGCTTTTTTAGTTGCCTTTCGTTAGATTTTAAAAGTTTCCCAATCATCCACGTCCCTCACTTTTGCTACCCTATGTTCCCTTCCCTTGGCTTTTATGCAGTCCTTAACATCATTTGTCAGCCACGGTAGCCTACCCCTGCCATTTGAGAGCTTCTTCCTCTGTGGGACATATCTATCTGGCACCTTGTGAACTATTCCCAGAAACTTCAGCCATCTCTACTCTGCCGTCATCCCCGCCAGTATCTTCCTACAATCCACCTGGGCAAGCTCCTCTCTCATGCCTCTGTAATTCCCTTTATTCAATTATGATACTGATACACATGACTTGTGCTTCTCCCTCTCACATTGCAGTATGAATTCAATCATATTATTATCACTGTCTCTTAAGGGTTCCTTTACAATAAGCTCCCAAATAAGCTCTGGGTAGGTTTAAGCACAAGCTGCTCTGAAAAGTCATCTCATAGGCATTCAATAAATTCCTTCTCTTGCAGTCTGACACCAATCCCTTTGCATATTGAAGTTCCCAATTACAATTGTGATATTACCTTTATTACATGCTTTGATCAGCAATCTTTGCAATCTCAACCCCACATTTTGGCACATACTGTATATAATTCCCATAATGGTTTTGTTATTACCCTTGCAATCTCTTAACTTCACTCACAAAGATTTAGCAATTTTTGACCCTATATCTCCTCTTTCTAAAGATGTAATTCCATCTCTTGTCAACAGAGCCACACCACCATTTTGAGTTTTGCCTCTGTGGTACAATTTAACTCTTTGCTCTGTCTGCATTTGTACCCAATTATTGGCTTGTCCTTCCTTACATTCATGTTACACCCATCATCTACATGTAAGCCTGTTGACTCATCCTCAGCTCTATCATAGTGGTTCCCATCCCCCTGCATATTAGTTTAAACCACCCCCAACAGCTCTAGTAAATCTACCCATAAGAATATTGGTCACCCTCACATTCAAGTGAACCAGGAACCTATATCAAATTGGGTTGTTCATCTGTCCTACCGCAAGATAGACTCCATAGCCTAATAGCTTAGAGCTAGTGACTAAAGAGGCAGAACAGTTCTCTCACTTTGCCAGAATATTCAGGTAGTCTATCCTGAGTTCCATTGCTTGAATTTCCAGCATCTGCAGATTTCCTCGTGTTTACGTTCCATTAGATTTAACGTAATGCTTTTTTAAAAGAGTTCTAACGTTGAAAACATTTCACAAAATAAAACTGTTCTTTAAAACAAAAGAGAATTGGTTGAAAAAAGGGAAGAAAACCAAGAGAAAGAGAGCAACCTAAAAACAAAAAGAAAGACAGTTATAATGTTGGTAATTCTGTAAGGAGCATAGGTTACGTGCTATGGATAAAGTGAACTGAATCACTCAGTTTCAGTGACTACAATTTCAATTCAGTTCTATAGACAAGAAGTACATCCCTAGGTCTTTTTTTGCCATGAAGGGGAGATTAATAATGTTATTCCTGTGCCACTCAGTTAGACACTCCATATGGGAAGAGTTCACATGGTTATCAATAAAGTTCAGTTGACTATCGTGCAAAGCTGTTTCCAGGTGGCTCTGCACTCTCCCTCATTAGTGATAGTCTCTGCCAACTGTGGCAATAAGATCCTTTAGGCATGAGGCCACTCCCATCCACACCACATTCTACAGGGGTTGTATTGAGAGCATCCTGAGCAGCTGCATCACTGCCTGGTTCGGGAATTGTACCGCCTCAGATCGCAAGACCCTGCAGCGGATAGTGAGGTCAGCTGAGAAGATCATCGGAGTCTCTCTTCCTGCCATTATGGACATTTACACTACACTCTGCATCCGCAAAGGAAACAGCATTATGAAGGACCCCCACACACCCCTCATACAAATTCTTCTCCCGCCTGCCATCTGGCAAAAGGCACTGAACAGAATCATTCGGGCTCTCACAACCAGACTGTGTAACAGCTTTTTCCCCCAAACCATCAGACTCCTCGTTACCCAGACCCTAGACTGAACCAGCCTACTGCCCTCTACTGTGCCTATTGTCTTTATTGTAATGCCTGCACTGTTTTGTGCACTTTATGCAGTCCTGTGTAGCTCTGTAGACTAGTGTAATTTTTGTGTTGTTTTACGTAGTTTCAGTGTAGTTTTTGTATTGCTTCATGTAGCACCATGGTCCTGAAAAACGTTGTCTCGTTTTTACTGTGTACTGTACCAGCAATTATGGTTGAAATTACAATAAAAAGTGACTTGACTTGACTTGACTTCATGTGTTGGGATACACTGAAGCCCAGTGCGAACTTCAGATCACCCCAGAAACTAGTTACCCTCTTGTGTCATTAGGCACCTGCTACCCAACCTGTAACAGAGTTTGTAGGGTGCACATTTGCCTTATCGGCTATTTCAGCACTCTCAGCACCAGAGAATGCAAAGTCAACGTCGATCACAAGGGACCATTTAAGATGATTATCTTGTTATGAGCTGTTTCTTATTTCCATTTGTACAATGTGCTCAGTGTTCTAATACTCTTATATAACCATATAACAATTACAGTACAGACACAGGCCATCTTGGCCCTTCTAGTCCATGCCAAACGCTTACTCTCACCTAGTCCCACCGACCTGCACTCAGCCCATAACCCTCCATTCCTTTCCTGTCCATATACCTATCCAATTTTACTTTAAATAACAATACCGAACCTGTCTCTACCACTTCTACTGGAAGGTCTTCCCCAACTATATTTTATAGTATTACTTTTCATTTTTATTTTCATTTTCAACTTTCATTTTCTGTCTAAAAATCCAGTTTCCAAGTCAGAGAGCCACAGGTAAATATGCTGGGGAGCTTCATGATGGTCATTGGAGATGGAAGAGAATAGTGCCGCAGAGCTTCCAGTTGAGTGGTTCTGTTGATGAAAATAGGAGAACTGTACCTGGACTGTGTTGTCAAATTAATTGTAAAGCCTGGGTATGAAATTTTTAAAAGTGTATAATGCAATGCAGAGCAAAACTATAGAAAAAATTAGCAGAAAAAAATGCCTAAACAGAAGGTCAATTTGAAAATTGGGGTTCTTTATAGAAGTTTCCAGGTAACTAAAATTTCATAGCAGATAACATTGCTGGTCCAACTAATTGCTTTTCATTAACAACCTTAATATTTTATCTGTTTATGCCATATATCTAACAGAAAGTGGTTTGAAATAGTGTTGAAAATATAAACTTAAGGTCACATTAAAAAAAAGTACTGGCTGAAGTATTTTCAACTGACATTTTAACCTACAAAGCTGTGGCTTCCATGGCTAAAATATAAGGTTTCCAGTACTTTAACCTGCACATACTGGATGTGTCTGTCATTACCATTACTTCATTTGCCCATTCATCATCATTCTTGTCCTGCAACCCATCAATAGTTTTCTGTTCAAGCAAATGTGACCTCCTTTTACTCCATCTGAAACCTAAGCTGTGGAAACACCTGCCAAAACCTCCAACTTTCATTCTGCCTTAAAACCCTCTCTAAAACTCATCTCTTCCTCCAAACTTTCACCAAACTTGTCTCACCCTCTTTGACAGCCTACTGTTATTTCTCTGTGGAACATTTTAGACTTTCCAAAACAAAAGTGTTGCATAAATCAAATCTGCTGTTGCTTGTGTTTCCCATGAAATGTTTCCCATCTTTGTGAGCACCTTACAAATCTCTTCATGGCCAGTCCTTTCTCTACTTCCATATTATAAGTTAGGAGCCTCACATCCTACCACTTTGTTTGCATGGACCACTACCCACAGAATCGAGAAGAGTTATCAATCTGTCAATCATGTTCAGACCAGGTGAGGTTTCCCCTGTTCAACCGTGGGCTCCACTCCTGCTGGTGCTCTTTTGGGGCAGGAGTGACCTTACAAAAAGCATGAGTGGCATTTGAATCCCAGAGGGACTAATGTCCTGGCAGGGAGGTTTCCTAAGGCTATTGGGGAGTGTGTAAACTAGAATTGCTGAGGGGGGGGGATGGGAACTGATGAGACAAAGGAAAGGGAGGTTGGCTCACAAGTAGAGAAAGATGGTAGGCAGTGTGAGAGGGAGGATAGGCAGGTGATAGAGAAGGTATGCACTCAGACTGATGGTTTGAGATCTGTCTATTTTAATGCAAGAAGCATCATAGACAAAGCGGATGAGTTTAGAGCGTGGATCCGTACTTGGATCTATGATGTTGTGGCCATCACAGAGACTTGGATGGCTCAAGGGAAGGAATGGTTACTTAGAGTACCAGGTTTTAGATGTTTCAGAAAGGACAGGGAGGGAGACAAAAGGGGTGGGAGCGTGGCACTGTTGATCAGAGCTAGTGTGACAACTGCAGAAAAGGAGGAAGTCATGGAGGGATTGTCTCTGGAGTCTCTGTGGGTGGACGTTAGGAATAGGAAGGGGTCAATAACTCTGCTGGGTGTTTTTTATAGACCACAGAGATACAGAGATATTGAGGAGCAGATAGGGAGACAGATTCTGGAAATAACAACAGGGTTGTTGTGGTGGAAGATTTTAACTTTAGAACATAGAACCTAGAACATAGAATAGTACAGCACAGTACAGGCCCTTTAACCCACAATGTTGTGCCGACCCTCACACCCTGCCTCCCATATAACCTCCCACCTTAAATTCCTCCATATACCTGTCTAGTAGTCTCTTAAATTTCACTAGTGTATCTGCCTCCACCACTGACTCAGGCAGTGCATTCCACGCACCAACCACTCTCTGAGTAAAAAACCTTCCTCTAATATCCCCCTTGATCTTCCCACCCCTTACTTTAAAGCCATGTCCTCTTGTACTGAGCAGTGGTGCCCTGGGGAAGAGGTGCTGGCTGTCCACTCTGTCTATTCCTCTTAATATCTTGTACACCTCTATCATGTCTTCTCTCATCCTCCTTCTCTCCAAAGAGTAAAGCTGTAGCTCCATTAATCTTTGATAATAATGCATACTCTCTAAACCAGGCAGCATCCTGGTAAATCTCCTCTGTACCCTTTCCAATGCTTCCACATCCTTCCTATAGTGAGGCGACCAGAACTGGACACAGTACTCCAAGTGTGGCCTAACCAGAGTTTTATAGAGATGCATCATTACATCACCACTCTTAAACTCTGTCCCTCGACTTATGAAAGCTAACACTCCATAAGCTTTCTTAACTACCCTATCTACCTGTGAGGCAACTTCCAGGGATCTGTGGACATGTACCCCCAGATCCCTCTGCTCCTCCACACTACCAACTATCCTGCCATTTACATTGTACTCTGCCTTGGGCTTTGTCCTGCCAAAGTGTACCACCTCACACTTCTCCGGGTTGAACTCCATCTGCCACTTCTCAGCCCACTTCTGCATCCTATCAATGTCTCTCTGAAATCTTTGACAATCCTCTACACTATCTACAACACCACCAACCTTTGTGTCATCTGAAAACTTGCCAACCCACCCTTCTACCGCCACATCCAGGTCGTTAATAAAAATCACAAAAAGTAGAGGTCCCAGAACAGATCCTTGTGGGACACCACTAGTCACAACCCTCCAATCTGAATGTACTCCCTCCACCACGACCCTCTGCTTTCTGCAGGCAAGCCAATTCTGAATCCACCTGGCCAAACCTCCCTGGATCCCATGCCTTCTGACTTTCTGAATAAGCCTACCGTGTGGAACATTGTCAAATGCCTTACTAAAATCCATGTAGATCACATCCACTGCACTACCCTCATCTATATGCCTGGTCACCTCCTCAAAGAACTCTATCAGGCTTGTTAGACACGATCTGCCCCTCACAAAGCCATGCTGACTGTCCCAGATCAGACCATGATTCTCTAAATGCCCATAGATCCTATATCTAAGAATCTTTTCCAACAGCTTTCCCACCACAGACGTAAGGTTCATTGGTCTTTAGTGACATGGACTAACCCTACTACCTTTTTTGAACAAGGGGACAACATTCGCCTCCCTTCAGTCCTCTGGTACCATTCCCATGGACAATGAAGACATAAAGATCCTAGGCAGAGGCTCAGTAATTTCTTCCCTCGACTCATGGAGCAGCCTGGGGAATATTCCGTCAGGCCCCAGGGACTTATCTGTCCTAATGTATTTTAACAACTCCTTAATATCCTCTTCCTTAATATCAACATGCTCCAGAACATCAACCTCACTCATATTGTCCTCACCGTCATCAAGTTCCCTCTCATTGGTGAATACTGAAGAGAAGTATTCATTGAGGATCTCGCTCACTTCTACAGCCTCCAGGCACATCTTCCTACCTTTATCTCCAATTGGTCCTACCTTCACTCCTGTCATCCTTTTATTCTTCACATAATTGAAGAATGCCTTGGGGTTTCCCTTTACCCTACTCACCAAGGCCTTCTCATGCCCCCTTCTTGCTCTCCTTAGCCCCTTCTTAAGCTCCTTTCTTGCTACCCTATATTCCTCAATAGCCCCATCTGATCCTTGCTTCCTAAACCTCATGCATGCTGCCTTCTTCACCACCAACACCACATGACTAGATTTTCCACCTCACTTGTCACCCATAGTTCCTTCACCCTACCATTCTTTATCTTCCTCACTGGGACAAATTTATCCCTAACAAGAGATCCCTAAACATCGACCAACACGTCCATAGTACATTTCCCTGCAAAAACATCATCTCAATTCACACTCGCAAGTTCTAGCCTTACAGCCTCATAATTTTCCCTTCCCCAATTAAGAATTTTGCTATCCTCTCTGATTCTATCCTTTTCCATGATAACGCTAAAGGTCAGGGAGTGGCGGTCACTGAAGCTCACTGATGCCCAGATGCTCACCCACTGAGAGATCTGTGACCTGACCCAGTTCATTACCTAATACTAGATCTAGTATGGCATTCCCCCTAGTCGGCCTGTCAACATACTGTGACAGGAATCCATCCTGGATACAGTTAACAAACTCTGCCTGGTCTAAACCCTTGGAAATAATCAGGTGCCAATCAATATTAGGGAACTTAAAGTCACCCATGATAACAACCTTGTTATTTTAACACCTTTCCAAACTCTGCCTCCCAATCTGCTCTTCGGTATCTCTATTGCTACCAGGGGGCCTATAGAAAACCCCCAGTAGAGTAACTGCTCCCTTCCTGTCCCTGACTTCCACCCATACTGACTCAAAAGAGGATCCTGCTACATTACCCACCCTTTCTGCAGCTGTAATAGTATCCCTGACCAGTAATGTCATCCCTCCTCACTTCCCCCTCCCTCTCTATCCCTTTTCAAGCACTGGGTTCAGGAATATTGAGAATCCATTCCTGCCCTGGTGCCAGCCAAGTCTCCGTAATGGCCACTACATCATAATTCCATGTATGTATCCAAGCTCCTCTCAGTTTATCACCTTTGTTCCTGAAGCTTCTTGTATTGAATTACACACTCTTTAGCCCTTCTACCTTACTACCTTTACACCCTTTATTCTGCTTCTCTTTCCTCAAAGCTTCTTTGTATGCTACATCTGGCTTTACTCCATGCACTATACTTGCAATTCTCACATGACCTTTATCCTCCTCCACCTCACTATCTGCTCTAACACTTTGGTTCCCCTCCCCCTGCAAATCTAGTTTAAACCCTCCCGAAGCAGCACTAGTAAACCTTCCTGCACGGATGTTAGTCCCCTTCCAGTTCAGGTGCAACCGATCCCATCGGAACAGGTCCCACCTTCCCTGGAACAATTGTCCAGAAACATGAAACCCTCCCTCCTACACCAACTCCTTATCCATGTATTTAGCTGCATTATCTTCCTATTTCTAGCCTCACTAGCACGTGGCACTAGTAGCAATCCTGAGATTGCCCCCCCCCCTTGGAGATCCTGTCCTTCAACTTTTCACCTAACTCCCTAAGCTCTCTTTGCAGGACCTCCTCCTTCTTCCTATCCACGTCACTGGTCTCTACATGGACCACGACATCTGGCTGCTCACCCTCCCTCTTGAGAATACTGAGAACTTGATCCAAGATATTGCAGACCCTGGCACCAGGGAAGCAACAGACCATCTGGGATTCTCGATCTCTCCCACAGAACCTTTTATCTGACCCCCTAACTATCGAATCCCCTATCAATACTGCTCTCCTCTTCTCCCTGCTTTTCAAATATTCATTGGCATCTCCCTAGAGCAAGAGGTTTAGATGGGGTGGAGTTTGTTAGGTGTGTTCAGGAAGGTTTCTTGACGCAATATATAAATAAGCCACAAGAGGAGAGGCTGTACTTGATGTTGTATTGGGAAATCAGGTGTCAGATCTCTCAGTGGGAGAGCATTTTAGAGATAGTGATCACAATTCTATCTCCTTTACCACAGCACTGGAGAGGGATCGGAACAGACAAGTTAGGAAAGTGTTTAATTGGAGTAAGGGGAAATATGAGGCTAACAGGCAGGAACTTGGAAGCATAAATTGGAAACAGATGTTAGGGAAATATACAGAAGAAATGTGGCAAATATTCAGGGGATATTTGTGAGGAGTTCTGCATAGGTACGTTCCAATGAGCTAGGGAAGGAATGGTAGGGTACAGGAACTGTTGTGTATATAAATCTGTAATATAAGGCTGTATATAAGGCTGTAATAAATCTAGTCAAAAAGAAAAGAAGAGCTTACAAAAGGTTCAAAAAAACTAGGTAATGTTAGAGATCTAGAAAATCATAAGGTTAGCAGGAAAAAGCTTAAGAATGAAATTAGGAGAGCCAGAAGGGGCCATGAGATGGCCTTGGTGGGCAGGATTAAGGAAAACCCTGAGGCATTCTACAAGTATGTGAAAAGCAAGAGGATAAGGAGCGAGAGAATAGGACCAATCAAGTGTGACAGTGGAAAAGTGTGTATGGAACTGGAGGAGATAGCAGAGGTACTTAATGAATACTTTGCTTCAGTATTCTCTACGCGAAAGGACCTTGGCAGTTGTAGGGTTGACTGACAGTGGACTGAAAAGCTTGAGCATGTAGATATTAAGAAAGAGGATGTGCTGGAGCTTTTGGAAAGCATCAAGTTGGATAATTCGCTGGGACAAGGTGAGATATACCCCAGGGAGGAAATTGCTGAGCCTCTGGTAATGATCTTAGCATCATCAATGGGGAGGGGAGAGGTTCCAAAGGATTAAAGGGTTGCGGATGTTGTTCCCTTATTCAAGAAAGGGAGTAGAGATAGCCCAGGAAAACATAGACCAGTGAGTCTTACTTCAGTGGTTGGTAAGTTGATGGAGAAGATCCAGACAGGCAAGATTAATGAACATTTGGAGAGGCATAATATGATTTTGAATAGCTTTAGCCACGGCTTTGTCAAAGTCAGGTTGTGCCTTATGAGCCTGATTGAAATTTTTGAGGATGAGACTAAACACATTGATGAAGGAAGAGCAGGAGATGTAACATATATGGATTTCAGCAAGGAATTTGATAAGGTACCCCATGCAAGGCTTATTGAGAAAGTAAGGAAGCATGAGATCCAAGAGGATCTAGAATTTTCTTGCCCACAAAAGGCAAAGAGTGGTTGTAGATGGGTTATATTCTACAGGGAGGTCAGTGACCAATGGAGTGCCTCAGGGATCTGTTCTGGGACCTTTGCTCTTTGTGATCTTTGTGATTTGTGATTTTTCCTGGATGATGAAATGGAGGGATGGGTTAGTAAAATTGCTGATGCACAATGGTTGGGGGTGTTATGGATAGTGTGGAGGACTGTCAGAGGTTACAGTGGGACATCGATAGGATGCAAAACTGGGCTAAGAATTGGCAGATGGAGTTCAACCCAGATAAGTGTGAGGTGGTTCATTTTGGTAGGTCAAAAATGATGACAGAATGTAGTATTAATGGTAAGACTCTTAGCAGTGTGGAGGATCAGAGGGATCTTGGGTCTAAGTCAATAGCTCACTCAAAGCTGCTGCACAGGTTGATTCTCTGGTTAAGAAAGCCTTGGCCTTCATCAACTGTGGGACTGAGTTTAAGAGCCAAGAGATAATGTTGCAGCTGTATAGGACCTGGTCAGAGCCCACTTAAAGTGCTGTGCTCAGTTCTGGTCACCTCACTACAGGAAGGATGTGGAAACTATAGAAAGGGTGCAGAAAAGATTTACAAGGATGTTGCCTGGATTGGGGAGCATGCCTTATGAGAATAGATTGTGTGAACTTGGCCTCTTCTCCTTGGAACAATGGAGGATGAGAGGTGACCTGATAGAAATGTACAAGATGATGAGAGGCATTAATCGTGTGGATTATCAGAGGACTTTTCCCAGGGCTGAAATGGCTGACATGAAAAGGCACAGCTTTAAGGTGCTTGGAAGTAAGTACAAAGGAGATGTCAGGGGTAACTTTTTTATGGAGAGAGTGGTGAGTGTGTGGAATGGGCTGCTGGTGACAGTGGTGGAGGGGATACGCCAGGGTCTTTTAAGAGGCTGCTGGATAGGTACATGGAGCTTAGAAAAATAGAAAGCTATGGGTAACCCTAGGTAATTTCTAAAGTAAGTGCATGTTCTGCACAGCTTCATGGGCCGAAGAGCCTGTATTGTGTTACAGGTTTCTATGCTTGTTTCATTTCTTTCTCTTCAGTCTTCCTCTAGCCCAGTTTCCACACTTGCTATTCACTGCTCTGCAAAGTGCACCAGACTACATTTTACGTTTATATTTAGCAAAAGCACGTTTGAAATGCAAGCTGTCATTAAAGTATTGCGTTAAATCTTTCTACGTGTACAAAGGCAATAACTGGATTATTGCAGAGAGACAAACATCTATAATGTTTCAATTAAAAGCTGACTAACAGTTTCAAATAAGATCATTCAATCTCAGAAAAAAGCTGACACCGATATTAAAATGGTTAATTAAATCTGAAATGGTATTAGTTTACTTCTTTGGAAGGAGAGATAGAAGGAAGTAAAAACATGGAGAGGAAATCCAAGTACTCAGATTGTAATGACTCTAATGATTGATTTAACCATAGCCACACAAATCTTATGGATACAGAAACAGTTCAGTTGGCTGAGGAGCTGAAATATCATATTCCCACATTTGCTGATGGCAAAATAAGGATTGATTGTGAGAAGAAAGTTCAAAGTTTCAAAGGGATGTGGACAAGCACATGGCACATGAAATATAATGTAGAAAAGAATGTTTTGTGATCCATTTTGGTACATGGAGCAGAAAAGCTGAGTGTTTTTTTTTAAATGATGAGTTATTAAATAATATGGATGTTCAAAAGGATGCTTCCACACAGAACAACCAATTAAAAAGATAGATAGTGTACGGCTGTTTATCATTTGAGATTTTGAGTGCCTGAGTAAAGGTGTCTCAGTACATGAGGCTTTGGTGAAAGGACTGTTAGCAGTTTCGGTTTCCTGATCTAAGAAGAATATATTAGACATATAGTGAGTTCTGTTCCAAGGAGGAGATGTAAGTAAATCAGATCCATTCTTCAGGAAAGGAAAATGAGAAACATCGACAGTGCCTGGCCTGCTGTATTCCACCAGCATTTTGTGTGTGTTGTTGAGATTAAATCTTGCTGGAGCTTACAGACTTGTAAAACTTTGATAATAAATTTACTTTAAACTTTGAACTTTGAATACAGGAGTGGGCTTGCAGGGCTAAATGTCCTCTGTGACTCCATGCTATCTCATTTGCTCTTATGTTTTGTGTATTTTGCCTTTTGTTAAAACAAAAAACAATTATTTTGAAGATTGAGCATATGATACTTCTTCAATCCTAGTTATCTTCCCCGAGAAGTTAAGAATGTGGAACTCGCTACTTTAGTCTGATCTTTCTACATACTACTCAAAGTTAGTAACCAAGCTGATTTATTTCATTGATCTTTCAATTACAATTTTCTTTTTTTTGTAATTTATTTTTTTATTGAAGTTCATCAAACAAACATTTCCATAAGATGTGTTTCAGACATTGCACATATATATCATATAATCATATATATCACAAATCTCCACAAAGTATTTATCTGAGCTATACACATAGAAAAGAGTGGAAAGAAAAAACAAGCAAAAGGAAAGAACTACGTACAAGTAGGGAGTGATTTTTTTTTACAACAGACTCATTGATCTGTGAGAATAAAATCAGGCCGATGAGGCATTATGTAGTTAAACCATTTTTCCCAGTATGAATCAAATTGTTCCAGCTTATGGTTAACAGATGCTGTTATCTTCTCCATTTTGTAAATGTCCATTGTTATTTCCATCCATGTATTTAAAGTTAGGCTCTCTTGTGATAACCATTTCCTAGTAAGAGTCTTTACCAGCCACCAACAGTATGTTCATTAAATATCTATCTCTTTTCAACCATTCTTGAGGTATATATCCAAAATATATGGTCTTACTCTCCAAGGGTATTTCACATTTAAAGATGTCTTGTAGGGCATTGTGTATCCCCCTCCAATAGATTTTGAATACAGGGCAGTCCCAAAAAATATGATAATGATTTGCATTTTGATTTCCACGATTTCTCCAGCAAACAGGGAGGTTACTATCATAATGGGATTTCTGAGAGGGTGTAATAAAATATCTTATCAAGTTTTTCCATCCAAACTCCCTCCATTTCTGTGAACTGGTACACTTCCATTGATATCTCCATATGTTGTCCATTCTTCCTCAGATATAATTATCCCTCCTTCCTTCTCCCATTTTGTTTTAATGTATGAAGTTGAATATGGTTTAAGATTTGCCAACCCCTTATACATGCTTGAAATGATTCTACTACC
The DNA here is from genome assembly GCF_030144855.1 of Hypanus sabinus. Taxonomy (NCBI): domain Eukaryota; kingdom Metazoa; phylum Chordata; class Chondrichthyes; order Myliobatiformes; family Dasyatidae; genus Hypanus; species Hypanus sabinus. The sequence continues at coordinate 4,643,586 of NC_082720.1, forward strand.
ATTATCTGAATTATATGCTTTTCTAAATATCTCTATCAAGCATGTACTTGCCTTGGTTACATTTTTAAGTGTCTTATTAACATATTGTTGCATCTGTAAATACCAATAGAAATCTTGTTTTTCTAATGTGTTTCTCTTTAAGCATTTCAAAACTGAACCGCGTTCCTTCTTTCATTATGTTGCAAAGAACTGTTATTCTTTTAGCTGTCCAGTCCTTAAATCTAGCATCCAATTTATTTTATGTAAAATCCGAGTCATATGCACACCATTTAAGAATTGCAATATCTTTCTCTAGATTATATTCTTTTATAAGTAGTTTTCCATACTTTAAGAGTCAATTTCACCCATGGGTTATCAATAGTATTTATGTACCTTTGCAGGTTGTTATCAGCCAAAATTTCTTGTATGGGGATGGGAAGTACCTACTCCTCAATGTTTTTCCATTGAGCATCATATGATGGGCTGCACCAACATATCACAGCTCTCAACTGTGCTGCAAGATAATAATCTCTAAGAGAAGGCAAGCCCCATCCCCCTTTTCCTTTGTTAATTGCAAAGTTTTGAGACGAATTCTAGCCCTTTTACCCTGCCAAATATACCTTGATAACATCTTGTTCCATTCATTGAATTGATTTTGATTAATCTCTGTTGGTAGGGTCTGAAAGAGATATAACAGTCTGGGCAGTATATTCATTTTAATAGACCCAATCCTTGAACTGAGACTGAAAAAAGGAATCAGGTTCCATCTTGCCACATCTTCCTTAATTTTTTTAATATAAAGGCTGATAATTACATTCTGATAATTTTGCCAAAGCTTTTGGCATAATGATGCCCAAATATTTGAAAGACTCTGTGTGCCATGCCCAGGGGTATCGACTTTCAATCTCTCTTGGTGGTCTATAGTAATATGAAAGTAATTGGGTTTTATCTATGTTGATCTTGTATCCTGATAATTGACCATATTGTTCAAAGGGTTGTTTCAACTTAAGTAAAGAGTATGTTGGTTGCCCTGGATAGATAAAAATGTCATCCACATAACAAGCCAATTTATGCTCTGTCCCTTTAATAGTCCCTGATATCTTCATTTTGTCTGATGTATTGAGCTAGTGGTTCCAGATATAATGCGAAGAGTAGTGGTGACCATGCACAACCCTGTCTCGTCCCCCTTTCTAGGGTAAGACTATTTGATAAATATCCATTAATTTTAAACCTCGCAGTAGGATTGTCATATAGTGTCTGTATAGTTTTAATAATTGTGTCTTGGAAACTAAATCTATGTAAAACTCTGTAAAGAAAATTCCAATTAATTGAATCAAATGCTTTTTCAGCATCCACGCTTATCACCACTGCTTCGATTTTTTTTGTATATGATCCATAATGTGAAGTGTCCTTTGTATATTGCCTTGTGTCTGGCGTTGTCGTATAAAACCTGTCTGATCGTTACGTATCAGTATGGGTAGAAACTGCTCTAATCGTTTGGCCATGATGGAGGTAAATAGCCTATAATCTACATTAAAAAGGAATATTGGTCTAAATGACCTGCATTCCATTTTATCCTTGCCTTCTTTCGGTATAGCTGGGATTATCGCTTCCTTCCAAGGCACTTGTGCCTTTTTTAGAGCCCAGTTCAGTGTGGGGAGTAAAACAGGAATTAACTAATTTTTAAATTCTTTGTTCCACTCTGCCGTATACCCATCTGATCCTGGTGACTTATTTAATTTAAGCCTACTAATTGCAGCTTTTAATCCAACTTCAGTTATGTCAGCAGTCATCGTTCTATTTTGTTCTTCACTTAAAGTGGGTAACTCTAGAGAATTCAAGAAGGTGTCAATTTGGGTTATGCTTCCCCCTGGAACTTTGGAATATAGAGTTTTGTATAACACTTCAAAAGCTTCTTGAATTTCACTTTCTGCTATCTTTTTTTTCAGTTTCCACACCAGTATTTTCATAGATTTCGATCCACTTTCATAATGTCTCTGTTTCAGAAACATTGTTTTTCCTGATTTCTTGCGTAGCCAAATTATTTATTTCATTCCTGATTCTTTTAATTTCCCCTAATGTATCCTGAGCCAAATTCAATTTGTGTTTTTTCTCTAGTTCCTTCAGCCTATTTTATAATTCCTCTAATGTTTTATTCCTTTTTATTTTCTTATATGAATATATCGCTATAATTTTCCCTCTCAAGACAGCCTTCAGAGTATCCCATAAAATGGGAGGTGAAACCTCTCCATTATCATTAAATTCTAAGTAGAGACCAATTTCTTTTTTAATTTGTTCCTTAAAGTACGGATCATTGAGTAGACTTGAAGTTAGTTTCTTTGGTTGTAGGTCAAAATCAACAGATAAATATATAGGTGCACGGTCACTTACATCTATTGTCCCAATTCCACAGGTGTTTATTTTGTCTTTGTCTTTTCCAAATGTTATGAAATAGTCTATTCTTGTATATACAGAATGGGGAGCAGAATAATGAGTGTAATCCCTTCTGTCAGGGAAAAGTTCCCTCCATATATCAATTAAACCAACATCCTCAAAAAGTGTATTAACTTTCTTATGTAAGGATTTTGTTTCATAGGTTTTTCTATTGGAAGAGTCTAAGTTTGGTTGTAATTATAAATTTAAGTCTCCCCCACATATCAGGAGATCTTCTGTTTCTGTTACCATAATATCAGTAATTTTCTGAAAGAAAGCAATATCACTTCTCGGAGGTGCATATATATTCAATAGAGTAACTGAGCTGGAGGAAATGTCTAGCTGTGAGGGATAACCCCTCCTACTTGTGAGTTGAGGGCCCCCATTGCAGTGTTCATTACATACATACACACATATATATTCTCATTTTGGTGGGGAAAAAGGAGTAAGTGAGCGAATAAAGAATAACAACTAAGTAATATAAAATCCACATTATAATATGTATTTCTCGAGATAGGTATATCACCATGTACTTTTGCTTCTGAATAACTTCTCAACATTTTTAAAGTTAGCCAAACCTTATGGCTCTTCTGAAGGGGGTGAGGACTGTCTTTGGGAAACTCCCCGTCTCTTCCTGATATATTGCCCTCGGCCTCCTCCCGTCTCCTGCCTTCTCGATTCTCGCACTATTTCCCAAGTGGAGCGGGATAATTCTTCAGTCAGGCTTTCTTTCGTTTTGGTCATGCTGATGGGCAACCCTCTGGCTTTCATGTCTGTAATCGCCTCTTCCACTGTCTGGTACAACTGCATTCCGTTGTCATAGAACACTCGAAGTTTAGCAGGGTATGGAGTTTGAAATCTAATCTTATTTTGCTTTAGTACTTGCTTTACTTCGGAGTATTCTTTGCTTTTCTGGAGGACCGTTGGGGGGGGGGGGTAATCTTGGTTGAAATATATTAATTTATCCTCTAAAAACACTCTCTTCTTACCCCAGGCCCTTCATAGAATCTCTGCCTTGGTGCTGTACCGAAAGAATTTAATTATTATTGAGCGTGGCTTTCTATCCTGGGTAGGTTTTTCGACTTCCAGCTCCATAGCCGGGGGAAGATCCAACACGTCCCGCAGTAACTTCCCGACAAACTCCGTCACAGACGAGCCCTCCGCTCCTTCGGGAATGTTGTAGATTCTGATATTTTTCCGCTGTGATCTTCCCTCCAGGTCAAGCGGTTTACCTTCTTGGTGATGTAATATTTTTATTGTCTTACTCAGTATCCGTTCCACGTTTTGAATGTGATCTTCCACCTTCTCAATTCGAGTCTCTGCCACCACTATTTTTTGATTGACGCTGGCGAGCTCTGACTTAATATCAGGGAGCTGCTGCTTTATGTCTTTCTGGACTTCCACTCTTTCAGGATTTCGAAGACATTTGCCACTTTGCCTGAACAAGGCCCAGCAGCCGCCTCGCTCGCTAACGGTCGGGTCGGAGAGCCAGTGGCTGCACTCCTCTCGGCCACAGGCTCCGCAGTGTCGCTTTTTTTATTTCCATTCTTTTTCCCCATTCTTGCCCCTCTTTTCAGTCCAAATATTTTTCAAAAAATATATTTGATGGGTTACCGGGGCTTCTCTTTCTCAAATTTCACAGTGAACTCAACCATGCTATGATCACTGCCTCCTAAGGGTTCCTTCACTCAATCTCTCTAATCACCTCTGGTTCATCACACAATATCCAATCCGGGGGGTGGAGTTTCAAGATGGCGACGTAAGCATCTGCCTTTTAGGCGCTCTTTATTTTTTTAACTATAATCACCCTTTAATTAGATCTTTTCGAACTTAATCATATGAGTTGCTACCTTTGATTGACCCTTTTTTCCTAAAATAATAGTTGATCTAATCTTGTCAAACCTAAAATGGCTACAAGTAAGAAATCGGCTAAGGATCCTGTATCCATCGACGCAATTTCTGGTCTTTTGGACATTAAACTGGATGTTAAATTTGCGGGTATGGAAAGTAAATTGGACAATAAACTGGATGCTAAATTTGCGGCTCTGGAAGGCAGACTAGAAGGTAAATTGGACAGTAAACTGTTAAGTTTGGAAAGGAGGATTACTTCGAAAATATCCGATCTTGAAGGAGTTGTTAAATCGCTTGAAACTAAGTTTCAGTCGCAGGCGTTAGAGGTTCAACAGCATGGAAATAAGATCACGACTCTTGAACAATCAATTTGTGAAAAAGCACGTACAATTGAAGTGTTAGAGAAGAAGATAGAGTCGACTGCTAAAACTTTAGATCAGTACAAGTTTAAAATTACTGATCTTGAAAATCGTTCTCGCAGACAGAATTTGCGCATCATCGGAATTCCCGAAAAAGTTGAGTCCGGTGATTTAACTGAATTTTTCTCTAAATTACTGTGGGAAATTTTCGGTGGTGAAGGTTTGAAAAATGAACCTGTTATTGACCGCGCTCATAGAGTTGCGAGGTTTTCGTCTGTGTCTGATAAACCACGAGCGGTGATTGTTCGCCTTCATTATCCTCGTGAGAAAGAGCTTCTAATTCGATTAGCTCGTAAAAAAGGTATGATCTCCTACAGAAATTATTCATTTCGAATAGTTGAAGACTACTCGTATGAAGTAATGAAAGCCAGGATCGCTTTTAAACCAGTGATGGCAGAGATTCATTCGATTGGATTTAAACAAGCTTTAATGTATCCAGCGAAGCTTAGAATGGTGCTGCCCGACAACAGTCTACACTTTTTTAACACTCCTGAAGAAGCGAAGAAATTTGTTGAAGAATATCGATCCTCTAGTGCAACTTGAACTATGAGTTACATTGAAGATTTTTTTTTGGAGAGAGGATGTCATTTCATTTTAAGTTTTAACCCTGGAAGTTGGGTTATAACTTTTTATTTTGAACTATGGGTCTGGGTCTTTTTTTTTTACTACTATTATTATTGCTTATAGATGCTGTTTTAATTTTTATAATATCCTTTTTTTATACACGTTTGTATTTTGTAATAATGAATTATTTTTTCAAAATGTCGCTTCTTCTTCCCATAAGTCTTTACTTTTTATAAGCGTTTATTTGCTTGCCTGTATTTAGAAATGGAACAAAGGTTTTGAATTCTTTTTCTTTAGTTTTTTTTTATATATGTTGTAGTGTCTATTAAATCTTTTTTTTTTTAAAATTCTATTTTGATAACTTTTTTATTATATTTTCTTATTAGATTGCTGAATTTATATTCATATTTTGTAATATGGCTTTCTCAAAATGTCGTTTCTTCTTCCCATAAGTCTTGGCTTGTGAAACGTCATCTTTGTATCTGAATATGGAATTTCTTTTTTAAAGGTGTATCACATTTTTAAACTTTAATGTGCATTTTTTTTTATTAATGATTTTTCTGGTTTTACTATTTTAGTTTTTTTTTGATTTGTCTGATATGGGTGTGTATGTGTATGTGTATATATATATATATGTAGGTATATATATATTTTTTTTTTGAAACTCTATATTTTAATTGGGGTGTTATATAGTTTTTTCTTAAAAAATTTTCTTATGGAGCTGCCATCTTGAAATGGGGGTAATATTAGTATTAGTTTATGCGCCTGCCGCTTGGCTTTCTTTCAAAGGGTGGGGGGAGGGGGGAGGGATCTTTTTTCATGCTTTTGCTTTTTATTTTTTTTGCTTTTAGTTTATGGGCTGACTTTAAATTGTTAATATTGTTGAGGTGTCAGGATCTCCGGTTGCTCCTGAATCAATTTTCCTTCTTCCTAAATTGTGGGTTATGTGTCTTTTTAACCTTTTATGATACACACAATTAATATTGGTATGATGGATAAATCTATTAACTTTATCTCGTGGAATACTAATGGTTTAAATCATCCGATTAAACGTAAAAAAATATTTAAAGTATTCCATAGATTGAACGCTAATATTATTTTTGCACAGGAGACCCACATTAGGAGGGAGGATAATCAACGTTTTTTTAGGTTCTGGAAAGGTCAACAATTTCACTCAAATTGTACCGCTAAAATTAGGGGTGTGTCTATTTTTATAGACGCCTCAATTTCGTTTACACATTATGAAATTATTTCTGATCCACAGGGTAGATTTTTGTTGATAACTGGTTCACTTTTTAATCGGAAAGTTGTTTTAGTTAATATTTATGCTCCAAACTTTGATTGTCCTGAATTTTTTAAACGTTTATTTACTTCTCTTCCTAATTTGAATGAATATATGTTGATTATGGGTGGAGACTTTAATTGTTGTTTGAATCCTTTGATGGATAGATCTAAACCTATTCGAACTCTTCCGAATAGATCAGCTTTACTTATTAATTCTTTTATGGTTGATTCTGGAATTACTGAAATATGGCGGTTTTTGAACCCTAAAGATAAAGAATTTTCATTTTTTTCACATGTATATCATAGTTATTCTAGAATTGATTACTTTCTTATTGATCATCGTTTATTAACAGATGTTATTGATTGTAAATACGATTCTATTGCTATTTCGGATCATGCGCCTTTGAAGTTATCTATCAAGATTTCGGATTCTTCTATCAATACTAGATCTTGGAGATTTAATGCTACTTTACTTCAAGATCCAGAATTTATTACCTTCATAAAACAACAAATTGACTTATTTTTTTCAACAAACTATAATGAAGAGATTGATAAAGGAATACTTTGGGACTCTTTCAAGGCTTTTATTCGTGGACAAATTATTTCATATTCCGCTGGTAAAAGAAAACAAAGATATTCAGATATAGCTTTATTGGTGGATAAAATTAAAGAAATTGATAAGATTTATTCCGTTACTCCTACCAAAGAACTTTATAAGAAGAGAGTTGAGCTTCAAATGGAACATAGTTTATTATTATCTTCTTCAATTGAGAATCAATTAATTAAGACTAGGGCTCAATTTTATATTCATAGTGATCGAACTGGTAAATTGTTAGCTAATCAATTAAAAGCTATTTCGACTAAGCGACAAATTATTAAAATTCGTAAACAAGACGGTAGTTTAACTACTGATTATAAAGAAATCAATAACACTTTTCAAGATTTTTATAAATCTTTATATCAATCAGAATTTGACGGTGACCGGTTTACGATGGATATTTTTTTTAATAATTTGAATATTCCTAAACTGATAGATGAAGATTGTAGCTTGCTTGATGCTCCTATTTCTATGGATGAAATAAGAGAGGCTATCTCATCAATGAATTCAGGGAAAGCTCCTGGTCCTGATGGTTTTATTGTAGAATTTTTTAAAACTTTTTCTTTATTGCTTTCTCCTTGGCTATGTGAAATCTTTAATGATGCGTTTGTTAAGAAGAGACTACCTCAATCGTTTTATGAAGCTACTATCTCTTTAATTCTTAAAAAAGATAAAGATCCTACCTTATGTGCATCTTATCGCCCTATATCATTATTAAATGTAGACTCTAAGATTCTTACAAAAATTTTAGCCATTAGATTAGAAAAGGTATTACCACAGATTATTTCAGAAGATCAAACTGGTTTTATTAGGAATCGATATTCCTTTTTTAATATTAGAAAATTGATTAACATAATTTATACTTCATCACCTACAACCCCAGAATGTGTTATCTCATTAGATGCTGAAAAAGCCTTTGATAGAGTTGAATGGACATATTTATTTAATGCATTGAGAAACTTTAATTTTAGTCCTAATTTTATATCATGGATTAAATTAATATATTATAAACCTGTTGCTTCTGTTCTTACAAATAATTATAGATCCTCTTTTTTTCAATTATCTCGTGGTACGAGACAAGGTTGTCCTTTAAGTCCTTTATTATTTAATATTGCATTAGAACCTTTAGCTATTGCTATTCGTGAGTCTCCTAATATTTTTGGTATTACCCGTAATGAGAAGTTATACAAATTATCGCTTTATGCTGATGATTTGTTGTTATATATTTCTAATCCTAGTAGGTCTATTCCTGCTATTTTATCCTTGTTGGCTCAATTTGGTAGCTTTTCTGGTTATAAGTTAAACTTAGATAAGAGTGAGTTATTCCCTTTAAACGCGCAAACTTTATTGAGTGATAGGATGCCATTTAAAGTTGTTACTGATAACTTTATCTATTTAGGTATAAAAATCACCAAGAAATATAAAGATTTATTTGGACTGAATTTTTTACCTATGCTTCATCAAATTCAGCAACTTACTACTAGATGGTCTCCCTTATTTTTATCATTAGTTGGTCGGATTAATGCTATTAAAATGATGATTTTACCGAAATTTTTATATTTATTCCAAGCTTTACCAATTTTTATTCCTAAATCTTTTTTTGATAATATTGATTCAAAAATTTCCTCATTTGTGTGGCAAAATAAAAATCCTAGGTTAAGCAAAAGGCAATTACAAAAGTCTAAAAAAGATGGTGGTCTAGCTTTACCTAACTTTAGATTTTATTATTGGGCGAATAATATTCGTAACCTAATGTACTGGAAACTAGATTTGGATTCACCTGTGTGCCCACAGTGGGTAAATTTGGAATGTAGTGAGGTTAAGGGATATTCTATATTTTCCGTTCTTGGTTCTTTTCTTCCTATTGATTTAGCCAAATTCAATAAACAGATATCTAACCCTGTTGTTAAACATAGACTACGAATTTGGTTTCAATTTCGCAAATTCTTTAATCTGAAAAACTTTGCTCTGGACAGCCCTATTTTATGTAATTTTTTTTTTAAACCTTCATTGACAGATCAAGCTTTTAGTATATGGAAAAGGAAAGGTATAAAATGTTTTCGTGATCTTTTTTTTGAAGGTACTTTGATGTCTTTTGATCAACTATCCAACAAATTTGAATTACCTAAATCTAATTTTTTTAGATACTTACAAATTAGAAATTTCTTACATAAAATTCTTCCATCTTTTCCTAACTCAACTCCATCGGATTTTTCAGATTTGATTTTTACTTTTAATCCTTGTCAGAAGGGATTAGTAGCTTTTATTTATAACATGATTATGAAGATACAGCCAGAAATATCGGATAGAATTAGACAAGAATGGGAAAAAGAACTTCGATGTAATATATCAACAGATAAATGGGAAAAAATTTTACAAATGGTTAATTCCTCCTCTATTTGTGCTAAACATGTTTTAATACAATTTAAAATTGTACATAGAGCTTATATGTCTAAAGATAAACTTGCCCGATTTTATTCGCATATTAATCCTCAATGTGACAGATGTCACTTAGAAGTGGCTTCATTGACTCACATGTTTTGGACATGTCCCACTTTACATAACTATTGGAAGGACATTTTTGATGTCATTTCCTCAGTATGGAATATCGATTTACAACCCCATTTTATTACTGCAATTTTCGGTATACCAAATGAAGATGGCAATCAGCTTTCCCCTTCAATCAGACGAATGATTGCCTTTGTAACATTAATTGCCAGAAGGTCTATATTACAAAACTGGAAAGAAGTAAATCCTCCTACTACATTTCAGTGGTTCTCCCAAACTATTTCTTATCTGAGTTTGGAAAAAATCAGAAGCACTATCTTTGATTCTTCAATTAAATTTGAAGAAACCTGGGGACCATTTATTCGACACTTTCATATGAATTAATTTGGCTTATTTCAGATCCTTTTCTCTACTTATACTTGTTCAGGTATGGAGTTCTGGAGTTCTTTTCTTGACACCTTTATATATTTATAAAGTGCTATTATTGCCCATGTTAGTTTTAGTTTAGTATTTTTTTTCAATATATATTTTTTCTCATATATAATTTCAATTTTTTTTTTCTTCTTTTTTCGACGATTATTTTTGTTTTTCATATATATTTATATAGACTTGATTGATTTATGTACCTTTTGTTGATGGATGTTTTAATAGGATATTATTATCCTATTACTAATGTAATCTCAAGTTTATTGAATCTGTAATCTATTCATTATTTTGTGTTGTTTTTTTTTATATATGAAATTTAATAAAAAGATTGAAAAAGAAAGAAAGAAAGACACAATATCCAATCCAGTACAGCCGATCCCCGAGTGGGCTCAACAACAAGCTGTTCTAAAAAGCTATCTTGTAGACATTCTACAAATTCTCTCTCTTGAGATTCAGTGCCGACCTGATTTTCCCAATCCACTCGCATGTTAAAATCCCCACAATTATCATAACACTGCCCTTCCGGCAAGCCTTTTCAATTTCCTGTTGTAATTTGTAGTCCACCTCACTGCAGCTCTTTGGAGGCCTGTAGATAACTGCCATCAGGGTCCTTTTACCCCTGCGATTTCTTAGCTTAACCCATAAAGATTCTGCACCTTCTGATCCTATGTCACCTTTCTAATGATTTAATATAATTTATTACCAATAAAGCCACACCACCCCCTCTGCCTACCTGCCTATCCTTCTGATACACCGTGTATCCTTGGACGTTCAGCTCCCAGAGACATGCATCTTTTAGCCACGTCTCAGTGATGGCCACATCATCATACCTGCCAATCCGTAGCTGTACAACAAGATCATCCACCTTATTCCTTATGCTGAGTGTATTTAAATATAACACCTCAAGTCCAGTATTTGGTACTTTTTACTTTGATTGCTCTGCAACTTTATTGCACTGCAACTCATCCCAGTGGCTTCAAATTTGCCCCATCACCTGCCTGTCCTCTCTGACATCTTTACAGCTCACTATCTTAGATTTATTTCTGTTTTCCCCCTCCTCTGCTCCATCATTCTGGTTCCCAAACCCCCTGCCAAATTAGTTTAAACTCTGCTTAACAGCTCTATTAAACCTTCCCGCCAGGATACTGGTCCTCTTCGGGTTCAGGTATAACCCGTCCTTTTTGAACAGGTCATTCTTGCCCCAGAAGAGATCCCAATGATCCAAGAATCTGAAGCCCTGCCCCCTGCACCAGTCTCTCAGCCACGCATTCATCAGCCTGATCCTACTACTCTTGCCCTCGCTAGCACGTGGCACGGGTAGCAATCCTGAAGTTATTACCCTGGAGGTCCTGCTTCTCAGCTTCATTCCTAACTCCCGGAAATCTCTCTTCAGGACCTCCTCCCTTTTCCTATCTATGTCATTGGTACCAACATGTACCAAGACAGCTGGCTGCTCGCCCTCTCCCTTCAGAATATTCTGGACCCGATCCGAGACATCCCGTACCCTGGTACCCGGGAGGCAACACACCCTGCGGGTATCTCTATCAGGCTCACAGAATATCCTGTCTGTTCCCCTGACTGTGGAATCCCCTATGACTACCGCATTCCTCTTCTCCCTCCTTCCCTCCTACACAACAGCGCCAGGCTCAGTGCCAGAGACCCGGTCACCGTGGCCGTCCCCTGTCAGGTCATCCCCCTCAACAGCATCCAAAACGATATACTTGTTGCTGAGAGGGGCAGCCATAGGGCATTTCCCTTCCCTCTCCTGACAGTCACCCAGTTTTCCGACCCCTTTAGCCTAGGGATGACTACCTCCCTGTAGTTCCTGTCTATCACCACTTCACTTTCCCTAATAAGCAGTAGGTCATCAAGCTGCAGCTCCAGATCCCTAACACGGTCTCTGAGGAGCTACATCTCGGTTCACCTGGTGCAGATGTGGCCATCAGGGAGGCTGAAGGTCTCCCTGAACAAAGCACTAACCCTGCAGACATGTTACCTAAATAAGTCTACTCACCCTGAACAAAGCACAAACCCTCCAGTATAAAGAAGGCAAGACAGCGACAATACTTCATTAGGAGTTTGAAGAGATTTGGTGTGTCAACAAATAGACTCAAAAACTTCTATAGATGTACTTTGGAGAGCATTCTGATGGGCTGCATCACTGTCTGGTTTGTGGTTGGGTCAGGGTGGTGCTACTGCACAGGACTGGAAGAAGCTGCAGAGGGTTGTAAATTTAGTTGGCTCCATCTAGGATACTAACCTACAAAGTACCCAGGACATCTTCAAGGAGCGGTATCTCAGAAAGGCAGCGTCCATTATTAAGGATCTCCAGCACCCAGGGCATGCCTATTTCTCAGTGCTACCATCAGGTAGGAGGTACAGAAGCCTGAAGGCACACACTCTGTGATTCAGGAACAGCTTCTTCCCCTCTGCCATCCAATTCCTGAATGGACATTGAACCACCTCACTTTTTAAATATATATATTATTTCTGTTTTTTGCACTATTTTTAATCTATTCAATATACTGTAATTGATTTACTTATTTATTTATTATTTTTTCATTTATATCATTTATTTTATTGAACTGCTGCCGCTGTTAACAAATTTCATGACACTTGCCAGTGATAATAAACCTGATTCTGATTCTATTCTGGTGAACCCCATTTGCCCAAAATAACTGGTTTTAAGGCACCAATAACCCACCTTTGCCCCTTCTCCTGTCAGTTCTGCTGGGCCTAGTATCTAAGCTGCACATGCAGGCCAGGAGCAGGACTTGGTTGTCAGAGAGGCTCTTTGAGACACCTGCTATAAGGAGCATTTAATAGGAAGTGGGAGTTTATCAACACCACTCCCCTGGCTATGACAACCTTAAGGAACCAGTCAGTGAAGGCAAGCATATAAAAGTTATGTTGCAACTGTACCAGACACCAGTTCGATTGCATTTAGTGTTTTCTGATCACACACTGTTGTAAGGATGTGGTTGTATACAGGAGATTTGCCAAGATGTTGTTTGGAATAGGGGACATTCCATTATGAGACAAAATTAATTGTGCTGAGATTATTTCCTTGGAGCTTGATCAAGGTATATAAAAACACAATTCCAGTGCCAGAGACCTGGGTTCAGTTCAATCATTGTCTGTAAGTATGTTCTCCCTGTGACCGCATGGGCTTCCTCTTGCAGTTCCGTTTTCTTTTCCCATTCCTAATGCATGTAAGTTACTTGGGTGCAATTGAGTGGTGCGGGTCCATCAGGCTGGATGGGCCTGTTCCATTAGATAGAGGGATGGGTGAATGGATGAATAAATAATGAAAGGCAGAGATAGGGTAGACAGTCAGAAATCTGTTACCATGTTAGGAGTATCAAAAAAAACAAAGGCAATGGGCTTAAAGTAAGAAGAAGGAATGACTTGGAGGATCTGAGAGATATTTAAGTGCACAGAGAGTCATAAAGTAGTACAGCCTAGTTGAAGGCCCAATAGCCCAACACTTCCAGCTGCCCACCTGAAGTATATCTTCCAATCATTTCCTATCTAGGCACCTATCCAAATGCCTTTTAAATGTTGCTATCATACTTCCCTTCACAACTGCCTTGTGGGCAGCTTCAGGACAGACAAAGGCTACGGGAGCAAACCCAGATAAAGCATGTGGAGTAGAGCCCCCAAGGAGCCTGCAGTCACTGAACATCCTTCCCGCTGCTCCTGCAGCCAAGCTGGTGACAAAAGTATTGCTTGGCTTTCCTTTGGACTACACCAGTGAGGCTGAGAGAGGGATCCTGACGACTGGGCATCTCAAGATCTCCATACCTTCCACCCAGGCTTTTACCCTGTTCCATTGTCCTGCAAGAGAGGCGAATGTCATCATCACCATTGTGTACTCTCTCTGCCAGCTTGTTCCACCACTCTTTGCATAAAGAACTTACCCCTCTGGTCATTTAAATCGAAGCAAGAGACAGAGAGGGAAGAGGTAAAAGAAGCTCGGGGAGAAGCTGTTTTATCTTTAACTGATTGGGACAAAGAGGATGGACTGTGCAGGCGCGTGATGTAGGGCGCCAAAGGCTTAAAAGAAAGACCGCCATATATAGCTGCACCGGCGTAGTGGCCATCGTCAGAGTGGACAGGCAGAGTGTGACGGCTTTGACTCAATCAGGCTTCAGCGAGAACAGGCAGAGGCGAGTTTGAATGGGGCACGACTGCGCAAACATGTGAAAGTCGGCCTCTGAGATCAGCGGGGAATTTAAAAAGCGAGCAGAGGCTGAGTACGAGCTTCACTCCAGGTGGGTTAAGGCCGGGTAAACTAATCTAATTAGCTTAGGAGTAGGGAATGGAGGCAGCAGTTAGGGCAGTCGAGTACTGTTTGCAGTTTGTGGGAAGTCAGGGCGAGCACAGTTGTCCCTGAAGACTACACTTGCAAAAGGTGCATCCAGCTGCAGCTCCTGACAAACCATGTTAGGGAACTGGAGCTGGAGCTGGATGAACTTCGGATCATTTGGGAGGCAGAGGCAGAAATAGACAGGAGTTTCAGGGAGATAGTCACCCCTAGGAGTCAGGAGACAGGTAGCAGGGTGACTGTCAGGAGAGAGAAGGGGAGTAGACAGGAAGAGCAGAGCAGCCCTGTGGCTGTTCCCATCAACAATAAGTATACCGTTTTGGATACTGTTGGTGGGGACAACCTACCAGGGACAAGTTGCAGTGGTTGCATCTCTGGCACTGAGACTGGACCCTCAGCTCAGAAGAGGAGGAGGGAAAAGAGGAGAGCAGTAGTGATAGGGGATTCGATAGGGGGACAGATAGGAGGTTCTGTGGAAGAGATCGAGAATCCCGGATGGTCTGTTGCCTCCCTGGTGCCCGGGTCTGTGCTATCTCGGATTGAGTTCACAGTATTCTCAAGAGGGAGGGTGAGCAGCCGGATGTCGTGGTCCATGTAGGGACCAATGACGTGGGTAGGAAGAGTGAGGAGGTCCTGAAAGGTGAGTTTAGGGAGCTAGGTGCCAAGTTAAAGGACAGGACCTCCAGGATAGCAATCTCAGGATTGCTACCAGTGCCACGTGCAGGTGGGTTTAGAAATAGTAAGATAGTGCAGATCAACACATAGCTGAAGACATGGTGCAGGAAGGAGGGCTTCAGATTTATAGATAATTGGGCAGTTTTCTAGGGAAGGTGGGACCTGTTCTGGTGGGACAGTTTACATCTGAACTGGAGGGGGACAAATATTCTTGCAGATAGGTTTGCTAGACAGGCTCCAGTGGATTTAAACTAGATACGAGGGGGGAGGGGAACCACAGTGTAGGAACAGATGTATGGGAGAAGGAAGAAAAAGAAGACAGTTAAAGTTCTTTGTACTGTTAGAGATAAACAGAGGAAGTGGTGGAGAATTTCTTAAATGCATTTATTTTAATGCTAGGAGCATTGTAAGAAAGATGGAATAGCTTCGAGCATGGATTGATACCTGGAAATATGATGTTGTAACTATTAGTGAAACAGGGTTGCAGGAGGGGTGTGATTGGCAACTAAATATTCCTGGATTTCGTTGCTTCAGGTATGATAGAATCGGAGGGACAAGACGGGGGTGGTGTTGCGTTGCTTGTCAGAGAAAATATTACAGTGATGCTCTGGCAGGATAGATTAGAGGGCTCATCTAGGGAGACTATTAGGATGGAATTGAGGAATGGGAAAGGTGTAGTAACACTTATAAGGGTGTATTATAGACCACATAATGGGCAGCGAGAATTGGAGGAGCAAATTTGCAAGGAGATATCAGATATTTGTAGTAAGCACAGGTTTGTGATTGTGGGAGATTTTGATTTTCCACATATAGACTGGGAAGCCCATACTGTAAAAGGTTTGGAATTTGTAAAATGTGTGCAGGATAGTTTTTTGCAGCAATACATAGAGGTACCAACTAGAGAAGGGGCAGTGTTGGATCTTCTGTTAGGGAATGAGATAGGTCAGGTGATGGAGGTATGTTTTCACTTCAGGTCCAGTGATCACAGTGCCATTAGTTTCAGTATAATTATGGAGAAGGATAGGACTGGACCCAGGGTTGAGATTTTTGATTGGAGAAAAGCTAACTTTGAGGAGATGTGAGAGGATTTAGAAGGAGTGGATTGGGACAATTTGTTTTATGGGAAGGAAGTAATAGAGAAATAGAGGTCATTTAAAGATGGAATTTTGAGAGTACAGAATCTTTAGGTTGAAAGGAAAGGTTAAAAATTTGAGAAAGCCATGGTTTTCAAGGGATATTGGAAACTTGGTTCGGAAAAATAGAGAGATCTACAATAAATATAGGCAGCATGGAGTAAATGAGGTGTTCGAGGAATATAAAGAATGTAAAAAGAATCTTAAGAAAGAAATTAGAAAAGCTAAAAGAAGATACAAGGTTGCTTTGGCAAGTAAGGTGAAAATAAATCCAAAAGGTTTCCACAGTTATATTAATAGCAAAAGGATAGTGAGGGATAAAATTGGTCCCTTAGAGAATCAGAGTGGACAGCTATGTGTGGAGCCAAAAGAGATGGGGGAGATTTTGAACAATTTCTTTTCTTCGGTATTCACTAAGGAGAAGGATATTGATTTGTGTAAAGTAAGGGAAACAGGTAGGTAAGTTATGGAAACTATGACGATTAAAGAGGAGGATGTACTGGCACTTTTAAGGAATATAAAAGTGGATAAATCTCCAGGTCATGACAGGATATCCCTAGGACCTTGAGGGAAGTTAGTGTAGAAATATTAGAGGCTCTGACAGAAACATTTCAAATGTCATTTGAAACCGGGATGGTGCCAGAAGATTGGCGTATTGCTCATGTGGTTCCATTGTTTAAAAAGGGTTCTAAGAGTAAACCTAGCAACTATAGGCCTGTCAGTTTAACGTCAGTTAATGGAAAGTATTCTTAGAGATGGTAAATATAATTATCTGGATAGACAGGGTCTGATTAGGAACAGTCAACATGGATTTGTGTATGGAAGGTCATGTTTGACAAATCTTATTGAATTTTTTGAAGAGATTACTAGGAAAGTTGGCGAGGATAAGACAGTGGATGCTGTCTTTACAGACTTCAGTAAGGCCTTCGACAAGGTTCCACATGGAAGGTTAGTTAGGAAGTTTCAATTGTTAGGTATTAATATTGAAGCAGTAAAATGGATTCAACAGTGGCTGGATGGGAGATGCCAGAGAGTAGTGGTGGATAACTGTTTGTCAGGTTGGAGGCCGGTGACTAGTGGTGTGCCTCAGGGATCTGTACTCGGTCCAATGTTGTTTGTCATATACATTAATGATCTGGATGATGGGGTGGTAAATTGGATTAGTAAGTATGGAGATGATACTAAGATAGGTGGCATTTGTGGATAATGAAGTAGGTTTTCAAAGCTTGCAGAGAGATTTAGGCCAGTTAGAAGAGTGGGCTGAATGACGGCAGATGGAGTTTAATGCTGATAAGTGTGAGGTGCTACATTTTGGTAAGAATAATCCAAATAGGACATACATGGTAAATGGTAGGGCATTGAAGAATGCAGTAGAACAGAGTGATCTAGGAATAATGGTGCATAGTTCCCTGAAGGTGGAATCTCATGTGGATAGGGTGGTGAAGAAAGCTTTTGGTATGTTGGCCTTTATAAATCAGAACATTGATAATAGGAGTTGGGATGTAATGTTAAAATTGTACAAGGCATTGGTAAGGCCAAATTTGGAGTATTGTGTACAGTTCTGGTCACCGAATTATAAGAAAGATGTCAACAAAATAGAGAGAGTACAGAGAAGATTTACTAGAATGTCACCTGGGTTTCAGCACTTAAGTTACAGTTGAACAGGTTAGGTCTTTATTCTTTGGAAAGTAGAAGGTTGAGGGGGGTCTTGATAAGAGGTATTTAAAATTATGAGGGGGATAGATAGAGTTGACTTGGATAGGCTTTTTCCATTGAGAGTAGGCGAGATTCAAACAAGAAGGATATGAGTTGAGAATTAGGGGGCAAAAGTTTAACGGTAACATGAGGGGGAATTCCTTTACTCAGAGAGTGGTAGCTGTGTGGAATGAGCTTCCAGTAGAAGTGGTAGAGGCAGGTTCAATATTGTCATTTAAAGTAAAATTGGATCGGTATATGGACAGGAAAGGAATGGAGGGTTATGGGCTGAGTGCAGGTCAGTGGGACTAGGTGAGAGTAAGCATTCGGCACGGACTAGAAGGGCCGAGATGGCCTGTTCCCGTGCTGTAATTGTTATATGGTTATATAGGTCTCTTCTAAATCTTCGTCCTTCGCTTTAAACTTAATGGCCTCTTCCTGTTAGTTCCCTTTCACTAGGAAAAACACCATGAGCATTGACTCTATTTATACATCCACGACTCTAGCACCTGGGAGGCAACGTACCATCTGGGTATCTTTTTCACTTCCACGAAATCTCGTGTCTGCTACTCGAACTATGGAATTCCCTATCACTACCACACTTCTCTTCTCTCTTCACAGCCACAGCACCAGAGTCGGTGCCAGACACCCCAGCAGGTTATCTGTCCCAGCTGTGTAACAATCTGGTATACTTATTATTGAAGGGAATGACCACAGGAATCCTCTGTACTGGCTGTAAATCTTCCGTATTTCCTTTTTCCGCTCCTGACAGTCACCCATTTACTTGCCCCCTGCAACTTAGGGTGACTAACTCATTTGAAGCTGCTACCTATCACCTCCATTTGCCTTATGAGCTGTAGGTCATAGAACTGCAGCACCAGTTCTGAATAATTTACTAAGAATCAGAATTATGTTTAATATCACCAGAATATGTCATGAAATTTGTTGTCAGTGATATTGGTTCTGAAAAGCAGGATACTGATTCCAGTCCTTTTACCTCAGGTGCATGTTCTCATGGATTGATTAAGTTGCACTTTTTTGTGCTTTTATTGAGGAGTAAGAGCTTTTCAGGATTTCCCTTTACTTCGTGTGTCTTTAGAGGCAGATCAGCAGAGTTCCATATTCCTCCTCTCATTTGGGAACTTCTGGTCTGTCAGAATCAGAATCAGGTTTATATCACTGCCATGTAGTATGAGATGTGTTAACTTAGCAGCAGCAGTTCAATGTATTACATAATCTAGCAGAGAGAGAAAAAGTAATAATAAATAAATAAGAAAATCAGTTATAGTATTGAATAGATTAAAAATCGTGCAAAAACAGAAGTAATATATATTAAAAAGGTTAGGTAGTATCCAAGGGTTCAATGTCCATTTAGGAATCGATGGCAGAGGGGAAGAAGCTGTCCCAGAATCGCAGAGTGTGTCCCTTCATGCTTCTGTACCTCCTATCTGATGGTAACAGTGAGAAAAGGGCACGTCCTGGGTGCTGGGGAGCTGGAGGTCCTTAATATTAGATGTTGCCTCTTTGAGACACCACTCTTTGAAGATGTTTGTAGGCTAGTACCCAAGATGGAGCCAACTGAATTTATAACCCTCTGCAGCTTCTTTCGGTCCTGTGCAGTAGTTCCCCCCCCCCCACCCCCATATCAGACAGTGATGCAGCTTGTCAGAATGCTCTCCACAGTACATCTACAGAAGTTTTTGAGTGTATTTGTTGACACCAAATCTCTTCAAACTTCTGATAAAGTATAGCCGCTGTCTTGCCTTCTTTATAACTACATCGATATGTTGGGACCAAGTAAGATCATCAGAGATCTTGACACCCAGGAACTTGAAACTGCTCACTCTCTCCACTTCTGATCCTTCTGTGAGGATTGGCATGTGTTCCTTTGTCTTACCCTTCTTGAGGTCCACAATCAGCTCTTTCGTCTTACTGATGTTGAGTGCCAGGTTGTTGCTGTGACACCACTCCAATAGTTGGCATATCTTGCTCCTGTACACCCACTAATCACCATCTGAGATTTTACCAGGTTGTATGATCATCAAATTTGTAGATGGTTTTTGAACTATGCTGAGCCAAGCAGTCAGGGATATATAGAAAGTAGAGCAGTGGGCTAAGCACACACCCCTGAGGTGCACCAATGTTGATCATCAGCTAGGAGGAGATGTCGTCAATCCGCACAGATTGTGGTCTTTCGGTTAGGAAGTCGAGGATCTATTTACAGAGTGAGGTACAGAGGCCCTACAGAAGTTCTGCAACTTCTCAATCAGACAGACCATACTTTAGTATCTGAAGTTCATAGCTGGACACCTGAAGCAAGGAAGCACAAGATAAAATCATGAGACTCATAGACGGGGTGAATAAACATAGTTTTTATCCCAAGCATTGGGCAATCATTTAAGGTGAGCAGAACCTGAGGGACAACTTTTTCAGCCAGAGGGTGATCAGCATATAGAATGAACTGTGGGAGAAGTGGTTGAGACAGGTACACTTACAATATTTAAATGTACTAGGAGGGATACATGGATAGGAACAGTTTGGAGGGATACGGGCCAAACATGACCAAATGGGACGAGCTTACATGGCCAGCATGGACTATATGAACTGAAGGGACTGCTTCTGTGCTTTATGTCTTTATAACTTTAAGTCATAATAGAGAACAGGCACTGGCTTCACATTGACAACTGAGTGTGAACAGAGTACAAGTTGCAAATCCCCATGATGAGCCAGATTCAATGCTGCTGCCCCTCTGTTACTGATTTCTTAGGTATCTCCCAGTATGAATGCTCCAGAACTAAGCAAGTCAATATGTTGAATTGTTTTCTACTGTCAACCAAGCACAATCTTTTCTGCAGTCTCCTGTGGAGGCCTACACATTGCAAACGTAGAAACTGTTCCTGAGCTGCAGTTATTAGCTCTGAGCCAGCCACAGATTGTAAATGCCATCAGGGTACCAGTTCAGTCTTCTGGGTTCCTCCAGCAGACTGAAGCTCCAGATTCCACCATCTGCACTATCTTACATAGGTCTATGAATTTCCATGTACTCTGGAAAGTAGTTGATTGACAAAGATTCAGTGTATCTCTTATATACTATTAGAACAGGGGTTCCCAACCTGGGGTCCATAGACCCATTGCTTAATAGGTAATTGACATAATTTGGTCATTGGCATGAAAAGTTTGGAAGCTCTGTATTAGGGTACCAGCAGATACCTTGATTTTCGTGGGCTAGCAAAGATAAAACATCAACAAATGTCGCTGATTTTTTTTCTATTATTGTGTATTGCATTAAACTGCTGCCGCAAAGACAACAGATTTCATGACATATGCCGGAGATATTAAACCTGATTCTCGTTCTGATTATGATTCTTATAGTTGTTCTGTGGTCTCTCCTAGACAATGCAAGCTTGTGAAAAGAAACTGGTTTAACACATTGCCTCCATGAGCACAGCTCTCTGTCTAAAAATGAATGCTCACTTGGTGAGTTTATTGAAGATAGCCAGCATAGAGGAAACCCTACCTAATGTGAGTGCTGGGAGAGGGAAAAAAAACAAACAAAATGCTCATAAGTAATTATCTTTTTAGTTCTCCATAACAAGTACAGAACCTTGCAAGGAACAGTGAAACATGAGGATTGAAATGTAAATGAGTTTCAGATAAATTCTTTTGCTCGAACCAAAAGAAAGATAGCAGAAGCAGAAAGATGACGATGATAGAGCAGAGGAATAAATGCAAATACAATGTGAGATGTCTCATCATTCACCTCCCTTCGATGACCCAGTTTTGTCACGGTGCATTCAGCATCTTTAACATTATCTGTTTCATGATGATTTGCATCCAAGTGCAATGAAAGATAACACTACTTTTAAAATGATTAAGTGAGAGACAGAGGATAGACAGTGTTTCTCAATAGTAGGTGACACCACATTATCATACTTTATGGATCACTGCAATCTTTCACATATTTGGTCGCCTAATAATTTCCAACCTGAGTAAACCAATGAATCATCCTGTATCCACAGCATAAAAATTATCTGACTTCCATGCTGTGCCAACATCCTTCATTGGATATAAATAAAATGGGCTGTAATCTTTTCCCTTTTCTGAAAAAAGCAATCCATTATGATTAACAAAACTGCTTGAAGTTGCTGTTGTTTCTCACAAAGTACCAGAACTATGAGATGCTTTCCATTTCCAGATTAGGTGCCAAGAAGGTAAAAGGAGAAGTGCAAGTTATTGTGCACCAGCAAATCAGTCCTTTCATTTAGCCATAAAACATTTGTCTTTTAATAAAACATTCCAGAAACACCACAGTGATCTATTCCAGCACTAACCAGAAAAGTATTACCACTGAATCCAATGGTACAATAAATACAACTAGCTGGCACTGATAAATACCGAGGACTTGTAATGTTGTATTCCTTGGCCTATGTTCACCTTGACCCTAGCAGTGAGTGTTAAACAGTTGAAAACTGCTTACAAAATATCCAAAAATCACTTCCAGTGTTCATTTTTTATTCGGGACTCCTCACAAAACAACTCCACAGCACCATCCTCAGACACAGCCTACCTCTGGCCCTGGGTGTGAGCATACATGCCATCCCGAGCACTCTGTCAAAATGCTGATTTAGTGCATATCCTTCATGGAGAATATGTTACAGGCCATAAGGGACCATTTTTTTTTAAACTAAATGTTAAAATCAATGAGTTAATGAAATGGCAACATAATTGAACTTCAGCCTTTTTATTGCCAAGTTTATAAATATGCTGTAATATGCAGATAATAAATATATACAGTGAAATCTGGTTAATTGGGCCATTAGTTAATCAGGGAAGCTACTTATTTGGAACAAACCTTAAAGAACAAACAATAATCAAGAAAATAGCAGGGAGTCCCTCTGTTTATTTGGGATATTATGCCATTTAATTAGAACAGGAGCCTTGGCGAACAGTTTCTAACTAGTTGCAGTCACATGCATTTGCGTGGCTGTTCAACACCACACCGTGCTTAGAGCAAACAGTTTTTAAATAGCAACAGCTGTGTATATTTGTGCTCAGATAGCAGTGATTTTTGTCACTGATAGTTGACAAGAAATAAGCAGTAAGACAATTCAGAACAGTTTTGCTCACTGCAGTTTCAAGGATTCAGGCTCGCAGATGCCAAAAACATTTGGAATGAAAATGAAATGATTTCACTACTTCAGAAATCTGGCAACCACAGTGAATTTGAAGGTAGCAACAATCATCTTGAATGTTACAACGAAAATGAAGATTTGGAAGATGCAATTGTAGGGCACTAGGTGTCTGTGCTGATTTCGTTTGTCAATCAAAAGAACATGGCTTTGTACACTGGATGAATTCCTCTGTTGATAACTATTAGGAACTATAGAGTTTTTAAATACTATTGTGGTCTTGGTAATGTTCTACTTTATTCTCTATTTCATATAGAAAACATAATTTATTACTCAGTTAAATGGTAGTTAGTCTTTTTTATATTGTACCTTTTTAACTATTTCCATGAAACTGTCTAATTAGGGCAGCTGCTTAATTGGGTCAAAATGTACTGGTCCCAATGTGTCCCAGTTAACCAGAATCCACTGTGTTAAATTCTTGGCTAGTTCTAAGTTGCTGATTTCACCAAAGAATGTGACTAATGCACAAAGAAAATGTGTGTGGCCATTGAGCTAAATTTGTATAGAATTTGGACAGTAAAGATGCTAGAGATCCAAGATCTATATACAATGAAGGCTTCCATCGACATTTGGAATAAATCTAATATTTCCCTATATAGAATCTCTCTTATAATGTTGATCATTTTACATTAATTAGTTCTTCTTTCCATTAACTGATTTGTCACTAGATTTAGATGATACAACATTGGTCATTACTGTATGGCTCTCTAATATTATGGAGTACCATTCATGTAAATCATTCTCATTATCCAACTCTGACACCCAAAGCATTCCTTTCACAGATCCAATAACCTTTTCAGTTTAATTATGAGGCTGCTCTTAAGACCAAGTTTGCATTAGCCTATTGAGGTACATGAACAAGTGAGACTTTTAAAGAGAAATGAATACATTTCATCATATAAATAAACATCTGAGGCCCCACAATGATTGATAATTCTGACACTCAGTTGGAATTTAATCTGGCAATTCTTAAACCTGGTTATAATACAGTTTTATTGCATAAATCTCTTTGGA
Source organism: Hypanus sabinus (assembly GCF_030144855.1). Taxonomy (NCBI): domain Eukaryota; kingdom Metazoa; phylum Chordata; class Chondrichthyes; order Myliobatiformes; family Dasyatidae; genus Hypanus; species Hypanus sabinus. The sequence goes on from NC_082720.1 coordinate 4,667,681, forward strand.
TCTCAGTTTGGCAAAAGGGAGAAATATTTCATTTTGTATTCAAAAATTTTAAGATGCAGAAAAACTATTTAGGAACAAAACACTTTAAAAAGCTTATTAATTTATTGTATTGTAACTAATGATTATCACAGTTTACATAGGCAGTTAACTGAACAGTTATTCCCATTTTAATTAGTGGCTCACATTTGCTGATTGCCCCTCTGATTAAATCCAAGACATTTTATATAAGCAATTAAGAATGTTGGAAAGAGTATTTTAATAGGTGCAAGTTATGCTTGTACTACAAGTTCTGGTATTGCTTTAGGACTGGAAGGTACCATTTTATTGATCTACCCATTACAAACAGCAGATTACTAGGCATTCCTGTTTCAATTCCAAGTATTTTTTTGACGTTTGCAGCAAGGATGCCACAATGATTAAGTTTTTAATAAAACCATGGTTTTCTCCTTAGAAATTGAAGGACAGTATTGGATGCTTTCTTTCTCTTAATAAAATTGAAATGGCCAATTGTCTGATTGCACCTGCCTAAGTTCTGATCCTAGTCCATCAACTATCATAGCTTCTCTGCCGCAATTCATGAGGGGGTATTGAAAAATCAGTGCAGATTAGAAATTAATCTGACTGATGACACTGTAAGTTACAAACACTGTCAAGAGAGTAAAGCTATTTATTTATTTGGAGATAGGCCCTTCCAGTCCCTCAAACCACACTGCCCAGTTACCCCAACAACCCACAATGTAGAATCCGAATCAGAATCAGGTTTATTATCACCACCATGTGTCATGAAATTTGCTAACTTAGCAGCACCAGTTCAATGTAATATAGAAGAAGAAAAAATAAATAAATAAGTAAATCAATTTGCAGCATACGCATATTGAATAGATCCAAATTGTGCAAAAAGTAGAAATAACTAGATATTAAAAAGTGAGGTAGTATTCAAGGGCTCAATGTCTATCATGTTTGCTGTTGTGTGCTGGGGCAGCAGGCTGAGGGTAGCAGACACCAACAGAATCAACAAACTCATTCGTAAGGCCAGTGATGTTGTGGGGGTGGAACTGGACTCTTTGATGGCGGTGTCTGAAAAGAGGATGCTGTCCAAGTTGCATGCCATCTTGGACAATGACTCCCATCCACTCCATAATGTACTGGTTAGGCACAGGAGTACATTCAGCCAGAGACTCATTCCACCGAGATGCAACACTGAGCGTCATAGGAAGTCATTCCTGCCTGTGGCCATCAAACTTTACAACTCCTCCCTCTGAGTGTCAGACACCCTGAGCCAATAGGCTGGTCCTGGACTTATTTCCACTTGGCATGATTAACTTATTATTATTTAATTATTTATGGTTTTATATTGCTATATTTCTACACTATTCTTGGTTGGCGCGGCTGTAACGAAACCCAATTTCCCTCGGGATCAATAAAGTATGTCTGTCTGTCATTTGGGAATCAGATGGCAGAGGAGAATAAGCTGTTCCTGAATCGCTGAATTTGTGCCTTCAGGCTTCTGTACCTCCTACCTGACAGTAACAGTGAGAAAAGGGCATGCACTGGGTGTTGGAAGTCCTTAATATTGGATGCTGCCTTTCTGAGATACCGCTCCCTAAAGATGTCCTGGGTACTTTGTAGACTAGTGCCCAAGATGGAGCCGACTAAATTTACCACCCTCCGCAACTCCTTTCAGTCCTGTGCAGTAGCCCCTCCATACAGACAGTGATGCAGCCTGTCAGAATGCTCTCCACGGTGCACCTATAGAAATTTTTGAGTGTATTTATTGTCATGCCAAATCACTTCAGACTCCTAATGAAGTATAGTCTCTGTCTTGCCTTCTTCATAATTGCATTGATATGTTGGGACCAGGTTAGATTCTCAGAGATCTTGACACCCAGGAACTTGAAGCTGCTCACTCTCTCCACTTCTGATTCCTTTATGAGGATTAGTATGTGTTCCTTTGTCTTACCCTTGCTGAAGTCCACAATCGGTTCTTGCATCTTATTGACGTTGACTGCCAGGTTCTTGCTGTGGCACCATTCCACTAATTGGCATATCTCACTCTTGTACGTCCTCTCATCTCAATCTGAGATTCTACCAACAATGGTTCTATCATCAGCAAATTTATAGATGGTATTTGAGCTATGCCTAGCCACACAGTCACGTGTATACAGAGAGTAGAGCAGTAAGCACTGAGGTGTGCCAGTGTTGATAGTCAGGGAGGAGGAGATTTTATCACCAATCCGCACAGACTGTGGTCCTCCAGTTAGGAAATTGAGGATACAATTACAGAGGGAGGTACAGAGGCCCAGGTTCTGCAGCTTCTCAATCAGGATTGTGGGAATGATGGTATTAAATGCTGAGACATAATTGATGAACAACATCCTGACATAGGTGGTGAAGCATCTGGTAGTGAAGCATTTCTGCCATTCATGCTATTGGGCTTCGCTTTGTAGGACTCTGCCAGAGTTGCTGAGCATCTGATGTCGCCTCCAACCTTGTTGAAAATTGTCTCTTCACCCTTGAAATTGCCCTCCGCAAATCATACCTGGTTTTCTGGTGCAGGCCTGGGTTGCCAGACTTGAATGCCACAGATCTAGCCTTCAGCAGACGACGTACCTCCTGGTTCATCCACGGCTTTTGGTTTGGGAATGTAAAGTAAGTTGTTGTAGGCACACACTTATTCACTCAGGTTTTAATGAAGTCGGTAACAACTACAGCATACTCATCCAGGTTCACAGATGAATCCCTGAATACAGTCCAGTCCATCGATTCAAAGCAGTCCTGTAGATGCTCTTGTGCTTCCCTTGTGATGCACCATCAATAACTCTCTGAGACGTGAGGCGAGATATCGGCTTTTATTGACTGGAAGAAAGAACAAGCAGCAATTGACCACCATGCTACATCCTGGAGACTGAGGCCAGGACTCAGACCCCAATCGCCTTTATACAGGGGTCTGTGGGAGGAGCCACAGGAGCAGTCAGCAGGGGGGCGTGTCCAGACAGGTATATGTAGTTCACCACATTCACCCCCCCCCCCTTTGTTTTAAAAGAGAGTCCCCATGGGGCGAAGTTTCTTACAAGTATATTTACAGGTTAAGTCTATCAGGTGGTCGAATCTGTCGCTGTGATCTACGTAGCACCGGCTGTGATTGCACAGGTGCCGGTGGCAATTATGGTTGTGCTGGTTCCGGCCTAACTGGAGGTGTCAGCCCGCTAGGCGTCAGTGATCCCTCATGCATGGTATATGCCTGGTATATGCATGTGCGAGGCACCCAGTATGGGAGTGTCGTGAGGAGTCTGTGTAGGGCTCAGTGTGCGCGGTGTCTCCTCGGTGGGTACAGGGTTCATAGTTACCGTGGAGTGTTCAGGGTAGTGGTCTGCTGCTCCTGCGGGTGCCAGGTCACAGACGGAGACCGTGTCCTCCCGCCCATCAGGTAAGACCACATAGGCATACTGGGGGTTCGCATGTAGTAGGTGAACCCTCTCAACCAGCGGGGAGTATTTATTGCTCCCCACATGCTTCCAGAGCAGCATTGGCCCTGGGGATGTCAGCCAAGCCAGTAGGGTGGTCCCAGCAGCAGACTTCCTGGGAAAAGAGAATGCGCGCTCGTGAGGGGTGGCATTGGTGGACGTACATAACAGGGAGCAGATAGAGTGGAGTGCCTCAGGGAGGACCTCCTGCCATCGAGAGACCGGCAACCCTTTTGACTTAAGAGCTAAAAGTGTGGCCTTCCACACTGTGGCATTCTCCCTCTCCACCTGTCCATTTCCCCAGGGATTAGAGCTCGTGGTCCTACTAGTAGCAATACCCCTAGCCAGCAGATACTGGCGCAGCTCATCACTCATAAAGGAGGACCCTCTATCACTGTGGATATAGCAGGGATATCCGAACAGAGTGAAGAGCTGGCGCAGGGCTTTTATGACGGACGTGGCAGTGGTATCAGGGCAGGGGATGGCAAAGGGGAACCGTGAGTACTCGTCGATAATGTTGAGAAAGTAGGCATTGCAGTTGGTGGAGGGAAGGGGGCCCTTAAAGTCGACACTCAGTCGCTCAAAGGGGCGGGTGGCCTTGATAAGTTGTGCCTTTTCAGGATGGTAGAAGTGCGGTTTGCACTCAGCGCAGACTTGGCAGTCCCTGGTCATCGTCCTGATGTCCTCAAGGGAGTACAGCAGGTTCCGGGCTTTCACGAAATGGTAAAATCGGGTGACCCCCAGGTGGCAAAGATCTGCATGGAGGGCGTATAGCTGGTCGAGCTGCACGCTGGCACACGCTCCCCGGGATAGGGCATCAGGGGGCTCATTGAGTCTGAGGATATCATAGTTGTAGGTGGAGAGTTCTATTCTCCACCGCAAAATCTTATCATTTTTGATTTTGCCCCGCTGTTGGTTGCTGAACAGGAACGCAACTGAGCGCTGGTCAGTCAGCAAGGTGAACCTTTTGCCGGCGAGATAGTGCCTCCAGTGCCTAACAGCCTCCACTATGGCCTGGGCTTCTTTCTCCACCGCGGAGTGCCGAATTTCGGAGCCTTGGAGGGTGCAAGAAAAGAATGCTACTGGTCTGCCTTCCTGATTGAGGGTAGCAGCCAGCGCAAAATCGGAGGCGTCACTCTCTACTTGGAAGGGAATGGTCTCGTCCACCGCATGCATCGTTACTTTGGCAATGTCCCCTTTAATGCAGCTGAAGGCCACACGGGCCTCGGCAGAGAGGGGAAAAGTGGTAGACTTGACCAGGGGGCGGACCTTGTCTGCGTAATGGGGGACCCATTGGGCGTAATAGGAAAAGAAGCCCAGGCACCGTCTGAGGGCTTTGAGAGTGGTGGGAAGAGGGAGTTCTAACAGGGGGCACATACGGTCGGGATCAGGGCCAATGACCCCGTTCTCCATGACATACCCAAGGATAGCGAGTCGGGTGGTTCTGAACACACACTGGTCCCTGTTATAAGTAAGGTTCAGGGCTTTGGCCACTTGGAAAAATCGTTGGAGGTTGGCGCGGTGATCCGACCAGTCGTGACCACAGATGGTGATGTTATCCAGATAGGGAAATGTGGCCTTCAGTTGGCACTGGTCCACCATCCGGTCCATTTCCCTCTGGAAGACAGAGACACCATTCGTGACACCGAAAGGGATGCGCAGGAAGTGATAGAGCCTGCCGCCCGCCTCGAAGGCGGTGTAGGGGCGGTCCTCTGGGCGGATGGGGAGCTGGTGATAAGCGGATTTCAGATCTATTGTCAAGTACACCTTGTACTGAGCTATCTGGTTGACCATATCCGCGATGCGGGGTAGGGGATACGCGTCAAGCTGCGTGAACCTATTGATGGTCTGGCTATAGTCCACGACCATCCTATTTTTCTGCCCGGTCTGAACAGCAACCACCTGGGCCCTCCAAGGGCTTGTGCTTGGCTCAATGATCCCCTTCCTGAGCAGCCGCTGCACCTCTGACTGAATGAAGGCCCTGTCCCCCGCGCTGTACCTCCTGCTTTTAGTTGCCACAGATTTACAGTCAGGGGGTCAGGTTGGCGAACAGCGGTGGGGGAGGGATCTTGAGGGTGGAGAGGCTGCAAGTGGTGTCAGTAGCGCAGCTGTCGGCATGGTGCAGGGTGGGATGTGCGGGTCAGTGTGTGTGTGTGGTCGGTAGCGGGGTATATGATGAAGTCCCACAAAACTGAGGATTCCTGACAGTGAGTGGTGGGAGGGGCCCCTCATATGCCATAGTCACACTTTCGAGGTGGCTCTGGAAGTCCAGCCCCAATAGCACAGGCGCGCACAGTTGAGGCATGACCTGTAGCGCAAAGTCCCGATATTCTGTGCCCTGCACCACCAATGTCGCTACACAACCTACCCGGATGTCTGTGGAATGTGAACCAGAAGCCATGGTGACACTCTGACTTACCGGCCGTGTCACGAGTCTGCAGCGTTGCACTGTGTCTGGGTCAATAAAACTCTCAGTGCTGCCCATGTCAAGCAGGCAGCTAGTCCTGTGCCCCTCCACCAGGATGTCCATCATTGACCTTGCAAACTGGTGTGGGGCGCTTTGGTCGAGGGTTATGGAGGCCAGAGTTGAACTGCTGTCTTAGTGCCCGGTAAGGACCGGTGGGTAGGGGGCGGGGCAAGTTGGCACCGACAAAGATGGCCGCCCACATCCGGGCATGCAAGATGGCGGCCCCCATGCCTCATACGCGGCGCTGCCCGACCCTGCTCGTGGTTTGGACTTACAGGCCTTGGCGAAGTGGCCCTTCTTCCCACAGCTGGAGCAGGTAGCTTCTCGGGCCGGGCAGCATTTCCGGGGGTGCTTTTCGAGTCCTCAGAAGTAACACTGTGCAGACTTGCGACTGGCAGCCGCTGTGGTCAGGTTTGGGAAGTTCGTGGAGCTACAACTGGCAGCGGCGTTGGTGAATTCGCTCGTGGGTGGCGGGATCTGAGGTGTCCATGTGACCGGCAGGGGATCATGCGGCTGGACAGCATCAGCGTTGTGCAGAGCAGCCTCCAGCGTGTCGGCCGTCTCGATCGCCGAGCGTAAGGTAAGATCGGCATTTTCCAGCAGCTGTTGGCACACGTACACTGATCTGATCCCCGTAACAAAGGCGTCTTGTACCAGCAGCTCCATATTTTGTTCCACCGTCAGAGCTTTGCAGTCACAAGTCCACATGAGTGTCTGCAGAGCTCGGAGAAACTCGGCGCTTGTCTCGTCGGGTCGCTGTCGCCGCGTCGCTAAGCGATGTATTGCATAGAGGGTGTTCACCAGCCACAGGTACTGTCTTTTGAGGGTGTCCAGTGCCCCTTCATAGGTCAGCAGGTACCTGATAAGTGAGTAAACTTTCGGGGTGACCCTCGAGAGGAGAATTCTGTGCATAATAGCAGGCTCAGTCGCACGAACCTCCTCCAAGTATGATTGGAAGCATGCAAGCCAGAGTTCAAAGGCAAGAGCTGCTTCTGAGTTTTGAGGGTCCAAGTCTAATTTTTCTGGATGTAAAATACTTTCCATGTTTTAAAACTTCCAGTCAATAAAATTGATGCACCATCAATAACTCTCCGAGACGTGAGGCGAGATATCAGCTTTTATTGACTGGAAGAAAGAACAAGCAGCAGTTCACCACCATGCAACATCCTGGAGACTGAGGGCAGGGCTCAGGCCCCAATCGCCTTTAAACTGGGGTCCGTGGGAGGAGCCACGGGAGCAGTCAGCAGGGGGGCATGTCCAGACAGGTATATGTAGTTCACCACACTTTGTCCATACTTTCTTGGTCCTCACTACTGGTGCCACCATCCTCAGTCTCTGCCTATGCTCAGGGAGTAGAAGTACAGCCAGGTGATCAGACTTCCTGAAGTGAGGGTGTGGAACAGCATGATAGGTATTCTTGATAATGGTGTAACAGTGTGTTGTTTCCTCTGGTATTGCAAGTGACCTGTTGATGGTAGTTGCTTAGTGATTTTTTTCAGACTGGCCTGGTTAAAATCCTCCAGAATGATGGTGAAGGTGTTCGTGTGCACTGTTTCACACATGTTGATCCCATTGCTCAGATCATCTAAAGCCTGATTGACATTGGCTTGAGGTGGAACGAATACTCCTACTAGAATGACCCAGGAAATCTCCCACGGTAGGTAAAAAGGATGACATTTAACTGCTAGATATTCCAGGTCTGGTGAGCAGAACTGGGACAGCACTGATATATTTGTGCACCAAGAAGTGTTGATCATGAGGCATACTCCTCCACCTCTGCTTTTGAGAGACTCTGTAGATCTATCCTGACAGTGTATAGTGAACCCGTCGATCTGAATCACTGCATCCGGTCCGGAAGGGGTTAACCAGGATTCCATGAAACAGAGGACACACGCGATCCTAATGTCCCTCTGATTCAGCTTCTGGCGCTGAGATCATCGATTTTATGCACCAGAGACTGCACGTTTTCCAGCAGGATAGTCTGTATTGGGAGTTTAAAATCCCGTTTCCTTAAATGTACTTGTATCCCTGACCTGCAGCCATGTTTCTTGCGAGAAATCATCCCCAATCGGCATTGTTTCCATCAGTTTTAAGCAGCGATAGTTTGTTTAAATGCATTAAGACATCTTTGTTGACTGTACTGACCTTGGAAGCAGTTGTGATTTTTAGCTGCGTCAGGATGAAATGAGAATATTTAATCGTATCCATTGAGATTTCTGTTGCTACACGAGTCACCTCGAGGAGCCCCGGAAGTGACCCTAGTCCTAATCACAGGACAACTTACAATGATCACTAACCTACTAACTGGTTCATCTTTGGACTGTGGGAGGAAACCCAGGCATTCCACAGGAGGAAGTACAGACTCCTGACACAGATGCCAGGATTGAACTCGAAACTCCAGCATTCCCAGGCAATAATAGCATCGCAGTAACTGCTATGCTACTGTATTAATAAATAATACTGTTAATAAAAAACTCATTTTAATGAATTTTCTCTTTCTTGCTGTATTTCTTTTCTCGCTGCTCCCATGCCCTTGTTGTCATGGGAGTTGTCAATGCTGGATTACGGACACACTGAAATTTGTGAAGGTAAATGTGAATTCCAGCACACTGTTTATTGAGAGATCAGGTATACAGCTTGTGCAGATGAACACCAAAAATCCTACGTTTTCTGTCATCTGTGGAACCTATGGTGGCAGCAGGCTCCATGCTGCACAGAGCTTCCATCAACAATGCTCAGGACAGAGCTCATGTACACCAGAGGAAGTCGGCCCTTGGACTGATCACTTTCCTGCCTTACAACAATGAGAGTCCTTTGGCCCTTCCTTAACTGTGCAGAATCTGCACATTCACACTGTGTTCTGGTTCCCTCCACATCCAACCGATTAGTGAATGTAGGCTGATTGGCCACTGTAAATGGCCATATGAGTGGCAGAATTTAGGTTAGTGTAAGTGGCTGCTGGATGGTTGATGTGGAGTCAGGGGGCCAAAGGGCCTGTTTTTATGCAGTAGACCTCTCTGCTTCCTCACTGGCTGTTTTTCTACCTCAGCACCACTTTCCAGCACTATCCCATATTGATTATGATAGAAATCTTAACCTCTGTTTTGATTCTTAAGGGATCATCCAGTGAGGCCACAGGATAATACACCAAGAGGCAAAATGGACAGGCACATGAATATGCAAGGAATGGAGAGATGTGGATCAGGTGTAAGCAGATGCATTTGGCATCATGCTTGACACTGAAATTCTGTCAAATGGGCCTTCTCATGTTCTATGTCTATGATATAGCTTCTAACACCCACGAGAGCAGAAAAGTCTGAAGATTCGCCACCAAATTTCGACATTCCTCAATTATAAGTGACTGGTAACCCCTCATTCTTTTAAATTCCAAGGAATCCAGACACAAATTATTTAGATTCTCTTATGGACAAACCTACTATGACAGAGATTAGTGTTCTTTGTGTGAATTGCTATATTTTTTAGATAAAAGGAGCAAAAGTTGTGTAACATCACTAACACAATGCAATGGCAACTAAACTATTTTTAACTTCAAATCCAATTGCAATGAAGGTCAAAATGCTGTTTCCCTTCTTCATTACTTGTTGGACTTGCTTGATTATATTTTATTATTCATGTACCACATCAAGTAGAACTCATCGGAGAAGCCATCATTGGTGGGGGGGCTAGAGTCATCTGGCTCATCGAGTCTGCTCCACCAGTCAATCATGGCTGATCCCCTTTCGCCATCTCCTCCTCAACTCCAGTTCCCAGCCTTCTCCCAGTAACCTTTGATGCCATGTCCAAACAAGAACCTATCAATCTCTGCCTTAAATACACAAAATGACCTGGCCTCCACATATGGCAAAAAATTCCACAAATGCACTACCCTTTGGCTAAAGAAATTTCTCCACATCTCTGTTTTAAATGGATGCCCCTTTAACCTGAGGCCATGTCCTCTTGTCTTAGACTCTCACACCATGGGAAACATCCTTTCCACATCTACCATGTCTGGGCCTTTCAACATTCAAAAGGTTTCAATGCGATCCCTCCTCATTCTTCTGAATTCCAGCAAGTACAGACCCAGAACCATCAAACGTTCCTCGTATGATAACCCTTTCATTCCTGGATTCATCCTTGAGAGCCTCCACTGGACTCTCTCCAATGCCAGCACATCTACCCCGCACTTCCCGTTTCTACCTCCTACCCAAGATCCACAAACCTGCCTGTCCAGGTAGACCTATTGTCTCAGCTTGTTCCTGCCCCACTGGACTCATTTCTGCATAGCTTGACACTGTCTTATCCCCCTTTGTTCTATCTCTTCCCACCTATGTTCGTGACTCTTCTCATGCTTTGAATTTTTTCAATGATTTTAAGTTCCCTGGCCCCCGCCATCTTATTTTCACCATGGACGTCCAGTCCCTATATATCCCCATCCCCCACCGAGATGGTCTCGAAGCTCTTCGTTTTTTTTTGGATTCCAGACCTAACCAAATCCCCTCTACCACCACTCTCATCCGTCTAGTGGAATTAGTTCTTACTCCCAAAAATTTCTCCTTTGGCTCCTCCCACTTCCTCCAAACCAAGGGTGTAGCCATGGGCACCCGTATGGGTCCCAGTTATGCCTGCCTTTTTGTTGGCTTTGTGGAACAGTCCATGTTCCAAGTCTACACGGGTATCCATCCCCCTCTTTTTCTTCACTACATCGACGACTGCATTGGTGCTGCCTCCTGCACGCATGCTGAGCTCGTTGACTTCATTAACTTTGCCTCCAACTTTCACCCTGCCCTCGAATTTACCTGGTCCATTTCCAACACCTCCCTCCCCTTTCTTGATCTTTCTGTCTCCATCTCTAGAGACGGCCTATCTACTGATATCTACTATAAGCCTACTGACTCTCACAGCTACCTGGACTATTCCTCTTCGCACCCTGTCTCTTGCAAAAATGCTATCCCCTTCTCACAATTCCTCCGTCTCCGCCATATTTGCTCTCAGGATGAGGCTTTTCATTCCAGGACGAAGGAGATGTCTTCCTTTTTTAAACAAAGGGGCTTCCCTTCTTCCAGCATAAACTCTGCTCTCAAACGCATCTCTCCCATTACCCGCACATCTGCCCTCACCCCATCCGCCCGCCACTCCACTCAGGATAGGGTTCCCCTTGTCCTTACCTACCACCCCATCAGCCTCCAGGTCCAACGTATAATTCTCTGTAACTTCCGCCACCTCCAACGGGATCCCCCTACCAAGCACATCTTTCCCTCCCCCCCTTCTGCTTTCCACAGGGATCGCTCCCTATGCAACTCCCTTGTCCACTCGTCCCCCCCATCCCTTCCCACCGATCTACCTCCTGGCACTTACCCTTGTAAACGGAACAAGTGCTACACCTGCCCTTACGCTTCCTCCCTCACCACCATTCAGGGCCCCAGACAGTCCTTCCAGGTGAGGTGGCTCTTCACCTGTGAGTCGGCTGGTGTGGTATACTGTGTCCGGTGCTCCTGGTGTGGCCTTTTATATATTGGTGAGACCCGACGCAGACTGGGAGACCATTTCACTGAACACCTACGCTCGGTCTGCCAGAGAAAGCAGGGTCTCCCAGTGGCCGCACATTTTAATTCCACGTCCCATTCCCATTCTGATATGTCTATCCATGGCCTTCTCTATTGTCAAAATGAATCCAATCTCAGGTTGGAGGAACAACACCATATATACTGGCTGGGTAGCCTCCAACCTGACGTCATGAACATTGACTTCTCTAACTTCCATTAATGTCCCTCCTCCCCTTCTTACCCCATCCCTGACGTATTTAGTTGTTTGCCTGTTCTCCATCTCCCTCTGGTGCTCCCCTCCCCCTTTCTTTCTCCTGAAGCCTCCCGTCCCACGATCCTTTCCCTTCTCCAGCTCTGTATCACTTTGGCCAATCACCTTTCCAGCTCTTAACTTCATTCCACCCCCTCCGGTCTTCTCCTATCATTTCGCATTTCCCCTCCCCCTACTACTTTCAAATCTCTTACTATCTTTCCTTTCGGTTAGCCCTGAGGAAGGGTCTCGGCCCGAAACGTCGACAGTGCTTCTCCTTATAGATGCTGCCTGGCCTGCTGTGTTCCACCAGCATTTTTTGTGTGTTGTTGTTTGAATTTCCAGCATCTGCAGATTTCCTCGTGTTTTCTAAGATGAGAGGCCCAAAACTGTTCACAATACTCAAGGTGAGGCCTCACCAGTGCCTTATAAAGCCTCAGCATATCATCTTTACTCTAGTATTTTAGACCTCTTGAAATGAATGCTAACATGACATTTGCCTTCCTCACCACCAACTCAACCTCCAAGTTAACCTTCAGGGTGTTCTGCACAAGGACTCCCAAGTCCCTCTGCATCTTAATTCCTGGATTTTCTCCTCATTTAGAAAATAGCCCGCACATTTATTTCTACTAACAAAGTGCATGACAGTGTATGTTCCAACATTGTATTTCATTTGCCACTTGTTGCACATTCCCCTATTCTGTCGAAGTCCTTCAGCAACCTACCTGCTTCCTCAGCACCAAGTGTCCCTCCAATCTTTGTTTCATCTGCAAACTTGGCAACAAAGCCACCTATTCCATCATCTAAATCATTTATATACAGCATAAAAAGAAGTGGTCCCAACACTGACCCCTGCGGAACACCACTAGTCACTAGCAGCCAACCTTTTATTCCCACTCGCTGCCTCCTACCAGTCAGCCAATGCTCTAACCATGTTTGTAACTTTCCTGTAATACCATAGGCTCTTAGCTTGGTAAGCAGCTTCATATGTGGCACATTGTCAAAGGCCTTCTGAAAGTCCAAATATACAACATCTACTACATCCCCTTTATCTACTTGTAATCTCCTCAAAGAATTCCAACATGTTCTTCAGGCAGGATTTTCCCTGAAGGAAACCATGCTGACTTTGTACTATCTTGTCATGTGTCATCAAGTACTCCATCATCTCATTCTTACCGATTGTATCTAACTTCTTCCCAACCACATCAGGGTCACCCAGGGGTGACTAGTGTAGCAGCAGAACTCTCAATGGATATGATTAAATACATATTCTCGTTTCAACCTGACACAGCTAAAAAGCTCAACTGCTACCAAAGTCAGTACAGCCTACAAAGATGTCTTAATGCATTTAAACAAACTATCACTGCTTAAAATTGACAGAAACAATATTGATTGTGGATAGATGCATCCTTGTAGGAAGCGGGGTTTTAAACTCCCAATACAAACTGTCTTGCTGGCAAATGTGTAGTCTCTGGTGAGTAAAATTGATGATTTGAGAGCTAGGATGCTGAATCAGATGGACATTAGGACCACGTGTGTCCTTTGTTTCAAGGCATCCTGGTTAACCCCTTCCGCACTGGATGCAACGATTCAGATCAATGGGTTTACTATACACTGTCAGGATAGATCTATAGAATCTCTCAAAAGCAAGGTGGCGGAGTATGCCACATAATTAACTCTTCTTGGTGCATAAGTATATCAGTGCTGTCCCAATTCTGCTCACCAGACCTGGAATATCTGGCAGTTAAGTGCCGTCCTCTTTACCTACCATGAGAGATTTCTGGGATTGTTTTGGTAGCAGTATCCATTCCACCTAAGGCCAATGTCAATCAGGTTTTAGATGATCTGAGCAATGGGATCAACATGCATGAAACAGCGCACCCTAACACCTTCTCAATTGTTTTCGGGAATTTTAACCTGGCCAGTCTGAAAAAATCACTAAGCAATTCAACAGATCTCTTGCAATACCATGGAAACAACACCACCATCAAGAATGCCTACCGTGCTATTCCACGCCCTCACTTCGGGAAGTCTGATCACCTGGCTGTACTTCTACTCCCTGAGTATAGGCAGAGACTGAAGATGGCGGCACCAGTAGTGAGGACCAAGAAGGTATGGACAAGGGAAGCACAGGAGCACCTACAGAACTGCTTTAAGCTGTGGACTGGACTGTATTCAGGGATTCAGCTTCGAACCTGCATGAGTATGCTGTAGTTGTTACCGACTTCATTAAAACCTGAGTGAATAAGTGTGTGCCTACAACAACTTACTGTACATTCCCAAAGCAAAAGCCGTGGATGAACCAGGAGGTACGTCGTCTGCTGAAGGCTAGATCTGTGGCATTCAAGTCCGGCAACCTAGGCCTGTACCAAAAAACCAGGTATGATTTGCAGAGGGAAATTTCAAGGGCAAAAAGAAACTTTCAAACGAGGTTGTAGATGATATCAGATGCACAGCAACTCTGGCAGGCTCTGCAAGACATTACTTCCTACAAAGCAAAACCCAATAGCATGAATGGCAGTGATGCTTCACTACCAGATGAACTCAAAACGCCTTCTATGTCCGTTTTGAAAGGGAGAACACAACCACAGATGTGAAGATCCCTGTTACACCCAGTGACCCTGTGATCTCTGTCTCAGAGGCTGATATTCGGCTGTCTTTAAAGAGAGTGAACCCTCGCAAGGTGGAAGGTCCCGATGGATTACCTGGTAAGGAGCTGAAAACCTATGCCAACCAACTATAGGGAGTATTTCCAACCTCTCACTTGCTTCAAAAAGGCAACAATTATACTGGTGCCTGAAAAGAATAATGTGAGCTGCCTTAATGACTATTGGCAGGTAGCACCCACATCTACAGTGATAAAATGCTTTGAGACGTTGTTTATGACTAGACCGAACTTCTGCCTCAGCAAGGACCTGGACCCATTGCAATTTACTTTACTTTACTTTCCTTTATTGTCACCAAACAATTGATACTAGAGCATACAATCATCACAGTGATATTTATTTCTGCACTTCGTGCTCCCTGAAGTACAAATCGAAGTAAATATAATAAATTTAAATTATAAATCATAATTAGAAAATAGAAAAGGGAAAGTAAGGTAGTGCAAGTCAGGTCCAGATACTTGGAAGTTACGGCCCAGATCCGGGTCAGGATCCATTCAGCAGTCTTATCACAGTTGGAAAGAAGCTGTTCCCAAATTTGGCCGTACGAATCTTTATGCTCCTGAACCTTCTCCCGGAGGGAAGAGGGACAAAAAGTGTGTTGGCTGGGTGGGTCTTGTCCTTGATTATCCTGGCAGCCTATCATCACAATAGGTCAATGGCAGATGCAATCTCAATGGCTCTCCACACGGCTTTAGACCACCTGGACAACACAAACACCTAAGTCAGGATGTTGTTCATCAACTATAGCTCAGCATTTAATACCATCATTCCCACAATCCTAACTGAGAAGCTGCAGAACCTGGACCTCTGTACCTCCTTCTGCAGTTGGATCCTCAGCTTCCTAACTGGAAGACTACAGTCTATGTAGATTGGTGATAACATATCCTCCTCGCTGATGATCAACACTGGCATGTGTGTGTTTAGCCCACTGCTCTACTCTCTGTATACCCATGACTGTGCGGTTAGGCATAGCTCAAATAACACCTATAAATTTGCTGATGATACAATCATTGTTGGTAGAATCTCAGGTGGTGACGAGAGGACGTACAGGAGTGAGATATGCCAACTAGTGGACTGGTGTTGCAGCAACAACCTGGTACTCAATATCAGTAAGACGAAAGAATTGATTGTGGACTTCAGGAAAGGTAAGATGAAAGAACACATACCAATCCTCGTAGAGGGATCAAAAGTGGAGAGAGTGAGCAATTTCAAGTACCTGCATGTCAAGATCTCTGAGGATCTAACTTGGTCCCAACATATCGATGTGTTATAACGAAGGCAAGACAGCAGATATACTTCATTAGGAGTTTGAAGAGATTTAGTATGTCAACAAATACACTCAAAAACTTCTATAGATGTACTGTGGAGAACATTCTGACGGGCTGCATCACTGTCTGGTATGCGGGGGCGACTGCACAAGACTGAAAGTAGCTGTAGAGGGTTGTAAATTTAGTCAGCTCCATCTTGAGTACTAGCCTACGAAGTACCCAGGACATCTTCAAGGAGCGGTATCTCAGAAAGGCAGCATCCATTATAATGACCTCCAGCAGCCAGGACATGCCCTTTAATCACTGTTACCATCAGGTAGGAGATACAGAAGCCTGAAGGCACACACTCAGTGATTCAAGAACAGCTTCTTCCCCTCTGCCATCCGATTCCTAAATGTACATTGAACCCTTGAACATTACCTCACTTTTTTAATATATATTATTTCTGCGTTTGCACACTTTTTAATTGATTCAATATACATATACTGTAATTGATTTATTCATTTATTATTATTATTTTATTGTTTTCTTCCATATTGAACTGCTGCTGCTAAGTTAACAAATTTCACGATACATGCTGGTAATAATAAACATGGTTCTGAACCCCTGATAACTGGTCTATAATTTCCTTTCTGCTGCCTTCCTCCTTTCGTAAACAGTGGAGTGACACCTGCAATTTTCCAGCCCTCTGGCACCATACCAGAGTCCAATGATTTCTGAAAGAAGTGCCTCAGAGATCTGTTCTGGGACCTTTACTCTTCGTGATTTTTATAAATGAGGAAGTGGAGGGATGGGTTAGTAAGTTTGCTGATGACACAAAGGTTGTGGAGGGCTGTCACATGTTACAGCTGGACATTGATAGGATGCAAAACTGGGCTGAGAAGTGGCAGATAGAGTTCAACCCAGATAAGTGTGAAGTCATTCATTTTGGTAGAAAAGTAGAGGGCTATGGGTAAGCCTAGTAATTTAACCATATAACCATATAAAAATCACAGCACGGAAACAGGCCATCTCGGCCCTCCTAGTCCGTGCCGAACTCTTAATCTCATCTAGTCCCACCTACCCGCACTCAGCCCATAACCCTCCACTCCTTTCCTGTCCATATACCTATCCAATTTTACCTTAAATGACACAACTGAACTGGCCTCTACTACTTCTACAGGAAGCTCATTCCACACAGCTATCACTCTCTGAGTAAAGAAATACCCCCTCGTGTTTCCCTTAAACTTCTGCCCCCTAACTCTCAAATCAAGTCAATAGACAATAGACAATAGGTGCAGAAGTAGACCATTCGGCCCCTCAAGTCTGCACCACCATTCTGAGATCATGGCTGATCATTCACTATCAATACCCAGTCCCTGCTTTGTCCCCCTATCCCTTGATACCCCTATCCATCAGATATCTATCTAGCTCCTTCTTGAAAGCATCCAGACAATTGGCCTCCACCGTCTTCGGAGGCAGTGCATTCCACACCTCCACAACTCTCTGGGAGAAGAAGCTCTTCCTCAACTCTGTTTTAAATAACTGACCTCTTATTCTCAATCCATGCCCTCTGGTACTGGACTCTCCCAACATCTGGAACATATTTCCTGCCTCAATCCTATCAAATCCTTTAATTATCTTAAACGTTTCAATCAGATCCCCTCTCAATCTCCTCAATTCCAGCGTGTACAAGCCCAATCTCTCCAATCTCTCTGCATAAGACAGCCCTGCCATCCCAGGAATCAACCTAGTGAATCTACACTGCACTTCCTCAATTGCCAGAATGTCCTTCCTTAAACCTGGAGACCAAAACTGTACACAATATTCCAGGTGTGGTCTCACCATGGCCCTGTACAAATGCAAAAGGACATCCTTGCTCTTGTACTCAATTCCCCTTGTAATAAAGGCCAACATTCCATTTGCCCTCTTCACTGCCTGTTGCACTTGCTCATTCACCTTCATTGACTGATGAACTAGGACTCCTAGGTCTCTTTGTATTTCTCCCTTACCTAACTCTACACCATTCAGACAATACTCTGCCCTCTTGTTCCTGCTTCCAAAGTGGATAACTTCACATTTATTCACATTGAATGACATCTGCCAAGTATCTGCCTACTCACCCAGCCTATCCAAGTCTCCCTGTATTCTCCTAATGTCCTCTTCGCATGTCACACTGCCACCCAGTTTAGTATCATCAGCAAACTTGCTGATCTGGTTTTCAATGCCCTCATCTAAATCGTTGACATAAATCATAAAGAGCTGTGGTCCCAATACAGAGCCCTGTGGTACCCCACTAGTCACCTCCAGCCAGTCTGAGAAACACCCATTCACTGCTACCCTTTGCTTTCTATCTGCCAACCAGTTTTCTATCCATGTTGAAACCCTGCCCCCAATGCCATGAGCTCTGATTTTACTCACCAATCTCCTATGTGGCACCTTATCGAATGCCTTCTGAAAATCTAGGTACACAACATCCACTGGCTTACCCTCATCTAACATCCTTGTTACACCCTCAAAAAACTCCAACAGATTAGTCAAGCATGATTTGCCCTTGGTAAATCCATGCTGGCTCAGCCTAATCCTATTTCTGCCATCAAGATGTGCCACTATTTCGTCCTTAATAATGGACTCAAGCATCTTCGCCACGACTGACGTTAGGCTAACAGGGCGATAGTTCTCCGTTTTCTCCTTCCCTCCCTTCTTGAAAAGTGGGATAACATTAGCCACTCTCCAATCTTCAGGTACTGATCCTGAATCTAAGGAACATTGGAAAATGATTACCAATGCATCGGCAATTTCCTGAGCCACCTCTTTTAGAACCCTCGGATGCAGACCATCTGGACCCGGGGATTTATTAGCCTTCAGTCTTACCAGTCTACTCATCACAGTTTCTTTCCTAATGTCAATCTGTCTCAATTCCTCTGATATCTTATGACCCTGGCCCATCCATACATCTGGGAGATTGCTTGTGTCCTCCCTGGTGATCCTCTCGTTTGAATCTCCCCTACTCTCAATGGAAACAGCCTATTCACGTCAACTCTATCTATCTCTCTCAAAATTTTAAATACCTCGATCAAATCCCCCCTCAACCTTCTACGCTCCAATGAGCATAGAATTTCTAAGGTAGGGACATGTTCAGCACAACTTTGTGGGCCGAAGGGCCTGTATTATGCTGTAGGTTTTCTATATTTCTATGTTTCTAATGCCACCACAATCTCTAATGCTACCTCTTTCAGAGTCCGAGGATGCAGTTCATCTGGTCCGGGTAATTATGTACCATTAGGTCTTTCAGCTTTTTGAGCACCTTATCACTTGTAACAGTAACTGCACCCACTTCTCTTTCTTCACACACGATAACATCAGGCATATTACTAGTGTCCACCACAGTAAAGGCTGATGCAAAATACTCATTTAGTTCATCAGCCATCTCCTTGTCCCCCATTATTATTTCTCTTACCTCATTTTCTAGCGGTCCTATGTCCACTCTCATTTCTCTTTTATTTTTAACATACTTGAAAAAACTTTTACTATTCACTGTGATATTATTTGCCAGCTTGCTTTCATATTTCATCTTTTCCCCTCTAATGATTTTTTAAATTGCTGTCTGTAAGTTTTTAAAAACTTCCCAATCCTCTATCTTCCCACTAATTTTTGCTTTGTTGTATGCCCTTTCTTTTGCTTTTACAATAGCTTTGACTTTCATTTTCAGCCACGATTGTACTATTTTACCATTTGAGTATTTCTTCATTTTTGAAACACGTGTATCCTGCACCTTCTTCATCTTTCCCAGAAGTGCATGCCATTGCTGCTCTGCTGGCATATTTACCAGCTGTACTTTGGCCAATTCCTCTCTCATACCTCTGTAATTTCCCTTACTCCACTGAAATATTGCTACATCAGACTTTACTTTCTCCCTATCAAATTTCAAATTGAACACAATCATATTGTGATCACTGGTTCCTAAGGGTTCTTTTACCTTCAGCTCCCTAACTGCCTCTGGTTCATTACGTAACACCCAGTCCAGTACAGCTGATCCCCTAGTAGGCTTCACGACAAACTGCTCTAAAAAGCTATCTTTTAGGCATTCAGCAAACTCACTCTCTTGATTTTCCCAATCAACCTGCATGCTAAAATCTCCCTTGACTACTATAACATTGCCATTTTGACTCACCTTTTCTATTTCCTGTTGTAACCTGTGGTCCACCTCCCTGCCACTGTTGGGAGGCCTGTATATAACTGCCATCAACGTCTTTATACCCTTGCAGTTTCTTAACTTAACCCACAAGGATTCAACATCTTCCGATCCTGTCACATCTTTCTACTGATTTGATACCATTTTTTATCAGTGGAGCCACAACCTCCTCTGCCTACCTTCCTATCCCTCTGATATAATGTGTAACTGTGGACATTCAGCTCCCAACTGCAACCATCCTTCAGCCATGATTCCATGATGGCCACAACATCTTACCTGACAATCTGTAATAGTGTAACAAGATCATCCAACTTATTTCTTATACTATGCGCATTTAATACAATACCTTGAGTACTATATTTGCTATCTTTTCTGATTCTGCATCCCTAGTGTTTTGATACTCAGCCTCTTAGATGTAAGTAAGTCCCATCACCTGCCTGCCCTTCCTGATAGTCTGACTGCACACTATCTTTACTATCTGTCCTATCCTGAGTCCTTTCACTCCAGTTCCCAACCTCGCCAAATTAGTTCAAACCCTCCCCGAACAGCTCTAACAAACCTGCCCATGAGAATATTGGTCCCCTTGGATTCAGGTGCAACCTGTCACTCTTGAACAGGTCACACCTCCTCCAATGATCCAAGAATCTGAAACCCTGCCCCCTGCACCAGCTTCTCAACCATGTATTTATCTGCCAAATCATCCTGTTTCTACTCTCACTGGTACGTGGCGCAGACTTCAATCAGAAATTACTACCCCAGAGGTCCTGCTTCTCAGCTTTCTACCTAGCTGTCTCAGGACTTCATTGCTTTTCCTTCCTATGTCATTGATACCAATACCAACAGATACCAAGGTAACTGGCTGTTCTCCCTCCCTCTCCAAAATGTTGTGGACACGATCTGAGACGTCCCTGACCCTGGCACCTGGGAGGCAAGATACCATCCAGGTGTCCCGTTCACATCCAAAGAATCCCCTGACTGTCCCACTGACGATCCAGTTCCCTATCAGTACCGCTCCCCTCTCTCTCTTTCCCTTCTGCACCATGGACCCGTGCTCAGTGCCTGTAACCCGATTGTCATGGCATTCTTCCAGGAGGTCATCTCCACAAAAGTATCCAAACTGGTATACTTGTTTTTAAGGGGAATATCCACAGGGGCGCTCTGCTCTAACTGCCTATTTCCATTTCTCCGGCAACTTTGGGGTTAATACTTTCCTGTGACTTTGATCAATTATTTCCTCACTCTCCGACACAAGCCAAAGTTCAGCCAGCTGTTCCAGATTCCTAACAGGGTCTTCAAGGAGCTGCAGCCAGATGCACTTCATGCAGTTGTATTTCCCCGGGAGAATCTGAAACTCTCAAATCTCCAACATCCAGCACGAAGAACTCACCACAGCCATTTAAAAAATGAAAAGGAAACCTTAACAGACACTTCACACAGAGCCGACGCCTCCTGCGAGCCGAAGCCTGTCGCTCCTACTCTCGCCACTGGCCTACTCTCGACAATGGCCTACTCCCGACAATGGCCTACTCTCGACAATGGCCTACTCCCGACAATGGCCTACTCTCGCCACTGGCCTACACTCGCCACTGGCCTACACTCGCCACTGGCCTACTCCCGACAATGGCCTACTCCCGACAATGGCCTACTCTCGACAATGGCCTACTCCCGACAATGGCCTACTCTCGCCACTGGCCTACTCTCGACAATGGCCTACTCTCGGCACTGGCCTACACTCGCCACTGGCCTACTCCCGACAATGGCCTACTCCCGACAATGGCCTACTCTCGACAATGGCCTACTCCCGACAATGGCCTACTCCTGACAATGGCCCCTCCACTTATCCCTTCTGTAATTTTATTTAGTTTGAAGAGCTCTATTGATGCCACTGATACGCCATGTACAATGGACAAACGCCGGTGAAGAGCTCTTTTTAAAAAACCGCCACCGACCTGCAGGAAACACCTCTTTGTAGAGCTCTGTTGATGCTGCTGAAAGACCCCGTACATGTGGGAATTCATGGAAACTGATAGTCTACCTGATGACTATACCTGCAGGAAATGCAGCCAACTCCAGCTCATGAAAGGCTGTATTAAGGAGCTGGAGCTAGAGTTGGAAGAACTAAGGATCATCTGGGAGGCAGAGCAATTGGTAGATCTTTTAAGCAGATGGTTACACCCAGAGCACAGAATGCAGGGGTAGATAGGTAAAGGGAGAAAGAAGTGAGTGCAGGTTCCCCCTGTGGCCATTCCCCTCAGCAACAGGTACTGCTTTGGATACTGCTAAGGGGGATGACCTATACGGGCAAGGCAGCAGCAGCAGCCAGACCAATAGAACTGTGGTCAGGCCTGAGCCTCAGAAGGGTAGGGTGAGGTCAGGCCGAGCAATAGTCATAGGGGGCTCGATAGTTAGGGAGACAGATAGGAGATTCTACGGCAGCAAAAGAGACACCGGAATAGTGTGTTGCCTCCTGAATACTAGGTTCCAGGATGTCTCTGAGCGGTTGCAGAATATTCGAAGTGGGAGGGTGAGCAGCCAGAGGTCGTGGCACATGTTGGTGCCAATGACAAAGGCAGGAGAGGGGAAAGGCAGTACATGGAACTATGACATTGTGGCCATTACAGAGGCTTAGAAGTCTCAGGGGCAGAAATGTCGACTGAGTGTGCCAGGCTTTAGATATTTCAAAAAGGAGAGGGAGGGAGACAAAAGAGGTGGGGGAGTGGCATTGCTAATCAGAGATGGTATCATGGCTGCAGAAAAGGAGGAAGACATACAGAGTCAGTGTGGGTGGAAGTCAGAAACAGGAAAGGGGGCAATAACGCTACTGGGTGTTTTAATATATCTCCCCTCCTCCAACAGTAAGAGACTTCGAGGAGCAGGTAGAGAGGCAGATTCTGGATTGGTGCAATATTAACAGGGTTGTTGTGATGGGAGATTTTAACTTTCCTAATATTGACTGGAAAGGGGTTTGGATAGGTGAGCCTACTAGAGGAGAGGCTGGACTTGATCTGGTATTGGGAAATAAACCTGGTCAGGCATCAGATCTCTCAGTGGCAGATAGAGTGATGACAACTCTATCTCCTTCACCATAGTGCTGGATAGGGATAGGAACAAACAATTTGGGAAAACATTCAATTGGGGCAGAGGGAAATATGATGCTATTAAGCAGGAATTTGGGAGCATAATTTGAGAGCAGATGTTCTCAGGGAAATGCACAACAGAAATGTGGCAAATGTTCAGGGAAAATTTGTATGGCATTCTGCATAGGTATATTCCATAGAACCATAGAACATTACAGCACAGAAACTGGCCTTTTGGCCCTTCTTGGCTGTGCCGAACCATTTTTCTGCCTAGTCCCACTGACCTGCACCTGGACCATATCCCTCCATAGACCTCTCATCAATGTACCTGTCTAAGTTTTTCTTAAATGTTAAAAGTGAGCCTGCATTTACTACTTCATCTGGCAGCTCATTCACACTCCCCTCATTCTTCTACGCTCCAGGGAATAAAGTCCTAGCCTATTCAATCTTTCCCTGTAACTCAGTTTCTCAAGTCCCAGCAACATCCTTGTAAACTCTTTTAGCCTTATTAATATCCTTCCTATAATTCGGTGACCAAAACTGCATACAATACTCCAAATTCAGCTTCACCAATGCCTTATACAACCTCACCATAACATTCCAACTCTTATACTCAATAACTTTAATTTATAAAGGCCAATGTACCAAAAGGTCTCTTTACTACCTTATCTACCTGTGATGCCACTTTTAGGAAATTTTGCATCTGTATTTCCAGATCCCTCTGTTCTGATGCACTCCTCAGTGCCCGACCTTGTATGTTCTACCTTGGTTTGTCCTTCCAAAGTGCAATACCTCACACTTGTCTGTATTAAACTCCATCTGCCATTTTTCCATTGAGGTGGGGAAAGGACGGTAGGGTTAAAGAACCACGGCTTACAAAGGATGTAGAAAATATAGTTAAGAAGAAAAAGAGCTTACAAAAGGTTTCAAGGAACCAGATACTGTTGGAGCTCTCAAAAATTACAAGGTTTCCAGGAAGGAGGTTAAGAGTAAAACTAGGAGAGCCAGAAAAGGCCATAAACAGGATTAAGGAAAACCCCAAGTCTTTTGACAAGTATGTGAAGAGCAAGAGGATGAACCGTGTGAGAATCAGGAGCGACAGTGGAAACTAGTACATGGAGCCAAGGGAGATGGCAGCAGTACGTAATGAATACTTTGCCTCAGTATTCACCAGTGGAAAGGATCTTGGCAATTGTGGGGATGACTTACAGCAGACTGAATCACTTCAGTATATAGACATTAAGAAAGAGGATGTGCTGGAGCTTTTGAAAAGCATCAAGTTGGATAAGTCATCAGATCCAGAGGAGATGTACCCCAGGCTACTGTGAGAAGTGAAGGAGGAGATTGTTCAGCCTCTGACGATAAACTTTGCATCAGCAATAGGGACAGGAGAAGTACCAGAGGATTGGAGGGTTGCAAATGTTGTTCCCTTATTCAAGAAAGAGAGTAGAGATAGCTCAGGAAATTATAGACCAGTGAGTCTGACCTCCATTGTGGGCAAGTTGGTGGAGAAGATCCTGAGAGGCAGGATTTATGAGTATTTGGAGAGACATAATCTGATTAAGGATAGTCAGCAAGGCTTTGTAGAGGGCAGGTCCTGCCTTACGAGTCTGACTGAATCCTTCAAGAACACAACAAAACACATTGATGAGCGGTGGATGTTGTGTATATGGATTTCAGTAAATCATTCGATAAGGTTCCCCATGCAAGGCTCATTCAGAAAGTAAGGAGGCATGGGATCCAAGGAGACCTTGCTTTGTGGATCCAGAACTGGCTTGCCCACAGAATATGATTGTAAACGGGTCATATTCTGCATGGAGGTCGGTGACCAGCGGAGTGTCTCAGGGATCTGTTCTGGGACCCTTACTCTTCATGATTTTTACAAATGACCTGGATGAGGAAGTGGAGGGATGGGTTAGAAAGTTTGCTGATGACACAAAGATTAGAGGTGTTGTGGATAGTGTGGAGGGCTATCAGATGTTACAGCTGGACATTGATAGGATGCAAAACAGGGCTGAGAAGTGGCAGATAGAGTTCAACCCAGATAAGAGTGAAGGGTTCATTTTGCTCGTGTGAAGGACCAGGGTGAGCATAAAACTGGGAGAGCAGGTATAGGTGAAAAAAATAGGCATTTTATTACCCAAAATGTTTACAAACTCAACAGAACTGTTCCAGGGTCCAAACTTGAATCAGCTAAACAGAACTTGATTACAACAACATAGTAAATACTTCTCAAACCAAGAGACACCACTCATCTCCTGACTGGGTTTATATTCGATGCTAGCCAGTCCATAGTAAATTGCAGGGGAGGGAAAACATTCCTCTCCTTAGAAAGATACGGCATAAATGAAGCAGCTCCAGAGAACAGCTCTCTGGCTGTAGCAGAATGGCACAATCCAATTATCCAGCCCCATCTACTTAGGCTGGTGTAACACAACAGCTCAGTCCTTTGATGGGTTGAGTGCGGGCTCCGGTGGGAGGCTGAGAGTTTGGAAGGTGGTGGTGCATGTGTGAATGTGGTTTGGAACTTGTTGAGGGAAAGAGAGTGGGGAAGGAGTGGGAATTGCTGGAAGGGGGTTGCCTGGGTCTGGTAAAGGCAGATAAGGTGAGAGAAGGGACTGAGGGAAAGAGAGTGGAGAAGGAGCGGGATAGGGATTTGGGATCAGAGTTAGAAAGCTGGGGAGAAATGGATTATTGTGAAGGGGAATAATGAGATAGTGAGGGGATGGATGAATGAAAACTGAGACAAAGGGAATAAAAGAATAAGAAATGACAGTGGAGAGAGTTCTGAAAGTGAGGAAGATGAACAAGTTCAGAGAGGAGGTGTTGTCATAATTAGGTTTAATGAGAAGGCGCAAGGACACATGAAGAAAATTAACCCGTTTGTGGTAACAACAACTCTGGCAAATAAGATAGG
Source organism: Hypanus sabinus (assembly GCF_030144855.1). Taxonomy (NCBI): domain Eukaryota; kingdom Metazoa; phylum Chordata; class Chondrichthyes; order Myliobatiformes; family Dasyatidae; genus Hypanus; species Hypanus sabinus. The sequence goes on from NC_082720.1 coordinate 4,693,507, forward strand.
GGAAATAGTATTTGCAAAAGTCCTTAATGATGGCAATCTATTGGTAAGATGTGCAAATGAGGAACAACTTGAGAAAGCACTCAAGCTAAAAGAGATAGGAAAATGCAAGGTGGAATATACAGGGAGGGTGGGAGCACGAAATGGTGGTTGTAAAGGAGTGATCACGGGTGTACCAATGAGTATAAACATGGAGGAGTTGAAGAGGAATATCAAAGGGGGGAAAGTAATTAATGTTCTAAGACTGAAAACAACAAAGGAGGGAGTGAAAAAGGAAAGTGAAACTGTATTGATTGAATTTGAAGAAGAAAGAGTTCCAAGGAAAGTGTTCCTGGGTTTCATGAGTTACCCAGTAGGGGTATATGTGCCAAAGCCATTGAGGTGCTATAATTGTCAAAGGTTTGGACACATAGCTAAAAACTGTAAAAGGCAGAGGAGATGTGCTAGATGTGGGGATGATCATGAATATGGAAAGTGCGGAACAGGAGTGCAACCAAAATGCTGTAATTGTGGAGGAGCTCATAATGCGGCGTATAGTGGGTGTGAGGTTATGAGACGGGAGAATAAAATTCAAGAAATAAGAGTGAAAAGAAAGATCACTTATGCAGAAGCTGTAAGAATGTCAAGAGAACAGAATAATGCTCCTAATGACCAGAGAGCAATAGGGATGCAAGAGATGCGGTGAAGAATAAATGACAGGATTTATGTGGAAAAAAAAGCTCTAGTAACATTCATTGCAGGAGTCATTAATAGTACGGCAGAGATAAAGTCAAAAAGTGACAAAATTCAGCTGGTGGTCAAAGCAGCAGTAAATCATTTAGGGTTAGTAGGACTGACATGGGAAGAAGTGAGGGAGAGCCTCACTAATCAGTCAAGCCAGGAAGTGTCATAGGTTGGTTAGTACTCATTATGGTAATTCTTTTGCAATGGAATGCAAGGAGTTTACTGGCCAATGGCCAGGAATTTAAGGAATTTATTAAGGAAATGTTTGTAAAACCGGATGTAGTGTGTATTCAGGAAACTTGGTTGAAACCAGCTTTAGACTTTGTGGTACATGGGTATACAATGATAAGGAAAGATAGAAATCTAGGGGGAGGAGGAGGTTGTGCTATGTTAATCAAGCAAGGTATACCGTATAGAGTACTGGAAAAAGGAGACGATCAGGAATACATAGTGGTGGAAATATGGGAGCGAGGGGAGGGAGTGGTTATAATTAACTACTACAATCCATGTAAAAGGTTGGATTTGGACAGCCTACTAAGGATACAAGGACAAAATAGACATAAAGTAGTGTGGTGTGCCTATTTCAATGCTCACAGCACAATATGGGGGGATCCGATTACAGATTCAAATGGAACGGTAATTGAAGATTTGATGGAAGAAAGGGATTTGGTATGTATGAATGATGGTAGAGGAACAAGGATCAACTTAACAACAGGAACTGAGTTGGTATTAGATATTACGTTAGTGTCTAATGTCTTGGCTGGCATCAGTAACTGGGGAGTTTGGACTGCTTCAACAGTAGGCAGTGATCACTACCCAGTTTTATGTTCAGTGGGTGAAAGAGTTGAAATAAGACCAGGTGGGGGAGTCCCAAAGTGGGTGTTTGGAAAAGCAGATTGGGGTAAGTTCCAGAAGTTAAGTGAAGAAGCATTGAGAAAGATTGACATTTCTGGAAATATAGATGAATTAAACAGTCAGGTGACTTCAGCAATTATTATGGCAGCAGAAGGATCTATACCCAGGAGTAAAAATAGGATGAATAGAAAACTAGTGCCATGATGGACAGAGGAATGTTGTCAGGCTGTAAAAAAAACAGAAATAGAGCATTCAGGCTAGTTAAAAGAACCCATAATATGCATCATTTGATTCAATATAAGAAGGCACAGGCAGTGGTGAGAGGAACTATACGTCAAGCTAAAAGGGCAAGTTGGAGGAGTTTTTGCAACAAAATAGGAAGAACAACGCCTTTGGGAGAGGTATGGGGAATGATTAAGAGGATAGGGGGAGATAGAAGGGATTGGGAGTATCCAGTAATGATATCTGAGGAGGAAACAGCAGTCTCCAGCAGGGATAAGGCTGAGATCATGGCCAAGTCATTTGTGAAGATACATAGTTCAGAAAATTTGTCTGAAGAAGGGGGAAGGAGAAGGGAAAGAACAATGAGTCAATACCCAGGTGCGTTAAACAGGAGGAAAGAAACAGATGATATAATTGATGATCTATTTACTTGGCAGAAATGGTGAGAGCAATAAAGAGATCAAGACCAACCTCCCCAGGGAAAGATCTAATATGCTATGTTATGCTAAAAAATCTAGGAGAAGGAGCGCTCTTGAAGTTACTGCATTTTTACAACAGAGTGTGGGAGGAGGGTAGATTACCAAGTGCATGGAAAGAAGCAGTAGTAATTCCAATAAGGAAACCTGGCAAGGATCCGTCAAAACCTACTAGCTACTGACCAATAGCACTAACATCAAATATATGCAAGGTAATGGAAAGGATGATAACAGAAAGGTTATCATATGATCTTGAGAAGAGAGGAATGCTGGCAAGTTATCAGAGTGGTTTTAGGAAGGAAACGAATTCCATGGACTCAGTGATAAGGTTAGAGACTGAAATAAGAAAGACCCAGGCAAATAGTCAGTAGTTGCAGTGTTTTTTGACATTGAAAAAGCCTATGATATGATGTGGAAGGAAGGATTATTAATTAAACTGCACAAGATGGGGGTTGGGGGAAAGTTTTTAATTGGATTAAAGATTTTTTGTTTGGTAGAAAAATTCAAGTTCGGATTGGGTCAGAATTATCAAAACAGTACACAGTGGGAAATGGCACACCTCAGGGTAGAGTGATTAGCCCGTTACTTTTCATCGTTATGATCAATGATGTCTTCACAAAGGTACCAGTGGATATAGGTAGGTCACTGTTTGCGGATGATGGGGCCTTGTGGAAAAGAGGCAGGAACACGGAGCATATAATCAGGAAACTACAAGGAGCAATTGATGAAGTGGTAGAGTGGGGTTATGATTGGGGTTGTAGATTTTCAGTGGAAAAAACTCAAACTGTATTTTTCACTAGGAAAAGAATTGAAGTAGGGAAGAAGTTAAGGATGTATGGGATTGAATTAGAAAGGGTTGGTCCTTTACATTTCTGGGAGTTATATTTGATTCATGATTAACATGGGCAGACCATATCAGGAAAGTTGAGGAGAAATGTAAAAAGTAATAAATGTGATGAGATGTTTGACTGGTGGGGAATGGGGAGCAAGTTGTTCAGCATTGAAGAGAATGTATGTGGCTTTAGTAAGATCTGTGTTGGACTATGGAAGTGTAGCATATGGATCAGCAGCCAGGTCTCTTATAAGGAAACTGGATGTGATTCAGGCTCTGGTTTTGAGAGTGTGCAGTGGGGCTTTTAAAACATCACCAGTATCAGCCCTGCAGGTAGAAATGGGAATAATGCCTTTGGAATTAAGAAGGAGGCAATTGATGGCAAACTACTGGGTTAATTTGCAGGGACATAATGATTCTCACCCTGCTAAAGGAGTGTTGCAGGAGTCCTGGGAAAATGGGAGGTTTCAGAGGGAAAACTTTACTCGGGTAGGGAATGATATTGCTAGATCATGTGGAGTGTTTGATCTAAGGATAAGTTATAGCTCCATGGAAGCTGGTATGGCCTGACGTGGACTGGCATTTGTTAGAGGTGGAAAGGAAAGTATAAAACTGATTTGGTAAGTGCATTTAACTGTCATGTGATGGAAAAGTACAGTGATTATACTCAGGTCTAAACAGATGGTACTAAGGAACCTGAGACAGGTTTGGGGTGGCTATACCAGCAAAGGCAATTGCAATCAGCAGAAGAACATCTGATAGGTTAGCGGTGTATACAGTGGAGATGATGGCAGTGTTGGTTGCGTTGCGTTGGGTGGAGAAAACTAAACTAGTCAAAGCGTTGATATACTCAGATTCATCTTCAGTTCTAGCAAGTTTAAGGTCTTCTCACTCAAACAGCCGGCAAGATGTACTTCATGAAGTCCTGCAGTCAGTCACAAGAGTTGCAAATCAGGGAAGTCAGGTTAAATTTCTATGGGTTCCAGCTCATGTAGGGGTGAAGGGCAATGAAAGGGTGGATGAGTTGGCAAAGAGGGCAATAAAGAAAGAAAATATAGAAATGCACATTAGTATCCGTAAAGCAGAGGTTAAGTGTGTAATCTGGGAAAAAAATTAACCAAATGTGGCAAGAAAGATGGGACAGGGAGGGGAAAGGGAGGCATTTATATCAAATACAAAAAAGTGTTTCAGGTATTAGGGTAGGAAGTAGATACAGAAGAGAGGAAATTGTGTGGACTAGGTTAAGGCTGGGGCACTGTGCACTAAACCAAACATTGAAATTGATAGGGAAACACCAGACAGGATTGTGTGTGGAATGTCAGGAAGAGGAGTCAGTAGAACATGTAGTTCTGAGTTGCAGGAAGTATGGGATACAGAGAGAGATGATGAGAATTAATCTAAGGGAATTGGGGGTGCAGGAATTCACATTGAAAGGGTTGCTGGGCATGGGTGAGAGAACACAGGTCAGGGTATTTTTAGCTTTCTTAAGGGGTACAGGGGTTTTTTATGGGAAATGATGGATAAACAGAAATAGGGTACTAGGATGGGGAGGATAAAGTGTAGGTTAGAGTATGTGTATGTGTGCGATTGGGTGAAGAGATTTAGAATGTGAGTCCATCGCATACTCCGGAGCAGAAGATGGTGGTAATGCACCATTAAGCTGAGTGCCAACCGCCATAAAACAAGATGGAGAGAGAGAGAGAGCTCAGTCCTTTACCAGATTATCAGGAGGATGAGCGGCTACAGGACACTTTAATATGCCGGTTGATGGTGTGGCTGGTAATTGCAGCTTCCACAAGTAGATCAAATTTGAAGACAGAATATAGTATTAATAGTAAGACTCTTGGCAGTGTGGAGGATCAGAGGGATCTTAGGGTCCGAGTCCATAGGACATTCAAAGCAACTGTGCATGTTGACTGTGGTTAAGAAGGCATATGGTGTATTGGCCTTCATCAATCATGGAATTGAATTTAGGAGCCGAGCTGTATGGGATCCTGGTCAGACCCCACTTGGAGTACTGTGCTCAGTTCTGGTAGCCTCACTACAGGAAGGATGAGGAAACCATAGAAAGGGTTCCGAGGAGATTTACAAGGATGTTGCCTGGATTGGGGAACATGCCTTATGAGAATAGGTTGAGTGAACTTGGTCTTTTCTCCTTGGAGTGACGGAGGATGAGAGGTGACCTGATAGAGGTGTATAAGATGATGAGAAACATTGATTGTGTGGGTAGTCAGAGGCTTTTTCCAAGGGCTGAAATGGTTGCCACAGGAGGACACAGGTTTAAGGTGCTGGGGAGTAGGTACAGAGGAAATGTCAAGGATAAGTTTTTTACTCAGAGAGTGGTGAGTGCGTGCAATGGGCTGCCGGCAACAGTGGTGGAGGCGGATATGATAGGGTATTTTAAGAGACTTTTAGATAGGTATGTGGAGCTTGGTAAAATAGGGGTCTGTAGGTAGGGACATGTTCAGCACAACATGTTCATGTATAAAATAATGAGAGGGATTGACCATGTGGATAGTCAGAGCTTTTTCCCAGGGCTGAAATAACCAACAGGAGAGGGCATAGTTTAAAGGTGCTTGGAAGTAGGTACAGGGGGGAATGTCAGAGATAATTCTTCACACAGAGTGGTGGCATTGCCAGCAACGGTTGTAGAGACGGATACAATAGGGTCTTTTAAGAGACTCTTAGATAAGTACATGGAGCTTAGAAAAATAAGGGGGCTATGTGGTTGGGAAATTCTAGACAGTTTCTGGAGCAGGTTACACGGTCGGAACAACATTGTGGGCCGAATGGCCTGTAATGTACTGTAGATTTCTATGTTTTTATGTTCTATGTTTACCACTGATCCTAGACTCTTCAGCTAATGGAGATCACTTCCCTGCATCAAGCCTGTCACACTTTGAAGTAGTTCGAGGTTTCTGTGTGATCTCTATCATTTTTCCAAGATCTAGAGAATGCACTCCCAGCATACTCAATATCTCCTTGTTAAGCCAACCCAACCATTCCTAGTCTAGTGAACTTTTACATACTTCTATTCTTTAGCTTAAGAGACCAAAATGACTCACAATAATACACCAAAGCGCTAGATAATTACAATAAGACTTCCTTGTTTCCATTTTCAAATCTTCATTTAATAAAAGCTAACATACCATTTGCCCTCATAATGGTTTGCTGCCCTGGTAATTCAGCAACTTTATCCCTTTGAACATCATCACTATCATTACTTTACAAGTACTGAGATTTTCTATCATACATAGCACAGTATGATTACCATAGGAAAATAACACAGAGACATAAAGCAAAATTAGGCCATTTGGCCTATCGAGTCTGCTCCACCATTCCATCATGGATGATAAATTTATCCTCTCATCACTAATCTCTTGCCTTCTCCCCATATCCCTTCATGCCTATCATAATCTATCCTAATCTATCAGTCTCTGCCTTAAATATACATTAAGACTTGGATTCCGCAGTTGCCTGTGGCAAAAAAATTCTATGGATTCACCACTCTCTGGCTAAAAAATTCTTCCTCATCTCCATTCTAAAACAACACCCCTCTATTCAGAGGCAATGCCCTCTGGTCTTAAACTCTCCACCCATAAGAAACATCCTCTTCACATTCACTGTATCAAGGCTTTTCAGAATTTGATAGGTTTCAATTAGATCATCTATCATTCTTCTGATTTCCAGTGAATACAGGCCCAGAGTCATCAAACGCTCTTCATATGATAAGCCATTTAAACCTGGAATCATTATTGCAAAACTCCTTTAAACTCTCGCCAGTTTCATGCCAGCCCTTTTAAGATAAGGGATCCAAAACGACTCACAATATTTCAAGTGAGGCCTCACCAGTGCTTTAAAAAGCCTCAGCATTACATCCTAGCTTTTATATTCTAGTCCTCTTGAAATGTATGCTAACCTCACAAGTGCTTTCCTCATTGCAGTCTTATAACGACATAAGAAATAGGAGCAGGAGTAGGCCATTGAGCCTGCCCTGCCATTCAATAAGATCATGGCTGATCTGTCTGTTAAACTCAGCTCCATCAACCTGCCTTTTCTCCATACCCCTTAATTCCCTTACTATGTAAAAACCTATCTAACTGTTTCTTAAATGTATTTAGTGAAGAAGCCTCAACTGCTTCCCTGGGCAGAGAATTCCACAGATTCACCACTCTCTGGGAAAAACAGTTTCTCCTCATCTCCGTCTTAAATTATCTCCCCTAAATCTTAAGTCAATGTTCCCTAGTTCTAGTCTCACGTACCAATGGAAACAACTTTCCTACTTCTATCTTATCTATCCTATCTAAACTTCTGTATGTTTCTATAAGATCCCCTCTCATTCTGCTGAACTACAGAGAGAATAGTCCCAGGCGACTCAATCTCTCCTCATAGGTTAACCCCTTCATCTCTGGAATCAACCTGGTGAACCTCCTCTGCACTGCCTCCAAAGCCAGTATATCCCTCCTCAAGTATGGAGACCAGAACTGCACGCAGTACTCCAGGTTTGGTCTCATTAGTACCCTGTATATTTGCAGCATGACCTCCCTGCTCTTAAATTCAATGCCTCTAGCAATGAAGGCCAAAATTCCGTTTGCTTTCTTAATAACCTGTTGTACCTGCAAGCCAACCTTTTTTGATTCATGCACAAGAACTCCCAAGTCCCTCTGCACAACAGCATGCTGCAATCTTTCACCATTTAAATAATAATCTGCTCTTCTATTATTCCTTCCAAAGTGGATGATCTTGCATTTACCAGCATTGTACTCCATCTGCCAGACCTTGGCCCACTCACTTAACCTATCTATATCCCTCTGCAGACTCTCCACATCCTCTGTACAATTTGCTTTTCCACTCAGTTTAGAGTCATCAGCAAATTTTGCTACACTACACTCAGTCCAAACTCATCCTGCAAATTAACCTTTAGGGAATCCTGCAAAAGGAATCCCAAATCTCTTTGCATCTCAGATTTTTGTATTTTCTCTCCATTTCAAAAATAGTCAAAGTCCTAAATGGACTTTGAAGCTTTGTACACTACCTTATTTTTTTAAATATACAGTATTTCTGTTTTTGCACATTTTTTAATAATCTATTCAATATATGTAATTGATTTACTTGTTTATTTATTATGTTTTATTTTATTTATTATTATTTCTCTATCTCTCTCTGCTGGATTTTGTAATGCATTGAACTGCTGCTGCTAAGTTAACAAATTTCATGTCACATGCCGGTGATAATAAACCTGATTCTGATTCTGAGTCCATGTCATTTCTTCTACCAAACTGTATAATCATACACTTTTCAGCACTGTATTCTACCTGCTACTTTTTTGTCCATGCTCCTACTCTGCCTAGCCCTTCTGTCACCTCTGCACTTCTTCAAAACTACCTGCCTCTCCATCTATCTTAGTATCATCTACAAACTTTGCAACAAAGCCATCAATTCCATCATCCAAATCATTGACATAGAACATAAAAAGAATTGGTCCCAACATTGACCTCTTTGGAACACCACTAGTCACCTGCAGCCTGTCAGAAAAGGCTTCTTTTATTCCCACTCCTTATCCATGCCAAGCTGCCAATATTGTATTCATGCTGGAATACCAAGAGCTCTTAGCTTGCTAAGCAGCCTTATGTGCGGCACCTTGTCAAAGGCCTTCTGAAAATCCAAGCACAAAACGATTCCCTGTTATCTATCCAAAGAATTCCAGCAGACTTGTCAGGCAAGATTCTCCCATATGGAAACCATAGTGACGAGGAAGGAAAAGATGAATTACAGAAGGAAGCTGGCGACTAACATCAAAGAAGATACGAAAAGCTTTTTTAAGTATATAAAGGGTAAAAGAGACTCGAGGGTAGGTATAGGACTAATAGAAAATCAGGCTGCAGATAATGTAATGAGAGATGCAGAGATGGCAGAGGAACAGAATGCATATTTTGCATCAGTCTTCACAATGGAAGACATCTATAGAGTACTGGACAATCAAGAGTGCCAGGGAAGTGAAGTTTGTGTAGTCAAAATTACGACTGAGAATGTGCTCAGGAAGCTTAATGGTCTGAGGGTGGATAAATCTCCTGGACCTGATGGAATGCACCCTCGGGTTCTGAAGGAAGTAGCTGGAGAGATTGTGGAGGCATTAACAATGATCTTTCAAGAATCGATAGATTCTGGCATTGTAGCAGATGAATGGAAAATTACAAATATTACTCTGCTATTTAAGAAGGGTGAGAGGCAGCAGAAAGGAAACTATAGACCTGTTAGCCTGACATCAGTGATTGGGAAGTTGTTGGACACTATTGCTAGAGACGAGATTACAAAGTATCTGGAGCCACGTAACAAGATAGGCCAAAGCCAGCAAGGTTTCCTGAAAGGGGGAGTGGGGATGACTGGAAGAATTGGATCTGGCTCAGAAGACATCTACCTTCAGACCTCTCAGTTCCCAAGAACCTTCTCCCTAGTAATGGTAACTTCATGACCCCTGTCACCTGGAATATCCACCAAAGTGCTTGTGTCTTCCTCAGTGAAGATTGATGCAAAATACTTATTCAGTTCATCCATCATTTCATTGTCCTCCATTACTCCCTCTCCAGCATCATTTAGGAAGGCAGCAGAAAGGAGAATATAGACCAGTTAGCCTGACACCAACTGTGATGGCATTGGGTTTGCTTACCCTGAAGTTCTAAACTCAAATGAACACCTTAAATCCAAAGAACATATTTAAAACTCACAGAGGATTCCTATTTTAAGTTTTTCCAAAACCACAACTCATGTCCAAATCACAAAGCTCTTCCAGAAGACAAAGCACTTTCAAAACACAAACTGTTTCCAAAATGTAGCCCATTTCCTAAACACAAAGCACTTTCAAAACACAAGCCATTTAGAAAACAAAACAATTCCAAAATGCAATGCATTTCCAAAACAAACCATTTAGAAAACAAAAAGCACATCCAAATCAGAGCACTTACAAAACATAAACACTTACAAAAGACAAAGCACTTCCAAAACACAAAGGACAAAGGATTTCCAAAACTCAAGTACAATTGTTATAAACTAAAAAGACATACCTACAATTTACATGGAAACGTAGAAAACCTACAGCACAATACAGGCCTTTCCCCCCCACAATGCTGTGCCAAACATGTACTTACTTGAGAAATTACCTAAGGTTACCCATAGCCATAGTATGGTTACCCATACTATTTTTTCTAAGCTCCATGTATTTGTCCAGGAGTCTCTTAAAAGACCCTATCATATCCACCTCCACCACCGTCACCGGCAGCCCATTCCACCCCTCGCCACTCTCTGCATAAAAAACTTACCCCTGACATCTCCCCTGTACCTTCTTCCAAGCACCTTAAAACTGTGCCCTCTCATGTTAGCCATTTCAGCCCTGGGATAAAACCTCTGACTATCCACATGATCAATGCTTCTCATCATCTTATATACAATTTGCAGATGAACAAATCATCTCTCACACTAAATGAAGCAGGGGGAATGGGTTTTTGGTCACCCTATATCTCTTCCATGCTGCTTGATGTTCCTTATTCCTTTCCTAACAAGCCTTAGCAGTCAAGTTGACTCCAAGTTTTAGACTACATCCATTACATTTATACAGTTTCTCTTTCACTTGGGTAATATTTATTCAGATGCACTCTTAGCACAAATGGACTAAAAGCATCTTGAATGCAAGGACCTCAGCTTAATGTTCACACTTCACATAGAATGCTGTAAATCTAACTTATTTGAATACATGAAACTCCCAACTATAAATACATCAGCTATTTAATATGTTAAATATTATCTATTCCCTCTGCAAGCTTCTTTGAACAAAGAAACAGAGTCAACTTGGCTATTTTGAAATAAGCAAAATTAAACAATCCATGATTTGTGCAGATACTTCTGCGGACAGTGTGTTTGTTTGCAAAGCTGTTCTATAGACAGTGCTTTTTTTAACTGCAAGCTGATTATTATTTGCCTTTTACATTTTAAGGACTGAAGACTGACACCCGTTTTACAACCAAAGGTTAAACAAATTGGAGGTTTCCTTATAACTGTTTCTGATCTTACAAGTGGTAGCTGCTGTGTTTAGAAAGCCAAGCTTAGCAAACATAAATCAGGAAGGAAATATCTATCACATTTTGTGTTTGAGCTATTGTATCATGCCTATATATTAGTGTGCACATTCTATTTGTGTTTGAATTATTTGAGGATGTAACTAAACACATTGATGAAGGTAGAACAGTGGATGTCATAAATATGGCTTTCAGTAAGGTTCCCATGCCAGGCTCATTCAGAAAGTAATGAGGCATGAGTTCCAAGGAAACCTTCCTTTGGGAATTGAGAATTGGCTTGCCCACAAAAGGCAAGGGGTGGTTGCAGATGCTTCGTATTTTGCATGGAGGTCAGTGACCAGTGGTGTTCCGCAGAGATCTGTTTTGGGACCCCTGCTCTTTGTGATTTTTGTAAATGACTTGGATGAAGAAGTACAAGGAAGAATTAGTAAGTTTGCTGTTGACACAAAGGTTGGAGGTGTTGTGGACAGTGTGGAGGGCTGTCAAGGGTTACAACGGGACATTGATAGGATGCAAAACTGGCTGAGAAGTGGCAGATAGAGTCAACCCAGGCAAATGAGAAGTGATTAATTTTGGTCGGGTAAATTCGAAGACGGAATGTATGGGGGTGATTGATAAGTTCGTGTCCTAAGGTAGAAGGAGTCAATTTTAGAAAACCTAGCAGATTTATTTTTCAACATAGTCCCCTCCTACATGTGCACACTTAGTCCAGTGGTCGTGGAGCATATGGATCCCTTCTTTGTAGAAGTGGTCCACAGCAGGGCTGATTGATAAGTTTGTGGCCTAAGATAGATGAGTTATACAGCTGTCATTTCATGCACATGCAGTTCAACTCTTTGAGTGAAAATGCAGAAAATATGAAGTTAATAATTCATCTCCTACCTTAGACCACAAACTTATCAATCGCCCCTGGTGTGGCCCATCCACTTCTGGAGGTCCAAGACGCCGGCTTCTACAAAGAAGGATCCATATGCTCCACGACCGCTGGACTAAGTGTGTAAATGTAGGAGGGGTCCATGTTGAAAACTAAATGTGCTAGGTTTTCTAAAATTGACTCCTTCTACCTTAAGTCATGAACTTATCAATCATCTCATAGTATTAATGGCAAGACTCTTGGCAGTGTGAAGGATCAGAGAGATCTTGGGGTTTGTGTCCATGGGACACTCAAAGTGCTGCACAGGTTGATAGTGTTGTAAGAGCTAGGGCTTTAC